>NC_141933.1:15660406-15974708 GCF_057802395.1 Ceratotherium simum simum
ACAAAAGGGAAGAAAGTGAAATAGAAAGATCCAAATTTCACTTTACATTTTCCCCAGAATTTCATCCTTATTATTTCTGGCATAGCTACACAAGTTGACAGTGCTGTGGCTATTACACAGGCTGCTGATTGGGTCAAAAATGAGTTTAAATCCTCATACTAGCTGTGTAATTGTAGGGCGTTACATAACTTCGCAAATCCTCAATTCTTTAATGGTAAAATGAGAATAAGAATACTATCTACTTTACACATACACACACACATTTTTATATATAAATCTCTTAACATTGGTAGTAGCACATAGTATATGTTAAAAGTGGTTGTGTATGTTAAGATGGGCAAACACAAAGCCTTCATGGGCTAGGCTTGTAAAGTGAAGTTGCCAAAGGTTCAGGAGGAAATAATAGTCAGCATTGGATGGCTGCCCTTCGTAAGGATTCAGATTCAAATAAAAAGAATTAAAATACTGTTCCTACACATGACTAGATTCATATAAAATATTGAGCAACATGGAGTTTGCCAAAAAAAAAAAAAGTATCTGCAGGTCAAAGGCAAGCCGCAAACTATGAACTTTCACCCTCCCTCTCTGTGATTCAAATGCAGTATGACAGTAATCAAGAAAGAAGGAGTTTAAGAAAAGGAGACTCTTTCAATGCAAATTAAAAGATAAATTTCAAGGAAAAAATTAGGAAAACATAATGGCTACATGGAAGGGCTAAAGCAGCCAATTGTATGAGTGGAGCAAGGACAGAATGAAAGATCCTGAAAGGCAGAGAAAACCTTGTGGCCCTATGGTGTGAGGAAAAGTAAATTGAAGAAGGAGGCTATAAGACTTCAAAACACTCACACCTGAAGCCCTGCATGTTACCACCCACTTTTTCCAAACCAACATAGAAGCTGTCTTTCCATCCTAAAAATAATATTATAGCTAACACTAATCAGGCTATGCTAAACACCAAACATTTTACTCATTGTTTTTTTAATGAATTGTCTTATTTAATTCTTACAATAATATCTTGAGTTAGATCTCATTAGTATCTTCAATTTGTAGATGGAGAAAATTAGGTTCAAGTGAGTTAGGTTAGGATTAATGACTCCTAGGTAGTGAATGGTACAGCTGATATGCACCTCATCCCAGAGCCCGAGCTCTATATCTGATGCTATGCTTTCCCCTCAGAATTGCCTCTGCTGGTTGTACATGTCCCTACTGCTCCAGGTATGTCACCACACACACTATGCATTTAAGCCTCAGTTGCTTCACTGTGAAACCCCAAGCACTGAGTTGGGACCAATGGAGACAATGAATAGTTGCAAATTGAGTTAATTTAATTTTATTTAAATTCAACTAATACCGTTTTACTCAGGGACCACTCTACTTGGATCCAAAGTTTGACTTGCCATGAATAATTGTGTAAACATGAATAAATTTCTCAACATCCTGTGCCTCAGAATTTAAATTAGAGTAAAAACTATACAACCTCATAATATTGATGAGAAGAATCAATGGATAAACATGTAAAATGTTTAGAGCAGTCCTAGCAAATGAGCAACACAGTTGTGTAAGCTGTTGTTACGATAGGAAAAACTGAATTGGCAGAGATATACCATCCCAGATATATCATCTTGGACAAGTCATTCAATTTAGCAAATCTCAGTTTACAAATATAAAAAAATTAAAAACTGGGGAGATGATCTATTAATATTCTTCCAATTCAACAGTTTTTAACTCTATAGATAACTAGTTTATTAAATTTTCTGGTTAAGCTTATGCTCTAGATATGGAGAATCTTGAAATATATATTATTGCTGTAATGAAATAATGCACATGGTATATAAACATTTCAATTTCATTGTAATCTCTAATCCACTTAACACCCTTGTCCTTTATTTCACCTTGCTACAGGACATCTCATGATTCACAAATAACTTCAATGGACAACAGGACACAAGTGACACAGTTCATCCTTCTAGGACTAACCAATATCCCAGAGCTTCAGATCCCCCTCTTTATGATGTTCACTCTCATTTATCTTATCAGTGTGGTGGGAAACCTAGGGATGATCCTGTTGATTCTCAAGGACTCTCATCTACATACTCCCATGTATTATTTTCTCAGTAACTTGTTTCTGGTAGACTTGTGTTACTCTTCAGCTGTCACTCCCACAGTCATGGCTGGGTTTATTACAGTAGGCAAGGTCATCTCCTACAATGCATGTGCTGCTCAGATGTTCTTTTTTGCAGCCTTTGCCACCATGGAAAATTTTATCTTGGCATCAATGGCCTATGATCGCTACGCAGCAGTGTGCAAACCCCTACATTACACCACCACCATGACGACAAGTGTGTGTGCACGTCTGATCCTAGGCTGCTATGTCTGTGGCTTCCTGAATGCCTCCATCTACATTGGGAACACATTCCGTCTCTCTTTCTGTATGTCCAATGTGGTCCATCATTTTTTCTGTGATATTCCAGCAGTCATGGCTCTGTCTTGCTCTGATAGGCATGTGAGTGAGCTGGTTCTTATTTATGTAGCCAGCTTCAATGTCTTTTTTGCTCTCCTGATTATCTTGATATCCTACCTATTCATATTTATCACAATCCTAAAGATGCACTCATCTGCAGGATACCAGAAGGCTTTATCCACTTGTGCCTCCCACCTCACTGCAGTCTCCATCTTCTATGGAACTATTATCTTCGTGTACTTACAGCCCAGCTCCAGTCATTCCATGGACACAGACAAAACAACATCTGTGTTCTATAGTATGATCATCCCCATGCTCAACACTGTGGTCTATAGCCTGAGGAATAAGGAAGTCAAAAGTGCATTCAAAAAGTTTCTTTTGGAGGCAAAATTGTCTTCAGGTTTGTGATTTTAATGTCGTAGGACACACAGTGACCTAGTTTCATTTCTCTCAGAACTTTTCCATTCAGTAAATGATATTTTAAGGCCCACACTGAAGTTAATTTTCTGAAATGATACTCTTTCCTCTTCAAAAGTTTGTTGTCTACAAAGAGGGAAAAATTATGCTGAGAAATATAATACCTGGATGAGAATGGCTAAAGTGAATCATAAGACATCTTGTCAAAAGCCTTTTTAAGGATATTTGACTCATTCATCCATTCTACATGCTTTTCCTCTACTGCATGCCATTATAAACATATGTGTAAAGCAAAGCACAAACAAGTCCATGAACAGAAATGCCTGCATGTGCCTCACGTGGGTGCTTATATGTGGGAGTGGGAAATCTGCCATATGTCACGGAATGTGGCTAGTTTTTTATTTTAATAATTTATGTAATTAATAAGAGTGTTAGAACACTAATTTATGTTTAATATTATTTATTATTTTTTGTTGAATAAGTGTTCAAAGGGTCCTAACTTGAAAATAAAGTGATAAACTTTTAAATGAAAGTGTTTGCTTTTTAGTTGACACATTTTATCTAGAGATACATAAATACAGCACCTTAAATAAATTGTTATGTCATGTTGAGCTATTTTATACAATCAATATGTTCACGTTACAATTTTCAAAAGAATAAAAGAGCCAGAGTACAAGAAAAATGGAGGAAAAATAACATTTTTCAATTGGAAAATTTCTGTATATATACAAATTATAATTAACTGAAATTATTCTAAATGTCCATATAAATATAAATATGACAGTACCTTTTAGTAATAAAGACAATATGCACTCAATATGCTAGTATAACGCAAAATCTTTGTTTTTAGTTTTGATTCTCAAGGAATTCAATATTAGATAAAATCTACTCACACAAATATACACTCATGTCTAATTTGTAATCTGTATTAAATAAGAGACTGAAATATCTCAATATTTGTAAGATTGTGCTTGAATGTGTTAAGATTCTTATGGTGGTACATATGGGCCAGTATAGTTCAACACAAATATTCATTTCAGTCTTCATGATAACGTTTCTCTTCTTGGAACCATTTCTAATTATTAATTTTAAATGATTCTTTAATTTTACCACTATGTTAGGTTACAGAAGATAGCACAGGATATTTCTATATAATCTTGTGACAGGCTAAAAATAGCCTGCCAAAAGACCTATGACCTAATCCCTGGTACCTGTAAATACTAATTTATATGCCAAAAGGTAACTATTCAAATGTGATTAAATTAAGAATTTTAAGATTGGGAGGTTATCCTGAATTTTCTGTGTGTGCCCTAAAGAAAATTTCATATATTCTTCTAGGAAGGAGTTAGACAGGATAGCATTCTGGGAAGATGCTGGAAGAGGCAGCACCAGGAATCCGTCTCCTCACCTGGATAGCTACACTGGCAGAATCTGTCTGATGTAACTATTTGGGAACTCTAGAGTCTGTTGAAGGCTAGCAGCTTCAAGGGGAAGATTTGGATGATAAATTGTGGTTAATTTTGGTCATTTTTAGCTCTTAGCGCAGTAGTAGCCACCCATTTCCCACCCTCAGCCATGTGGCAAGCAGCTGTGCATCTGTTCCTGGAGAAGCTTGCACACAGCTTGCAAGAGACAGGGTGGGCAAAAAGGACTCTGTTCTCCAAATACTGGGAATTTATGCTTTGATTGCTGCTTCTGTTCACAGAGGTGCAAACAAAGAGGTAGGCAGCCCTGTTGTTTCATCTTCCCTTATTGTTTCAAGTCTCACTCCTTTAGCTGAAGTGACTTCCAGGGGATTTAAAGCAATAGTGCCTTTTTTAATTCCACTCTTCATTTTTCTCTTGTTTTCCCTGTGTGGGAGCCAGACACTACAGCCTAGGAGATTAAAAATAAACGGAATGTATGGAGACAATTAGAAAGTGACCATACATGTCCAGGAAAAAGACATCAGAAGACCTTAAGTTTATATTTCAGGCTGATCTTTAGCACAGAGACAGTCTACAACAATCAAAAAAATAATAATAATAACAGAAAAGATCAAACATTAGGGAAAGGGGGAGAATCTGATTTCCAGAATTACCATGTTATTAGATTCAAATGCCCATTTTTAAACAAAAAATCATAAGACATACAAAGAAACAGAAAAGTATGTCCAATTCAAGGAAAAAAAATAAATCAACAAAAACTGTCCCTGAAAAAAACATGATTACAGATTACTAGGTAAAGATTTTGAAACAATTGTCTTAAAAATGCTCAAAGAACTAAATGAAATTGTAGAGAAAGTCAAGAACATGATGCATGAATAAAATGGAAATATCAATAAAGAGATAGAAAACATTAAAAGAAACCCAAAAGAAATTATGGAGGTAAACAGTACAATAGCTAAAATAAAAAATTCACTAGAGGGATTTAAAGGAAGATTTGAGCAGGCAGAAGGAAGAATCAGCCACTTGAAGATCGGACAATGGAGATTATTGATTCTGAGGAACAGAGGAAATGATAGAAGAAAAGCAGATGGTGCCTACAGACCTGAGGCACACCATCAAGCAGATCAACACACACATTGTGGGAGTCCCAGAAGGAGAAGAGAGTAAGGGACAGAGAGACCATTTGAAAAATAATGGCTTAAAACTTCCCAAATTTAATGAAAGATATGAATGTAAACATCCAAGAAGCTCAAAAATCTCCAAGTAAGATGAACTGAAAGAGAACCACACATTTTAATCAACCTTTCAAAAGTTAAAGCCAAAGAGAGAGTCTTTTTTTTTTAATATCGTAAGTGGAAGATTTTATTCTCATCAAATCTTAGTCAAAATGAAAGTTCTCCCCCAGAGAAGTTTTCCAAATTTGACAGCAGTCAAAACTTTACACAATATTATCAATAACAAGTTGTGAAGTTGAAAGAAACTTTCCTAAACTACCAAACATAATTTTAAAAATTCAAACAATCACTAAAGACAGAATTATCTTTCTATTTTTCATTATAGAAAATGCTATTGCAAGGTCTTTGTCATATAAAGAGATGATCAAAGAGAACTCAACAAAATACATTTAAAAAGGATTGTAAATAAGCAGAGCACAGAAGATTTTTAGGGTAGTGAAACTATTCCGTATGATACTGTAATGGTAGATATATGTCATTATAATTTTGCCAAAACCCGTAGAATGTACAACACCGAGAGTGAACCCTCTGGTAAACTATGGATTCTAGGTGATAATGATGTGCCAATGTAGGTTCATCAGTTGTATCAAACGTACCACTCTGGTGGGGAATCTTGATAATGAGGGAATCTATGCACAAGTTGGGACAAGGGTTGTATGGGAAATCTCTGTCCCTACTGCTTAATATTGCTGTGAACCTAAAACTATTTTAAAAATAAAGTCTGTTAGAAAAAGAAAAAGGATTGTAAAAGTATGTGAGGCTTTTATTAATCAAAATATTCATATCTTTTCTGGATTCCATGACATTTTAGGTATTTGTCAGCTATTTTTAAAATTTACTTTACTGAGGTCATATTGGCTTATAACATTGTGTAAATTTCAGGTGTACATTATTACATACCAATTTCTGCAGACTGCATCACATTCTCCACCAATAGTCTGGTTTTTATCCATCACCATACATATGTGCCCTTTTACCACTTTCGACCTCCCCCACCACCTTCCCCTCTGATAACCAGTAAGATTTTCTCCTTATCCATGTGTTTGTTGATCTTCCACATATGAGTCACATCATACAGTGTTTGTCTTTCTCTGTCTGGCTTATTTCACTTAACACAATACCCTCAAGGTCTATCCATGTTGTTGCAAATGGGACAATTTTGTCTTCTTTTATGGCTGAGTAGTATTCCATTGGATATATATACCACATCTTCTTTATCCATTCATTTGTTGTTGGGCACTTGTGCTGCTTCCATGTCCTGGTTATTGTGAATAATGCTGTGATGAACATAGGGATGCATAAATCTCTTTAAATAGTTGATTTCACATTCTTTGGATAAATATCCAGTAGTGGGTTAGCTGGATCATTTGGTATTTCTATTTTTAATTTTTTGAGAAATCTCCATGCTATTTTCCACAGTGGCTGCACCAGTTTCCGTTCCCACCAGCAGTGGATTAGGCTTCCCTTTTCTCCACATCCCCTCCAAAATTTGCTATTTCTTATCTTGTTAGTTATAGCCATTCTGACGGGTGTAAGGTGATACATCATTGCAGTTTTGATTTGCATTTCCCTAATCATGAGTGATGTTGAATATCTTTTCATGTGCCTTTTGGCCATTAGCATGTCTTCTTTAGAAAAATGTCTGCTCATATCCTCTGTCCATTTTTTGATCGAGTTGTTTGCTTTTTTGTTGTTGAGTTCTATGTGTTCTTTATATATTTTGGAAATTAATCCCTTGTTGGCTATAAGATTTGTAAATATTTTCTCCAAGTTGGTGAATTGTGTTTTCATTTTGTTCATGGTTTCTTTTGCTTTTCAGAAGCTTTTTAGTCTAATGTAGTCCCATATGTTTATTTCTTCTTGTGTTTCCTGTGCCTGAGTAGCCATGGTATTCAAAAAGATACTGCTAAAAATCAATGTCAAAAAGTGTAGTGCCTATGTTTCTTTCTAGGAGTTTTAGAATTTCAGGTCTTACATTCAAGTCTTTAATCCATTTTGAGTTTAATTTTTGTGATGGTTTAAGATAATGGTCTACTTTCATTCTTTCACGTGTGGCTGTCCGGTTTTTCCAACATATTTATGGAAGAGATTTTCCTTTCTCCGTTGTATTTTCTTGGCTGCCTTGCTGAAAATTAACTGTACATAGATGTGTGGTTTTATTTCTGGGCTATCAATTACGTTCCATTGATCTGTGTGTATCTGTTATTCTTCCACTACCATGCTGTTTTGATTTCTATAGCTTTGTAGCATATTTTGAAGTCAGGGATTGTGATGCCTCAAACTCTGTTCTTTTTTCTCAGGATTGCTTTGGCTATTCAGGATCTTTTGTTGTTCCATATGAATTTTAGGATTCTTTGCTCTATTTCCATGAAGAATGTCATTGGGATTCTGATTGGGATTGCATTGAATCTGTAGATTGTTTTAGGTAATAGGGACATCTCAACTATGTTTATTCTTCCAATCCAGGAGCATAGAATATCTTTCCATTTCTTTATGTCTTCTTCGATTTCCTCCAGTAATCTCGTAGTTTTCAGTGTATAGGCCTTTCATCTCCTTGGTTAAATTTAATCCTAGATATTTTATTCTTTTTCTTGTGATTGTAAATGGGATTGTATTCTTGACTTCTCTTTCTGCTAGTTCGTTATTAGTGTATAGAAATGCAACTGATTTTTGTAAGTTGATTTTGGACCCCGCAACTTTGCTGTAGCTGTCAATTATGTCTAATAGTTTTCTGGTGGATTCTTTTGGGTTTCTTTATATATCGACTCACATTATCCACAAACATGAGAGTTTTACTTGTTCTTTTCCAATCTGGATACCTTTTATTTCTTTTTCTTGCCTAATTTCTCTGGCAAAAACCTCCAGTACTATGTTGAATAAGAGTGGTGAGAGTGGGCACCCTTGTCTTGTTCCTCTTCTCAGAGGGATGGCTTTCAATTTTCCATGGTTAAGTAGGATATTGGCTTTTGGTTTCTCATATGTGGCCTTTAAGATATTGAAGTACTTTCCTTCTATACCTATTTTATCGAGGGTTTTTATCATAAATGGATGTTGGATATTGTCAAATGTTTTCTCTGCATCTATTGAGATGTGATTTTTATTCCTCATTTTGTTAATGTGATGAATCAGATTAATTGATTTGTGGATGTTGAACCATCCCTGCATCCCTGGAATAAATCCCACTTGAATCATAGTGAATGATCCTTTTAATATATTGCTGTAGGAGCTGGCCCCGTGGCTTGGTGGTTCAGTGCGCGCGCTCTGCTGCTGGCGGCCTGGGTTCAGATCTGGGCGCGCACCGACGCACCGCTTCTCCGGCCATGCTGAGGCCGTGTCCCACATACAGCAACTAGAAGGATGTGCAACTATGACATACAACTATCTACTGGGGCTTTGGGGGAAAAAAAAAGGAGGAGGATTGGCAATATTTGTTAGCTCAGAGCCGGTCTTCCTCAGCAAATAGAGGAGGATTAGCATGGATGTTAGCTCAGGGCTGATCTTCCTCAAATAAATAAATAAATAAATGTATTGTTGTACTCAGTTTGCCAACATTTTGTTGAGGATTTTTGCCTCTATGTTCATCAGTGATATTGGTCTGTAATTTTCATTTTTGTGATGTCCTTGTCAGTTTTTGATGTCAGGGTAATGTTGGCTTCGTAAAATGAATTATGAAGCATCCTGTCCACTTCAATATTTTCTAATAGTTGGAGAAGGATAGGTATTAAATCATTGAATTTTTGGTAGAATTCACCTGAGAAGCTGTCTGGTCCCGGACATTTGTTTTTTAGAACGTTTTTCATTAGTATTTCAATCTATTGTGATTAGTCTATTCAAATTCTCCACTTCTTCTTGATTCAGTTTTCAGAGGTTGTATGATTTCAAGAATTTATCCATTTCTTGTAAGTTATCCATTTGTTGGAATATAGCTTTTCATAGAATTCTCTCATAAAACTTTTATTTCTGTGGTATCCATAGTAATATCTCCTCTTTCATTTCTAATTTTATTTATTTGCGTCTTCTTTCTTTTTTCCCGGGTGATTCTGGCTAAGGGTTTGTCAATTTTGTTTGTCTTCTCAAAGAACAAACTCTTACTTTCATTGATCCTTTGTATTTTTTTTTAGTCTCCATTTCATTTATTTCTGCTTTGATTTTTGTTATTTCCCTGCTTCTACTGACTTGGAGCTTTGTTTGTTGTTCTTTTTCTCATTCTTTTAGGTGTAGTTTAAGATTACTTATTTGAACCTGCAACTAGAATATACAGTTTTGTAGCGGAGGCTTTGGGGGGAAAAAAGGAAAAATAGAGAGGAAGATTGCCAACAGATGTTAACTCAGAGAAAATCTTCCTAAAAAACAAGATTACTTATTTGTGAATTTTCTTGTTTGTTGAGATAGGCTTGTATTTCTATAAATTTCCCTCTTACTACTGTTTTTTATGTATCCTATAAGAGCTGGTATGCTGTTTTCGTGTTCATTTTTTCCAGATATTTTTGATTTCTCCTTTGATTTCTTCATTAATTCAATGGCTGTTCAATAGCATATTGTTTAGTCTCCACATATTTGTGACTTTCCCAGCTTTTTTCTCACAGTTGATTTCTAGATTCATGGCATTGTGGTTGGAAAATATGCTTGATATGATTTCAATCTTATTAAATTTATTGAGGCTTGTCTTTTTTCCTAACATATGGTTTACCCTCAGATGAACTTAATAGATATATATAGAACATTCCATCCAAAAACAACAGAATAGACATTCTTCTCAAGTGCACAGAGACTCTTGAAAGCAGCAAGATAGAAGCAGATCATCACATAAAAGTCATCCTCAAAAATATTATCTGCATATTTCTCATCAGCAATTTTGGAGGCCAGAAGGCAATGAGCAGACATATTCAAATTGCTGAAAGAAAAAAATTGTCAACCAAGAATTCTAATCCAGGAAAACTGTCCTTCAAAAGTGAGGCAGAAATGGCTGGATTTCATCGTTTCTTATGGCTGAGTAGTATTCCATGGTATATATATACCACAGCTTTTTTATCCATTCGTCCCTTGATGTTGTGACAACATGGATGGACATTGAGGGCATGATGCAAAGTGAAATAAGTCAGAGGGAGAAGGTCAAATACCGTAAGATTTCCTTCATTAAGTAGTAGATAATAACAACAATAAACAAACACATAGGGACAGAGATTGGATTGGTGGTTACCAGAGGGGAAGGGGGGAGGGAGGAGGGTGAAAGGGATAATTGGGTACATGTGTGTGGTGATGGGTTGTAATTAGTATTTTGGTGGTGAACATGATGTAATCTATGCAGAAATAGAAGTACAATGATGTACACCTGAAATTTTTACAATGTTATAAACCAATGTTACTGCAATAAACAAAAAATTTAAAAAAAAAAAAAAAAGTGAGGCAGAAATTAAGGCATGCCCAGATCAACAAAAAATGATGATGTTTGCTAACACTAGACTTGCCATGCAAGACATGCTCAAGGGAGTCTTCAAAGGTGAAATGAAGGGACTTTAGACAGTAAATTAAAACCATATGGAGAAATAAAAGTCTTAAAAAAGTAAATAGGTGGGCAATTATTAAAGCTAGTTTTATTGTAACAATGGTTTTTAACTACGATTATTGTTTTCTACAGGATTTAAGGGACATATATTTAAAGGAAAAAAATAATTATTAATCTGGAAGGTACTATTACTGTAACTTTGCTTTGTAAATCCAAATCTTGTTTTCTACATAATTTAAGAGACCAATACTTGCAAAAATTATTAGTTAATGTTTTTTGGCACACAATATATAAAGATGTAATTTTGTGGCATCAAAAACTGAAAGCAGTGGGAATGGAGCTATAAAAGAGCACAGTTTTTATATGCTCTTGAAGTTAAGCTAGTTTAAATTCAAATTAGAGTGTTGTAACTTTAGGATGGTAAGTATAATGGTAACCACAAAGAAAGTAGGCTTAGAATATACACAAAAGGAAATGAGAAACTAATTTAAGTATTTCACTGCAAAAATATGACCTAAACACCAAAGAAGGCAGTAATGCAGGAAATTAGGGATAAATAACTATAAGACATAGAGAAAACTAATATCAAAATGACAGAAGTAAGTCCCTCCTTGTCAGTAATTATTATTCAGGTAGTTGGTTTAAACAATCCAATCAAAAGACAGAGAATGGAAGGATAGATACAAACAAATAATCCAATTATATGCCATGTAGAAGACACTCACTTTCGATCCAAAAACATTAACAGATTGGATGGAAAAAAATACTTTATGTAAATAGTAACCAAAAGACAGCAAGGATGGCTATACTAATATCAGATAAAATAGAATTTAAATCAAAAAAGCTTATGCGAGGCAGAAAGAGATTATAGAGTAATATAAAGTTCAATGCAGCAAGACATAACAATTATAAATATTTACACACCTAATGGCAAACCATCAAAATATATGAAGGAAAAACTGACAGAATTGAAGGCAGAAATAAACAGTTCAACAATAATAGTTGAGGGCTTCAATATAGCACTCACAATAATGGACAGAACAGCCAGACAGAAGATAAGTAAGGAAACGGAGAACTTAAACAATGCAGTAAACCAACTAGATCTGAAAGAAATATACAGAACACTCTATTCAACAACTACAGCATACACATTCTTCTCAGGTTCACATGGGACATTTTTAAGTATAGACCATCTGCTAGGCCACAAATAAGTCTTAACAGATTTTAAAAGATAGATATCATACAAAATATCTTCTGCATCCACAGTAGGATGGAGTTTGAAATCAATAATAGGAAAAATGGAAAATTTATAAAATTGTGGATATTAACCAATGGATCAAAGAATAAATCACACATAAAATTAGAAAATACTTAGATATGAATAAAAATGTAAACACAACATATCTACACTTATGGGATGCATTGAAAGCAGTGCTAAATAGAGAATTTATAGCTATAAATGTTTACATTAAAAAACAAGAAAGATCTAAAATCATCAACCTAACTTTACAATTTTAGGAACTAGAAAAAGAACAAATTAAACCCAAAGCTAACAGAAAGAAGGAAATAGTAAGGATTAGAGCAGAAATAAATGAAATAGAGGATAGCAAACAATAGAGAAAAAGCAATGAAACCAAAAGTTGGTTTTCCAAAAAGATCAACAAAATCGACAAACCTTTCACTATATCGACTAAGAAAAAAGAAAAAAGACTTAAATTGCTAAAATCAGAAATGAAAACGGGAAAATTACTACTGACTCTACAGAAATAAAAAGGATTATAAGAGAGTACTAGGAATACTTGTACTCTTTTGCTGGATAACCTAGATGAAATGGAAAAGTTCCTTGAAACACAAAATCTGCCAAGTTGAAATTATGGAAATAGAAAACCTGAATAGATCTATGACGAGTAAGGGGATTGAATCAGTAATAAAAAATCTTCCAACGAAGATAAGCCTGGGACCCAATGGCTTCAAGGGTGAATTCTACCAAACATTTAAAGAACTAACACTAATCCTTTTCAAACTTTCCAAAAAATTTAACAGGAAGGAATATTTCCTAATGCATTCATGAGGCTAACATTATCCTTACTTCAAAGCCAGACGATGCTACAAGAAAAGAAAAATACAGATCAATATCCATTATAAACATTGATGCAGAAATCCTCAACAGAATACTAGCAAACCAAATTCAACAACATATTAAAAGGATTATACACTATGACCAAGTGAGGTTTATTCCTGGAATGTAAGGTTCAACGTATAAAAATTGATCAACGTACTATACCACATTAACAGAATGAAGGAAGAAAAAAACATGATCATCTTCATAGATACAGAAAAAGCATTTCACAAAATTCAACACCCTTTCATAATAAAAATGCTCAGAAAAACTAGAAAAAGAAGAAAACTACCTCAATGTAACAAAAACCATATCTAAAATACCACAGACTCTCTGTAGATGATATGATCTTAAATGCAGAAAACCCTAAAGATTTCACAAAATATAACTTTTAGAAGTGATAAATTAATTCATCAGAGTAGCAGGATACAAACTCAAACAAAAATCAGTTGCACTACTATATACTAGCATGCACAATCTGAAAAGGAAATTATAAAAGTAATTCCATTTTTAACAGCATCAAAAAAATAAATAAAATTAAGAATTAACTTAACTGAAGAGGTGAAAGACTTATACAATGAAAAATATAAAATATTGCTGAAATAAATTAAATAAAACATAAATGAATGGAAACACATCTCACATCTCATGTTCATGGATTGGAAGATTTAATATTGTTAAAATGTCAATACTACTCAAAATGATCTACATATTAAATGCAATCTATATCAACGTTTCAATGATTTTTTTCCTACAGAAATAGGAAAACCCATCCTAAAATTCATATGGAATCTCAGGGAACCACAAATAGTCAAAACCATCTTGAAAAAGAAGAACAAAACTGAAGAACTCACACTTCCTGATTTCAAAAATACTACAAAGCTACAGTAGACAAAACAGTGTGGTATTGTCCAAAAGACAGACATATCAACATATGGAGTAGAATAGAGAGCTCAGAAATAAACCCTCACATATATGGTCAAATGATTTTTGACAAGGATGCCAAGATCATTCAAGGGGGAAAAGACAGTTTCTTCACCAAATGATGCCCAGAAAACTCAATATCCACATACCAAAGAATGAAGTTGAACCCTTACCTAACACCACATATAAAAACTAAACTCAAATTAGGTAAAAGACATAAAATTAAGACATACTATAAAACTATTAGAAGGAAAATAGGACAAAGGCTTCACAACAGTGGATTTGGCAATGATTTCTTGGATATGACACAAAGGCACAGATAAAAGGAGACAAAAATCGACAAATTGGACTTCACAAAAATTAAAAAAAAACTGTGCATCAAAAGTCACCATCAACAGAATTTAAAAGCAACACATAGAATGAGAGAAAATATCTGCAAATCACTTAGCTCCTAAAAGACGAATACACAGAAAAATATAGAGAATTCCTAAAACTCAATAACCAAAAAAAAAAGCAAATCAACCAATTCAAAATTAGGCAAAAAACTTGAATAGACATTTCTTCAAAGAACATATACAAATGGCAAAGAAACACATGAAAAGATGCTCAAAATCATGAATCATTAGAGAAATGCAAATCAAGACTACCATGAGATACCACCTCACATCTATTAGAATGGCTACTATAAAAAAAAATAAAAACAGAAAAAACAAATGCTGGTGGGAACTTAGAGAAATTGGAACCTATATGCAATGTAGGTGGGAACGTAAAATGGTACAGCCTCTATGGAAAACAGTATGACAGTCCCTTAAAGAATTAAAAGTAGAATTACCATATGATATACCAATTCCACTTCTAAGTATGTACCCAGAAGAATTGAAAGCAGAGTCTCAAAGAGATATTTGTACACCCGTGTTCATAACAGCATTATTCACAACAGGTAAAATGTGAAAGCAACAAAAGTGTTCATCATCATATGAATGGATAAACAAAATGTTGTATATACATACGATGGAATATTATTCAGCCTTAAAGAGGGAGTATATTCTGCAATATGCTACAAAATGGATTAATCTTAAGGACATTATACTAAGTGAAATAAGCCAGTCACAAAAAGACAGATACTGTAGGATTCCACTCATATGGGGGTACTTAGAGTAGTCAAAATCACAGAGACAGAGGAGATGGCCTGGTGGTGTGGTGATTAAGTTCGTGTACTCCACACCGGCTGCCCAGGGTTCACAGGCTTGGATGCCGGATGGACCTATGCACTGCTTATGAAAGCCATGCTACAGCAGTGCCCCATATGAAGTAGAGAAAGATGGGCACGGATGTTAGCCCAGGGCTGATCCTGCTCAGCAAAAAGAGGAGGATTGGCAACAGATGTTAGCTAGGGGCTAATCTTCCTCACACACAAAAAAACAAACCACAGAGACAGAAAGTAGAATGGTGGTTGCCAGGGGCCTGGAGGAAAAGGAAATGGGGACTTCTTGTTTAATGGGTTTAGAGTTTCAGTTTTGTAAGTTGAAAAGTGTTATGGAGATGGACAGTGGTGATGGTTGCACAACATTATGAATGTAATTAATACCACTGAACTGTACCCTTAAAATGGTTAAGATGAATGGACATCATCATGATGGTAAAATAGGTGGTTCTCAACTTCTATTTCCTCACAATATGACCAACTAGCAAACGTGCATAGACATGCACCACTGTAAAAATCCCAGAACCCAGAGGTGAGGCTAAGGCACTTCCTTGGACCACAGATACTGAGGAAAATTGCATTAGAGGGTAGCGTGGTTTCACTTTGACCACATCACTCCTCTCCCAGGCCAGCACAGTGCTGCACTGAGAGGGGCTCCCCTGGGCCTATGGTTTCTCAATGGAGAAAAAGAGAGCTCAAGGTGGACATCTAGATTCCCCAGCATTGCAGGAGGCTTCCTGAGAGACCTACTTGGGTCTCAATTCATGGGAATTACTGGGAGTATATGAAGACTAGACCACTGAGAATAAGATAGAGAAGGAGAAGAGTGGCAGGGTTTACAGCAACCCATCTTGGTGGGCTGTTTTCCTTCTGGAGGAAGCTCTCATGCAAAGATCCAAGCCAGCAGCTCTGCCCATCTGCAGAGTCTAGTAGGTGGCCCCATCTGACCTGAGAGTTTGGTTGGCATTCTGCCTAGTTTGGGTCCTCAGCCAATGGGCTGTATTGATCATGGAGCCCATTCTGCGGCCCTGCCCAGGAAGGGAAGCAAGGATGCAGTCCCATTCTACCACTGAGCTTAGCCTCCAGTCCTGCCCCACCAGGAAGCCTGGCCACAGCTGCCTGGCAGCCGTGAACACATATTATGGCCCTCCTAAGCAGGCAGGCAAGTAAGCCGCTCTGTCCAACTGCTGAGCATAGCCTCCATTCTCACCGAACCAGGAGGGCCTGAGACACTAAGCAACATTGGACACATTATAGGACCAAGCATGGTAAGAAAGCAAGGTACCAGCCCCAGCCAGCTGCTGAGAATAGCCTGCAGCCCCACTAAACCAGGAAGCCTGACCAGAGAACCAGAGCAGCTGCAAAGCCCATCCTACAATCTTGCTCAGGCAGGAGCCAACCAGCCATCCTACCCAACTGCTGAGCATAGCCTCAAGCTATGCTTGACCAGGGAACATGAACGGTGACCCTGGGCAGCCTTGGAGCCCAGACTATGGTACTGCCCAGTTACAGAATCCAGCCAACAGGCCTGCCCCACACCAGAGCCCAGACAATGGCCCTGCTCAATTGCCAAGCATAGCCTGCAGTCTCACACAGAAAGAGGGCTGCCGGTGATCCCACTCAATTGTGAAGCATACTCTGTGGCCCCACCCAACCAGGGACCCCAGACAACGATCTTGCCCAATCACAATCACAGTCTGTAGCCCACTCAACTGCAAGTACAGATGGAGGCTTCACCTGACCAAGGAGTCCAGCCAGAAACCTTATCCAATGAGAGAACAGGTAGCAGCCTGCCTGATCAAAAAGCCCAGTAAGTAGCTCTGCCTGATGTTAGAGCAAAGCCTGTAGCCTCATCTAATTACAGACAGCAGCCAGAGGCCCCACACAAGCATAACCCTTGCCTTCTGTCTAATTCTGAATATGGAGTATACGAGCTCTCATTTACTCCTCATGACAAACACAGGATATATTATTCTCCACATTTTATGGATGAGGAAACTGAGGCCCTACAAAGTTTAGGCTCTCTGACCTCATAAGTGTCCATAATTACCCTTATGACCTTGGATCCCTACCCCAGCTGTGGAAAGGAGGCATGGGCCCAGTTCCCAGGCACAGGCTGGGAGTGGTCCTAACCACTCAGCCCTACTGGCCAAGATCCTGGAGGAAGTCCATTTCAACCAGGGACCAGACAGAATCCACTAATAACAGACCCACAAACCACAGGTCACACCTGAAGTAGCCACATAATCTAGCTCCAATTCTGCTTGACTATAACCCCACAGTAATACTATCAGCCCAGGGACCCAACAAGTGAAATTTCTTGCCTACTGAAAACAATCTGTTGTGACTAGAAGAGATGATTGCTCCTTCAAATACACAGACACCAAAGCAAGGCTACGTGAATGATGAAGAATCAGGCAAACATGAAACCACTAAAAACAACTAATGAAGCTCTAGTAACTTACTCCAAATAAAAGGAGATCTATGATATGCCTAGAAAAGAATTCAAAATAATCTTCTTAAAGAAGCACAATGAGAGGAAAGAAAATAAGATAGACAACAAAAGGAAATTAGGAAAACAATGTAAGAACAAAATGAGAAGTTTAATAAAGAAATAGAAAGCATTAAAAAAAGAACCAAAAAGACATCTTTGAACTGAGGAATACAATGAAAGAGCTTAAAAAAATCAAGAGAGCTTCAATAGCACATTCAATCATGCAGAAGAAAAAATCAGCAAACTCAAAGATAAGTCATTTGGTATAAGCCAGTTAGAGGAACAAAATGAAAACAGAATGAAAAAGAGTGAAGAAATAATACTTGAGTTATGGGAGACCATCAAGTGAACAAAATATGAATTGTGGGAAACCCAGAAGAAAAAGAAAGAGAAGAAGTGGCAGAAAACTTATTCAAAGAAGTAATGACTGAAAACCTCCCAAATCTTGGGATGAAGATAAACATACATATACTCAGATACATCAAGATACATCCAGAAACTCAAGGGAACCAAAGCAAGAGGAACCCAAATAAGGTTACCTTGAGCATATTGTAATCAAATTGTGAAAAGTTGAAGACAAGAGAATTTTGCAAGCAACAAAAGAAAAGTGACGTCAAATACAAGACAACTTCAATAGGCTATCAGTGAATCTCTAAGTAGAAACATTGCAGGCTATGAGGGAGTCGGATAATAGATTCAAAATGCTGTCAGAAAACAAACTGCTAACAAAGAACCCTATGCCCAGGAAAACTGTCCTTCAGAAATGAAAGAGAGATAAACAGATTCTCAGACAAAAAAGCTGAGGGAGTTCATCACCACTAGATGTACATTACAAGAAATACTAAAGAGAATTCTTCAAGCTGAAACAAAAGGACATAAAGTAACAACACAAAAACATATAAAATTATAAAACTCAGTAGTAAAGGTAAATATAGAGTAAAATTCAGAATATTTTAATATATATTTAATATTTAATATAGTAATGATGGTGTGTAAATCACTTTTAACTATTGTATGAAAGTAAAAGATGAAAGTATTAAAAATAACTATAGATACAATAATTTATTAATGGATACACAATACAAAAGAGCACCATATGACATCAATAGCATAAAATGTGAGGGAGAGAGTAAAAGTGTAGAATTTTTGTATACAACTGAAGGCAAGTAGTTATCAGCTTAAAATAGAATTTGAGGAGAGAAGTCAAGATGGCGGCATAAGCAGACTCTGAACTCACCTCCTCCTGCGGACACAGCCAATTTACAACTACTCGTGGAAAAATGGCCCCTGAGACAGAACTGAAAACTGGATAAGAGGAACTCCTGCAACAATGGACAATCCTAAATGAGGTGGAAGAGGCAGAAACTCCTTTCTGGAGAGAAAAAATGCCGCCTTCACAAGCCACCAGCTTCACGGCTTCCCGGGAGCAACCCACAGGTACGTAGCCCTCCCTGGAGGAGTGGGGCCCTGTGCCAGGAGCAACCCTGCTGTGGGCATTTTGTGGACCCAACACAATCGAGACGAGTGGCGTAACATCTGACTTTGCCTGCTACTAAAACATTGGGGAGTACCCCCAGAAAAGCTTGTTCACAAAGAAATTAAAACCGGCTCTTAAAGGGCCCACACGCAAACTCACCCATTTAGAGAGCAACCTAAAATCACCAGAAAGAAAGGTACACAGTGCTTTGGTGAAAAAAGACTCACCTGATAGGCCCTGAGTGCATCTTGGTGAGAGATGAGACCTCTCCAGGGACTGGGATATTGGTGGCAGCCATTCTTGTGGCCCTGTGTGGGCGTGCTGACACAGAGGCCATTGGAGTTCTCCCTGGGGCCTGCTAGCCCAGGTCTGCCCCACCCACTAGAGCACCTCAGCCAGGGCAGGCAGCCTACCCTAGAGACTGGCCCTACCCAACAACAAGCCCTCAGGCAACTTGTGGGCCTGCATAGACTGGTGAAGGGATTCTCTGCAGCCTGGCAACTGAGCCCACTTCAGAGGGGCAGGGCATGCACAAGGAGCAGGTGGAGAGTGTGGGGAGGTGGTGGAGTGTGTGTGGCTCCCGCTGTGGAGAGACTGGGTCCAATTCAGGAGGTCGGGGCGCACACACGGGGCAGGACTGTGTTGACTGTGTGTGTGGACCTGTGGGCAGCAGGGCTTGTCAGCTACAGAAGACGTGTGCTTCTCAAAGACCCACATAGGGGGCTTGCCCCACCTTCCAAACCCAGAAACGATTGGGTGCTCCCATGCCTGAGGCCAACCCTACAGCTGCAATCCACAGAGTGCTGACAAGAGACATAAAGGCTGGAGGCTTATAGCAATGGTAAGCCCCTGAGCCTAACAACCAGATATGCTGGGGGAACACTCATTTAAAAGAAATACTGCAACACAAATGTGGTTTTAGAACTTGCAGCCAACTGTGCTGGGGCTCCCCACACCTTATAAAGAGACTGAAGGACCCACAACAACTACAAACAGCTGAGCATTACAACATCTGGCCAGGAGCATAACTCGGCCTTCCTGGGAGCCTACAGGGAGAGAAAACAGGCCACAACAGAAGGACACACGTAGCCCAAATAGGGGTCACCACTGGAACATTGAGAACTGAGAGAAGCACACTGCAGGCCTCCTATGGCATCACTTATATAAGGTCACCTATCCAAGAGCAGGAGACCTAGCTGACCTACCAGATACGTAGACACAAGCACAGGGAAAGAGACAAAATGAGGAGGGAAAGGGATACATTCCAAGTAAGGGAACAGGACAAAACCCCAGAAAAGGAACTAAGTGAAACAGAAATGAGCAACCTACCCAACAGAGAGCTCAAACTAAGAGTCTTAAGGATGCTCACTGATGTGAGGAGAAGAATACATGAACTCAGTGAGAATGTCAACAAAGAAATGGAAGATATAAAAAAGAACCAATCAGAAATGAAGAATATGATACTGGAAATGAAAAATTCACTAGAGGGACTCAAAAGCAGAGTAGAGGATACAGAAGAACGGATCTGTGAGCTGGATGAAAGACTAGAAGAAATTACTCAAGGTGAACAGGTAAAAGAGAAAAGAATTCAAAAGAGTGAGGACAGTCTAAGGGACCTCTGGGACAACATCAAGCACACTAACATCCGTGTTATAGGTGTCCCGGAAGGAGAAGAGTGAGATAAAGGGGCAGAGAATCTATTTCAAGAAATAATAGATGAAAACTTCCTTAACGTAAGGAAGGAAACAGACATCCACATAAAGGAAGCACAGAGAGCCCCAAACAAGATAAAGGAAAAGAGGCCCACACTAAGACACATCATAATGAAAATGTCCAGAATTAAAGATAAAGAGAGAATCCTAAAAGCCACAAGAGAAAGACAAGTTACATGCAAAGGAAGCCTCATAAGGCTATCAGCTGACTTCTCAGCAGAAACCTTACAGGCTAGAAGAGAGTGGCACGATATATTTAAAGTGCTAAAAGGAAAAAACTTGCAGCCAAGAATACTCTACTCAGCAAGGCTATCATTCAAAATGGAAGGAGAGATCAAAAATTTCCCAGACAAGCAAAAATTAAAGGAGTTAGTCACGAAGAAACCAGTGCTACAAGAAATGTTAAAGTGACTGATTTAAGGGGAAAAGAGAAGACCACAAATAGGAAAAATTATCTATTTCCATGATAAGAGGGTAATGGATACAAATGCACAAAAAAGAGGTTAGATATGATATCAAAAACATAAAAGGAGGGAGGAGGGGAGCTAAAGAGTAGAGCTTTCAGACAGAGGTCAAACTAAAGAGACCATTAATTCTGCATAGAAGGGGAAAGGAACAGAGAAGGACTATGAAAACACTGAGAAAAAAAAAGGTAAAAAATGGCAGTAAGTGCATACTTATGAATAGCTACTTTAAATGTTAATGGACTACATGCTCCAATTAAAAGGCATAGGCGGGCTGATTGGATAAAAAAACAAGACCCATATATATGCTGCATACAAGAGACACACTTCAGACCTAAATACACTCACAAACTGAAAGTGAAAGGATGGAAAAGGTACTCCACGCAAATGGCAATGAAAAGAAAGCTGGGGTAGTAGTACTTATATCAGACAAAATAGACTTTAAAACACAAATGGTAAAAAGAAACAAAGAAGGGCATTACATAATGATCAAGGGGACAATCCAACAACAGGATATAACACTTGTAAATATCTACGCACCCAATGTAGGTGCACCTAAATATATAAAGCAATTATTAACAGACATAAAAAGAGAAATAGGTGATAATACAATAACAGCAGGGGACTTTAACACTCCACTTACACCAACGGATAGATCATCCAAACAGAAGAACAACAAGGAAACACTGGCCTTAAATGACACACTAGAACAGATAGACATAGTAGGTATATACAGATCATTCCATCCAAAAACGAAAGAATACACATTCTTTTCAAATGCACGTAGAACATTCTCCAGGACTGATCACATATTAGGCCACAAAACAAGTCTACATAAATGTAAGAAGATTGAAATAATACCAATCATCTTTTCTGACCACAATGGTATTAAACTAGAAATCAACTAGAGGATGAAACTCAGAAAAGCGACAAATACGTGGAGATTAAACAAAATGCTACTGAATAACGACTGGGTCAACGAAGAAATCAAATAGGAAATCAAAAAATACCTGGAGACAAATGAAAATGAAAATACGACATGCCAGAATTTATGGGATACAGCAAAAGAGGTTCTAAGAGGGAAGTTTATAGCAATACAGGCCTATCACAACAAACAAGAAAAATCTCAAATAAACAATCTAACAATGCAGCTAAAGGAACTGGAAAAAGAAGGACAAACAAAGCCCAAAATCAGTAGAAGAAGATAAATAATAAAAATCAGAGCAGAAATGAATGAAATAGAGACTAAAAATCAATAAAAAACATTAATAAAACCGAGAGCTGGTTCTTTGAAAAGATCAACAAAATTGACAAACCTTTAGCTAGACTCACCAAGAAATAAAGAGAAAAGGAACAAATAAGTAAAATCAGAAATGAAAGGGGAGAAATTACAACAGACACCTCAGAAGTACAAAAGATTATAAGAGAATACTATGAAAAGCTATATGCCAACCAATTTGACAATCTGGAAGAAATGGATAAATTCTTAGAATCATACAACCTTCCAACACTGGATCAAGAAGAAGTAGAGAATTTGAATAGACCAATCACCAGTAAGGAGATCAAAACAGCAATCAAAAACCTCCCCAAAAATAAAAGTCCAGGACCAGACGGCTTCCCTGGTGAATTCTACCAAACATTCAAAGAAGACTTAATACCTCTCCAGCTCAAACTCTTCCAAATAATTGAGGAGGGGGGGAAGCTCTCTAACTCATTCTACGAAGCCGACGTTACCCTGATACCGGAACCAGACAAGGACAACACAAAAAAAGAAAATTACAGGTAAATATCATGGATGAACGTTGATGCAAAAATCCTCAAGAAAATATTAGCAAATTGCATACAACAATACATTAAAAAGATTATACACCATGATCCGGTGAGATTTAGTCCAGGTAGGCAGGGATGGTTCAACATTGGCAAATCAATCAACGTAATACACCACATTAATAAAATGAAGAATAAAAGTCACATGATCATCTCAATAGATGCAGAGAAGGCATTTGACAAAATACAGCATCCATTTATGATAAAAACTGTGAATAAAATGGGTATAGAAGGAAAGTACCTCAGCATAATAAAGGCCATATATGACAAACCCATAGCTAATATCATCCTCAATGGTGAAAAACTCAAAGCTATCCCTCTAAGAACAGGAACCAGACAAGGATGCCCACTGTCACTGCTCCTATTTAACATAGTACTGGAAGTCCTAGACAGAGCAATCAGGCAAGAGAAGGAAATAAAAGGGATCCAAATTGGAAAGGAAGAAGTGAAACTGTCACTATTTGCAGAACATGATTTTATATAGAGAAAACCCTAAAGAATCCACGAGAAAGTTTTTAGAAGTAATAAACGAATACAGTAAAGTTGCAGGATACAAAATCAACATACAAAAATCAGTTGCATTTCTATACATTAACAACGAGGTAGCAGAAAAAGAAATTAAGAATACCATCCCATTTACAATTGCTACAAAACGAATACAATACCTAGGAATAAACTCAACCAAAGGGGTGAAAGAGCTGTACATGGAAAAGTATAAAACATTGCTGAAAGAAATTGAAGAAGACACAAGGAAATGGACAGATATTCCGTGCTCTTGGATTGGAAGAATTAACATAGTTAAGATGTCCATACTTCCTACAGCAATATGTAGATTCAATGCAATCCCTATCAAAGTTCCAGCAATATTTTTCACAGAAATAGAACAAAGAATCCTAAAACTTATATGGAACAACAAATGACCCCGAATAGCTAAAGGAATCCTCAGAAAAAAGAACAAAGCTGGAGGTAACACACTCCCTGATTTCAAAATATACTACAAAGCTATAGTCACCAAAACAGCATGGTACTGGCACAAAAACAGACACATAGATCAATGGAATAGAATCGAAAGCCCAGAAATAAACCCACACATCTATGGACAGCTAATCTTTGACAAAGGAGCCAACAACATACAATGGAGAAATGAAAGTCTCTTCAACAAATGGTATTGGGAAAACTGGATAGCCACATGCAAAAAAATGAAAGTAGATCCTTACCTTATACCATACTCAAAAATTAACTCAAAATGGATTAAAGACTTGAGTGTAATACCTGAAACTATGAAACTTCTAGAAGAAAACGTAGGCAGTACACTCTTCGACATCGGTCTTAGCAACATATTTTCAAGCACCACGTCTGACTGGACAAGAGAAATAATAGAAAAAATAAACAAACGGGACTACATCAAACTAAAAACCTTCTGCACAGCAGAGGAAACCATCAACAAAACGAAAAGACAACCTAACAATTGGGAGAAGATATTTGCCGACCATATATCTGATAAGGGTTTAATCTCCAAAATATATAAAGAACTCATGCATCTCAACAACAAAAAAACTACCAACCCAATTAAAAAACGGGCAAAAGACCTGAACAGACATTTCTCCAAAGAAGATATACAGATGGCCAACAGACACATGAAAAGATGTTCAAAATCATTAACTATCAGGGAAATGCAAATCAAAACTACAATGAGATATCACCTCACGCCCGTCAGAATGGCTGTAATTAACAAGACAGGAAACAACATGTGTTTGAGAGGATGTAGAGAGAAGGGAACTCTCATCCATTGCTGGTGGGAGTGCAAACTGGTGCAGCCACTGTGGAAAACAGTATGGAGATTCCTCAAAAAATCAAGGATAGAACTACCTTATGATCCAGCTATTCCACTGCTGGGTATTTATACAAAGAACTTGAAAACACCAATGCATAAAGATACATGCATCCCTGTGTTCATTGCAGTGTTATTGACAATAGCCAAGACTTGGAAGCAACCTTAGTGCCCATCAAGGGATGAATGGATAAAGAAGATGTGGTATATATACACAATGGAATACTACTCAGTCATAAGAAATGATCAAATCCAGCCACTTGTGACAACATGGATGGACATGGAGGGTATTATGCAAAGTGAAATAAGTCAGAAGGAGAAGGTCAAATACTATATGATTTCCTTCATTAAGCAGTAGATAATAACAACAATAAACAAACACACACAAAAAAAAGGATTTGATATCTACAAGATGTTTTATGAAACCCTAACAGTAAACACAAGTAAAAATAGAAAGAAATTAAAGCATACTACTACAAGACAAAATCACAAAGGCAGATAGCAAGACATAAAAAAAGGAACCACAAAATCGTCAGTAAACAATTAACAAAATTCAATAATGAATCCTTAATATCAGTAATTCCTTTAAATGTAACTGGATTAAAACCTCCAATGAAAAGACACAGAGTGGCTAAATGTATATTACAAAAAGAGTTGAGAACATGAGACTGTTCTAATGTTTAAAAAAAAAAACCCATGAGAACAGAATGTAATCCACGCAGAAATAGATGTATAATGATGTACACCTGAAATTTATACAATGTTAGAAACCAATGTTATTGCAATAAACAAAAAAATAAAAAACAAACAAACAAAAAAGAGCTTCCCATAATATATTGCCTACAAGAGACTCACTTTATCTTTAAGGCCACATGTAGGCTGAAAGTGAAGGAGGGATGGAAACAGAGGCTCCATGCAAATGGTAACCAAAGAGAGAAAGCATGACTATACTTATATCAAACAAATAGACATCAGTCAAAATCTGTCAAAAGAGACAAAGATAGTCACAACGTCATGATAAAATGTTCAATTCATGAGAAAAGAGAAAATAACAACTGTAAACATACATGCACCAACAAGAGCAGCTAAATACATCAAGCAAATCTTAACAAAATAGAATGGGGAAATATCAATACAATAATAGTAGATGACATCAGTCTCCCATTTGCAGCATCATATAGATCACTCAGACAGAAATTCAGTAAGAAAACAGTTAATTTGAATAATATAAAATAAATAGACATAACAGATATATGCAGAATATTCCATCCAACAGCAGCAGAATATACATTCTTTTCAAGCACACAGGGAACATTTTCCAGGATAGATCATATATATTGGGTCAAAATACAAGTCTTTACAAATTAAGAAAATTTAAATAATACCAAATATCTTTTCTGACAACGATGATATGAAACTAGAAATCAATAACAGAAGGAAAACTGGACAATTCACAAATGTGTGGATAAGCACCTCCATTAAGAAAAGATGATTATTACAAATAAGCTAATTTTACACATCAAACGACTAGAAAAATAAGAATAAACTAAGCCCAAATTTAGTAAACGAAAGGAGATAACAAAAATCAGAGCAGAAATAAATGAGAGAACAGACAATATCAATGAAACTAAGACATGGATTTTTGAAAAGATAAACAAAATTGGCAAACCTTTAGCTAGACTTAGAAAAAAACTGAGAGGATTCAAATAAATAAAGTTGTAAATGAAAGTGAAGACATTACAACTGATACCACAAAAACATGAAGGATCATAAGAGGCTACTATGAACAATTATAAACCAAAACAATTGGACAACCTAGAATAAAGGAAAAAACTCCTAGAAACATACAACTGAGCAAGTCTGAATCATGAAGAAGTAGAAATTTTGAGAAGACTAAGAATGAGTGAGGAGATCAAATCAGTAAACAAAAAACTCCCAACACATTAAAGCACAGGACCAGATGGTTGCATGAGTGAATTCTACCAAACACTTAAAGAAGAATTAAGACCAACACTTCTCACTCTTCTAAACTATAGGAGGAGGGAGCACTCTCAAACTTATTTCATGAGGCCGGCATTACCTTGATACCAAAGCCAGATAAGGATATTACAAGAAAAGAAAACTATAAGCCAATATCCCTGATGAACATAGAAGCAAAAATTCTCAACAAAATATTAGCAATCCAAATTCAACGGCACATTAAAAGGCTCATTCACTATGATCAAGTGGTATTTATTCCTGGAGTGCAAAGAAGTTTCAACATACAAAAATTAAGAAATATGATACACCACATTAGAGCCACATTAGAGAATGAAAGACAAAAATTGTATGATCACATCAACAGAAACAGAAAGAGCATCTGATGAAATGCAATATCCTTTCATGAGTAAAAAAACTCAACAAATAGTGTAGAAAGGAACATTCCTCAACATAAGAAAGGTCGTATATGTCAAGAACACAGCTAACATCATACTCAGTGGTAAAAGGTTTAAAGTTTTCCCCCTACGATCAGGAACAAGACAAAGTTGCCCACTCTCACCACTCTTATTCAACATAGTGCTGGAAGTCCTACGCAGAGTAATTAGGCAAGGAAAAGAAATAAAAGTCATCCAAATCAGAAAGGAAGCAGTAAAATGGTCTATGTTTGCTGATGACATGATTTTGTATATAGAAAATCCTAAAGACACTGCCAAAAAACTGACAGACCTAACAGATGAATTCAGTAAAGTTGCTGGATACAAAATCAAATAACAAAAATCAGTTGCAATTCTATGTGCTAATAATGAGCTATGTCAAACAAACATAAAAGAAAACAATCCCATTTACAGGAGCATCAAAAATAACACATTTCTTAGGAATTAATTTAACCAGGGAAGTGAACGATCTATACACCATAAAATATAAAACATTTATGAAGTATATTGAAAAAGACACAAACAAATGGAAAAATATCTTGTGTTCACAGATTAGCAAAAATAATATTGTTAAAATTTCCATTCTACCCAAAGCCATCTATAGATTCAATGCAATCCCAATTAAAATTCCAATGGCAGTTTTCACATAAATAGAAAAAACAATCCTAAACTTCATAGGGAATTACAAAAGACACCAAATAGCCAAAGCAAATGAGAAAAAACAAAGCTGAAGGCATCACACTTTCTGATTTCAAAATATATTACAAAGCAATAAAAAACATAACAGCATGTTACTAGCATAAAAACAGACACATAGACCAATGGAACAGAATCAAGAGCCCAAAAATAAACCCACACATATATGATCAACTAATGTTTGAAAAGCGAGCCAAGAAGAAGAAATGGAGAAAGGATAGTCTCTTCAATAAATGGTGCTGGGAAAACTGGTAAACACAGGCAAAAAGTGTAATTGGATTCCTATTTTACACCACTCAAAAAAATTAACTCAAAATGGATTAAATAATTAAACGTAATACCTGAAGCTACAAAACTCCTAGAGGAAACAGGGAAAAAGCTCCTTGAATCAGTCATGCCAATGATTTTTGGATATGACACCAAAAGCATAAGCTACAAACGCGATAATCAACAAGTGGGACTACATCAAACTAAAAAGCTTCTGCACAGTAAAAGAAACAATAAACAAAATGAAAAGGCACTCTGGAATGGGAGAAAATATTCACAAACCATATATCTCATAAGGGATTAATATCCAAAATATATAAGAGACACAAACAACTCAATAGCAAAAAATCATGAACAATTCAATTTTAAAAGGGGCAGATGACTAGAACAGATATTTTTCCAAAGGTTGTACAACTGACAACAAGTACATGAAAAGGTGCTCAGTATCACTAATCGGAAGGGAAATTCAAATCAAAAGAACAATGAGATATCACCATCACCTCACACCTGTTAGAATAGCTATTATAAAAAAAAACAAGAGATAACAAATGTTGGTGAGACTGTGGAAAAAAGGGAACCCTGGTGTACTGTTGGTGGTATCGTAAATTGGTACAGCCTCAGTGAAAAACACTATAGCGTTTCCACAAAAAGTTAAAAATAGGACTACCATGTGATCCAGCAATCCCACCTCTAGGTATATATCCAAAGGAGATAAAGTCACTATCTTGAAGAGACATCTGTACTCCCATATTCACTGTAGCATTATACATAAAGGCAAGACATGGAAACAACCTATGTGTCCATCAATGGATGAATGAATAAAGAAAATGTGTGCATATATATTTTTTTATCTGTATATATGTGTGTATATATATTTACACACAATGGAATATTATTCAGCCGTAAAAAAGAAGGGATCCTGCCATTTGTGACAAAATGAATGGACTTTAAGGGCGTTATGGTGAGTGACGTAAATCAAATAGAGAAAGACAAATACTGTAGGATGTCACTCATATGTAAAATCTAAAGTCATTGAATTCATAGAAACAGAAAGTAAAATGGTGGTTGCCAGGGACTGAGGGGTGGGGGAAATGGAGAGAAGTTGGTTAAATGGTACAGCCTTTTCGTTATAAGATGAAAAAGTTCCCAAGGTCTATTGTACAGCACGGTGACTAAAGTTAACAATACTGTATTGTATACTTGAAAGTTGCTTTGAGAGTAGAGCTTTAATGTTCGCACCGTAACAGTAACAACAAAATGATAATTATGTTAAGTGAAGGATGTGTTAACTAACCTTATTGTGGTAAACATTCCGCAACATATACGTGTATCAAACCATCACATTGCACATCTTAAACTTACACAATGTTATATGGCAATTATATCTCAATAATGTTGGAAAAAAATAAGAAAATAAATCAGATGGCCCACAAATAAAAAAAGATGAGCACACTGGAGCCAGCCTGGTGACGCAAGTAATTAAGTGCGCGTGCTCTGCTGCTCCATCCCGGGATTCACTGGTTTGGATCTGGGCATGCACCGACGCACTGCTTGGCAAGCCATGCTGTGGCGGCATCCCATAAAAAGTGGAGGAAGATGGGCATAGATGTTAGCCCAGGGCCAGTCTCCCTCAGCAAAAAAAGAGGAGGATTGGCAGATGTTTGCTCACGGCTGATCTCCTCACCAAAAAAAAAAAAAAGGAGCACAATGAACACATTCTTCCTCTGCTATTTTTTTTTTTTATCATTTGTAGCATTTCCATTTGATTATTTCTTATAAGTTTTCATCCTGTGATAAAATGACCCATCTGATTGGCATGCTTTTCAACTTTTCCACAAGAACCTTTAACATATTAATCATATTTATTTTGTATTCTCTCTTTCATAGTTTCTATATCTCTGTCATATTTGCATCTGATTCTGATGATTTCTTTGTCTTTCAGCAGTGTATTGCATTTTCTTACCTCTTTGAATTCCTTGTAATTTTTTTTTGAAAGCTGAACATCTTGTATAAAACAGTAAATCTTGAGGTAAATAGATTTTATGGCTGAAAATAGACTTGCTTTGTTGTTGTTCAGCTAGAACTTGAGTGTGCACAGTTAAGTCAAGCTAGTTATCAATTGAACTAGATTTGGATTTTGTTGTTTCTATAGTTACCATCAGTGAACCACATATGAAGAGGCTTCACGTACCTCTGGCATTACCATGTTTTAGGATGGAAGTATAATTACCACAAATATTAATCAATATCTGCTCCCCTCTCAGTTTTAAGTCTTCCCTTTGCACCTGAACCTCAGAAAGTATCTCTATGCTATTGGCCCTCTCCTAACAGGAGACTGTTTTTACCTCCTACTTAATGTTTACATATTATTCAATGGTTTTAGCGTGGTTGTGGACAGTAGGGTCCTTTCTGTACTGTGCTGATACAGCCTTCATCTTACACAGCAACTTTATTCCTATTTCTCAGAGATTATACCCTTCTCAGTGATCCTAACTTACTCTGGGTATAGTAGACGACTTGTGATCGTGACCCAGGATGTTGTCCTAATTGATCTCAATGGGTAGAATGTTTTATTCTCTTCTATCAATTCTAATGAAGTTTTTTCAGCACCTAAGGGCAATAGTGACTTAAAGCTTTTATTCCATAGAAAGGTAAGAGAGAAGAATCTGGGTGTGTTTCATGCTCTTTCTGCAGTGGCTACAATTCCCCTCTCCTAGGCCTGCACCATGAAAGCAGTATTCTCAGAAATCTCACCCTGCCACCAATTTTTCTTGGTGCTTGGTCTGTGGAGAAAAGGATGTAAATGAGTGCAAATTCCCCTTGTGTCTGAATTTGCAAGAGATTTGTAGTCCCAAGTTAGCATGCACTCAGCCTTTAGTGATTAGTTTAAAAAGGTAGCTGAATTCTTGTATCAGCGAGTTTGGAACCCAGGAGCTTCTATCACAAATAGGCAAGGGCTCTTGTCTCAGCCCATTTTGGAGATTCCTGTCTTATTATATTTGGGGTTAGTTACCTGCCCTGTGATCTCAGCTCTCTAGTGAGTTCAATAAAATTTGTAAAATTGAAGAAAGTCTGGCAATTATTTTGTAAGGTGGTAGTGAAGCTGATCCCAGCTTTATGCATCATAGGTAGATGCTCAAAATTTATTTCTTCTTGATAATGCTCAAAACTCAATTCTTCTTCATGAATAATAACCACTTGACGTTACCTTCCTTAGTAACTTCACATAGTCACCATAAGAGGAAGGACAACAAATTCTTCAGAAAGGCAAGGCAACATTAACCTTAATTATCATGACATTGAGAAGACATATTCATTCATTTATGAACGAATCTATAAAGTCAATGAAGTACTCATTACATCCCAACTATGTGGTAGCCATTGTGCTAAATCCTAAGTATACAGAGCAGAACAAAAGAGATATGATTTCTGACTGAATAGTCCTTGATCTAATGGGGAAAGAGACATTAAAAACTTAAACTTGCAGATAAATACGTAATTACAAATTATAATATGTTTTATGGAAAAATAGAACAATGAACTCGGAGAGGGTATAAGAAAGGAAGTTTACATTAAATAGGGTGGGAGAAACACATTCAGAATGGTAGAGTAAGGGCCCCTGAAAATCTGCTCCTTCATAAAAGTAATGAAAACACAGACAAAAGTTTTCAAAATAAAAATTTCCAAAACTATAGAAATTAACCAAAGGCTTATGACCATCACTGAGTGTTTATTCAAAAAAAAATGGTTGAATCTAGGTAATAATAGTGAGCTCTGTGGCATCTTGATTTGCCCTATTCCCCAGTTCCATGGTAGCCTTGAAAACCAGCAGACTCAGAGCTATGCTAGCTGAGAAATACATCAGCCTAATAGCCACTAAAGTGAGCAGAATGCTTTGGAGCTTCCTAAGTGGCCCCAAACCCAGAGAAATATCACTCTTTTAACTCTCTGGCAGCACCCTAAAAACGCCATGTTCGCATTTTTTATCTTTGTTTCACCTGACTCAGTTCACTCTGCGCGGGTGTTATTCCTAGCGTGTTTGTGAAAACATTGAGTGGCCATTGTTTATGACTGTAATTTCCTATGATGGCAGTACCAATGGGGCAAACAATAATCAGACCAAAATCTTAAGTAATTTTTAGGAGCCAGCCCAGGGGCACAGTGTTTGGGTTTGTGTGCTCTGCTTTGGCGGGCCAGGACACACGGGTTCAGATCCCAGGCACCGACCTGCACGCCACTCATCAAGCCATGGTGTGGTGGCATCTCACAAACAAAATAGAGGAAGATTGGCAGAGATGTTAGCTCAAGGACAATCTTCCTCACAAAAAAAAAGTCATTTTCAGGGAGATGAAAAATCCGAAGGAGGCTTTGAAAAGCTCCAATATATTTCTAGGGAGCAAAAATCATGCACATATGGAATGCTATATGAACGCACAGGAAAGGTGTGGGAAAGCCTTGATATTTCATCTTGCATTGACCTTGAGGCTCTGCACAAGCAGGAAGTGTAGATTAAGGCAGAATTCAAAACGCCAGATCATTGAAGGCACGCTCCAACACACACATACACACCTCTGCACAAGGCTTGGAAGAATAATGGCTTAAAGTATTTAACAAAATCTGTTCAATCATTAGGGGACCACTAAGCTAAGTGAGTAGAAACTTTCGTGGTGACACACAGCAAAGAATACAGAATTAACATAAAAATCTTAAGAAAATCACTGTACAAACAAACAGCATACTACCAACAACAAGTCCTAGGGAGGAGGGGAGATCTGATTCCAGAATATGCTACATTTTATTGTTTAAAATCCCCATATTTCAACAAATATGTCACATAAAGAAAGAGGAAAGTTCAACCAATACAAACGTTTTAAAAAATAATCAATAGAAACTGTCTCTGAGGAAACCCAAATGTTGGACTTAATAAAAGGTTGGGCCCACCCTGCGGCTTAGCGGTTAAGTGCGTGCGCTCCGCTACTGGCGAGCCGGGTTCGGATCCGGGGTGCACACCGACACACCGCTTCTCCGGCCATGCTGAGGCCGCGTCCCACATACAGCAACTAGAAGGATGTGCAGCTATGACATACAACTATCTCCTGGGGCTTTGGGGGAAAAATAAATAAATAAATAAATAATTAAAAAGGTTTACGCCAGATAATATAAATAGAATCAAAGAACTGTAGAAAACCAATTTTAAAAAATTAACGGAAAATATGAGAACAACGTCTCACCAGATAGAGATTACCAATGGCGTACAAATTATTTTGTTAAAACAAACATAAATTCTTGAGTTGAAAAGAAAAACAAATGAAATATACACTTTACCAAAGTGAATCAGTAGCTAATTAACCTGGAAGAATAAAAAAGTTGGTGAACTTTAAGATAGGTCGGTTGGAAATAACAACAACAAACAAACACATAGAGACGGAGACTGGATTTGTGGTTACCAGAGGGGAAGGGGGGAGGGAGGAGGGCAAAAGGGATAATTCGGCACATGTGTGTGGTGATGGGTTGTAATTAGTATTTGGGTGGTGAACATGATGTAATCTATGCAGAAATAGAAGTATAATGATGTACACCTGAAATTTATACAATGTTATAAACAAATGTTACAGCAATAAACAAAAAATTTAAAAAAAGATAGGTCAGTTGGGAATATCTATTCTGAGGAACAGAAATTAAAAAAAGAATGAAGAAAAATAAACAGAGTCACAGAGACAGGTGGGATACTATCAGAAGTACCAACATATGTATAGTAGGAGTCCCAAAAGGAGAGAGAGAAAGGGGCAAAAAGAATATTTGAAGAAATAATGGCCAAAAACTTCCTAAATCTGAGGAAAAGAATGGAGTACAAATAGACTCAGATATTTTAACATAGTGAGACAAAAATATTAACAGATTTATACATTAATAAATTCACAGCATTTGTATATAAATGTTATTAATACTATTTTAATTCTTGGTGCTTAAAATTTAAAACTTAAATGTTATATTTTTAACTCAATTAAAATATGCCTTTCTCATCCTTTTCTTCTTCCTATATTGTGACACATTTCTCAATTAAAACAGCCAAATAAATATATTAATTTTAGATAATTTATTAAGATAGAAATTTAGCTAAGAAAATAAATGCCCATGTAAAGAAATGTATTTTCATTAAAAACAAATACAAGGAAGCAATAATAAATCTACACTCGAGGTCTTTGGAATTATTTTTATAGAGGTTAATTTTTAAAAATATAAAACCTATCACATTATCATATGCAAAGGATAAAGTGAAATATATTTTTTAAAAACCAAATACATAGTATTTGTATATACTTTATATATTATATTTCCATTAAATAAATCAAACTACTTACATTAAGAATATGTTCTCAGACACCAAAGTAATTGTTTTAAATTCTAATATAACAATAGATCTAGATCATGTATGTCTCTATCTGTAGGTGTGTGGGTTACATGAGTTTCTCAGGAATGGTATACACGTGTGCACATCCTTAAACATACATGTGAATATGCATGTTCATGTGGGAGTGTGGGTGAACATGTTTATTAAAAAGAATTTTTAAAATAAGAATTCTATGTTTATGGGTAATTCTTCTTAACCTATTATTCCTAGGTCTCATTTTTTTTAAGATTTTTGCTTTGTAGACTTAATAAAGACCTGGGGAAATTACTATAAAGAAATTAGAAATTTGGGGGATGGATAGGTAAATATTTTTCCTAGATAGATCTAAAGTGGGTGAGCTGCCTTATTGTAGAATAAATGTAATTAAAATATGAATCCTATAGAAGATTTTGCCCTCCCCATAGCCTTTTTAAAGGCACTCTTGACCTCTTTGTTCCTCAGGCTGTAAACCAGAGGATTCAGCATGGGGATGACCATAGTATAGAACACAGACGCCATTTTGTCTGTGTCCATGGAATGACTGGAGCTGGGCTGTAAGTACATGAAGATTACTGTCCCATAGAAGATGGAGACGGCAGTGAGGTGGGAAGCACAGGTGGAAAAGGCCTTCTGGCTTCCTTCAGATGACCGAATCCTCAGGATGGTATTAAATATAAACAGGTAGGATATCAAGATGACCAGGATAGAAAAGAGGGCATTGAGACCCACCACAAAGAAAATAACCATCTCACCGATGTAGTTGTCTGAGCATGAGAGAGTCAGGAGAGGAGGAGCATCACAGAAAAAGTGATCAACCACATTGGACCTACAGAAGGAGAGCCTAAAAATGTTCCCAGTGTGGATGGAGGCATTCAGAAAACCACACAGGTAGGAGCCTATAGCCAGACAAGCACACACACTTGTCGTCATGGTGGTGGTGTAATGCAGGGGTTTACACACTGCTGCATAACGGTCATAAGCCATTGAGGCCAAGAGGAAGTTTTCTACAGTGATAAAAGCTGCAAAGAAGAAGAACTGGGTGAGACAAGCATTATAGGAGATGATTTTGTCTCCTGTGAGGAATCCTGCCATCACCTTTGGAGTGACAGCTGAGGAATAACCAAAATCCACCAGAGACAGGTTACTAAGGAAAAAGTACATGGGAGTGTGGAGACGAGAGTCCAACAGGATCAACTCAATCATCCCCAGGTTCCCAACCAGAGTGATGAGGTAGATGAGAGAGAAGATTATAAAGAGTGGGATCTGCAGTTCTGGGGCATCAGTTAACCCCATGAGAATGAACTCAGTCACCTCGGTACCGTTATCCATAGGGATCAATTGGGAATTACGTGGCTGCCCTGTAGCAATGAGAAAATAAAATCAGAATGACAAATAGAGGGAAGACTCGGCTGAAATCCATCCCAGCATGATCGCTCTGTGCCTTATTTCAGTATTCCAATAACTTGTTTCCAGGAGTCTATATATGTAAAGCATGGCCATGACAAATAAAAGCAATTTTAAATTATTGATAGATCATAGAATATCCCAGATAAAAGGAAATGGAGATAATGCATCCCAATCTCCTAACTTTATAGAAAACTGAATTAAGATAAAAAGAAGAAAAGAAAGGATTTACAGAAGATCATCAGATTAGTTGCTAATTGGAACAGCTCAGACTCCCAATTCAAAGTTTATAAAACAATAACAAATTATTCTTCACAGTAAACTAGAATAACTTGGTAAAATTAATGTGAAACTGAATTAATTTTACTTCAACTGTCGTTTTTTGTCTTTTCCATTGTATCAAAAACAGTGTTATATGATAGGGAAAGATAGTTAAATAAAACATGTCCTTAGACTAAAATGGTCTCTCAGTATAGCACAGCACACATCATTTATAATTTACCACATAGTGTGAAATGAATAGAAATTTATATACAGGGAACCAAGACATCTATAAAACAACAGTTTTTAACTTTTATTACATTAATAGTTTTTAATTTTTGCCTTCAGATGTCCCTGATCTGGAGCCATGTTAAAGGATGCAAATCCAGGCTCCATTGTGTACAGAATCAATGAACTTGTGTAGTGTGCAACATCACTGCGCTAGCAGTTCTCCCATAACACTAGGTTGATAATGCAAACTCGAACTATGTAAGTTACTACATATTATAATTCAGACAGAGGGTTTGAAGTATCTGGTGTTGGAGAGGTGGATGATATAAGATACGGCTTCTAGATAAGGGTGATGTCAAAGATTTGATAACATCACTCATTCCATTTACTTTCTTCCCAAATTCCTTCTAACCTCCTGTCCTTCAGATACTCTTCTCCAATTTTTCACGTAAGGATATTTCTCTATGTATATAAGTGACCATTCCAGCTGTGACAAACAAGAATCCATTTATTTCTGAGTCACTTTGGGTATTAACTAATGGGTCCAGGCCTCAGTTTTCCCATCTGTAAAATGGTGATAAGACTATTGTCTGGCACTAAATAAGCATTCAATAAATGTATCTATTCTTGGAGAATTCAATGTGTAGATGAGTTGGATTTTTTTTTCTTGTCCCATTACCCTTCCATTCTCAGAACCTGAAAAACCTTGGATTCAGCCATCAAAGATAAGAACAATACAAATATTGATACATTATCACTCATGTTAGGAAGTATATATGGGAATTTTTTCAAGCCTACATAAAATCTTATTACGAAATTTCCACTTATTTTTCTAAATCAAGATTATTCCCAAAATGGAGGCTGAAAATTTTATCCACTGTAAAATTTTAGCTAAACAGTTAAGAGATTAGTTCTTACTAGAGCTATTAGATATTTGATCCAGTCACGAATTTCATTCAATAACTTTTCTTGAGTGGCTACTATAAACAGTACAATGCCATATATACTAGAAATCAAGGAAAAACAGCAATTTCTACAGAACCTGCATTTTGGAAAGGGAGGAAGATATAAAATAAAATAAATAGGAAAAATACATAATATGTACGGAAATTTTTAAAAAGCTGAGTGGACGAATAGACAAAGTTAGAAAAAGGTGGATGTAAATTTAAATATGGTGGTCTGAGAGAGACTCATCCTTTAAAATGAGACTTTTGAGCAAATACCTGAAGGAAGCAGGGGAGCAGGCCTTGAGTATATCTGGGGGAAGAGCATTCCACGCAGAGGGAAGAGAAAATGCCTGGTGCTGGGGTTTGAACATGCCAAGATTGTTCTAGGGACAGCAAGAAAAAAAATATGGCTGCAGAGGAAAGGAAGGTTAGGTCAGAGAAGTACAGCAAGGCAAAGACGTAATGACCTCATAAACTACTTTAAGTTATTAGAATTTTATTCTGAGTGAGATTGGAAAGCTACAGGATTTGGATAAAAAGTGACATAATCTGAATACTTTTTTAAAAATATCACTTTAGTAGATATGTTGGTAAATGAATTTATCAGCATAAGATGAAAAGAGCTACAAAAATTAGGAGGCCATCTGGCCCAGTGATGTAGCAGTTAAGTTGGCGTACTTCACTTTGGCAGCCCAGGGTTCACGGGTTCAGATCTTGGGCGCATACCTACCCACCACTCATCAAGCCATGCTGAGGCAGAGTCCCACATAGAGCAACTAGAAGGACGTACAACTATGACATAAACTATCTACTGGGGATGTGGGGAGAAAAAGGAAAAAAGGAAGGAAGATTGGCAACAGATGTTAGCTCATGGCCAATGTTCCTCAAAAAAAAAAAAAAATTAGGAGGCCACTATAATATTCTAGGTAAGAGATGATGATTGCTTAGACCAAGGTGGTGGTGAGAGAGAGAGAATGAAAAATTATTCAATTCTGGATATATCTCAAAAGTTGAGCTGACTGGATGTCCTTATATATTGAATATTTGTATTAGAGAAAGAGAGAGGTCAATGTTGACTCCTACTTTTGTATAGCGATACACAGAATGATGTAGAAGAGGCAGATGTGTGGGAAAAGGGGGAAAAGAGAACATTTCAATGAGTTTGAGATTCCTTTTGGCCATCCAAGTAGAAATGTGGCATAAATAATTGGATATACAAGTCTGGAGTTCAGAATAGAGAGCTGACTGCCTCAGATTATGTTAATGTGAACTATGTTGGCAATTTCTAATGGCTCAAAATACTTATATAATATTAAACCTACCAGGTTAAATAACACCACCAAAGGAAGAGTTTAGACAGAAAAATGCTACAAGGTCAAAAAAATGAGAGTCAGTAGTGAGGTGGTTATAGGAGAGAAAATTGCTACCACTTGAGATGGATACAAGGGAAGCACTGTCCCAGGACTCAGACAGATTTCAGTTAGACCAAGTAGGTAAGGGTGACTTTCCGAGGAAAGGTTAAATATATATTGAGTTGTGTTGGTGACTGCCTACAAATTCCAGAGTGGAATGATTTCAGGAGTTGGGCAGGAGTGTAAGCAGGGGTCAGTAATGGGGATACACAGAGAAGTATGTACATTATTTTGGAGGAGTTGAGGGCTGATATGACAATCCTCAGCTTCATGATGAGTGACAGCAATAAGTATGAGATTAGTCTCTGGGTCTCAAGGTGAGGGTAGGGGGTTGGAAAGGTGATCACACAGGTGAGGGTCATAACAGAGGCATGCAGATCCTAGGAAGAGTTCACTCCTGCTACTAGTGGTGTGAGGGCCACTTATCCAGAGCAGGGTGACTAGGATACCCTCTTGATTCCATAAAAAACTACTTGTTTGAATCAATAGCACAAATACAGATTTCTCAAATTCTAGGGGGAAAAAACACATTGTACTAGGAATTATTTCAAAACTTTTTGCTGGGTCTGGCCAGGTGGCGTAGTGGTTAATTTTGCATGCTCCACTTTAGCGGCCAGGCGCTCATGGGTTTGGATCCTGGGTGCAGACCTACGCACTGCTTATCAAACCATGCTGTGTCAGGTGTCCCATATATAAAGTAGAGGAAGATGGGCACGGATGTTAGCCCAGAGCCAATCTTTCTCAGCAAAAAGAGAAGGATTGGCAACAGACATCATCTCAGAGCTAGTCTTCCTCACAAAAAAACAAAAAAAAACTTTTTGCCAACTTTCTTTTCCACATATGAAATCTTAAGTTTTAATATAACATCTTCCAGGAGAAAAAAGAGAGTTAAAACATGGTAGTCAATATAGCTGCTATTATCACATTCCCTGAAAGAGAAAACTGAGATTGAAATAGTTTGAATAATTTGTCCAAAGACATACAAGCTTATATTTAGCAAAACAGAGACTGAAGGTATTTTTGTGATTTTCCTCTATGTTATATGACAAATATACATATTCTAATAGGATTTCTATAGTGTTTAGACATATAACCTTTGGTTGTATGAAACAGATACAAGAAATATTCAAAAAATTCAAGTCCATGCTCTGAATAAATCGAAGGAGAAATGGTTGCCTTGATGTATTTTCCTACTTACCTCTATCCATGCAAATTTATGCACAGTAGATTTGACCTAGTAGATTTGTAGGCTTACCTTACTCCCTGAACAATACAACATGCAAGTTTAGCATTGTCACATGCGAGTGCATCCCAAATCAGAAATTCAGTCTGTGAAAGAAAGTAAATACCCTACTGGGATGTTCTTCTTTAGTGTTTGGCCAAAAGGTCTAAAGTTCTCTAGAGGCAGGAAGAAATGCAGAAAAATATACTATTGGTCTTGGAATCAGATAACAAGAATGCCAGTCCTGGAAGTGGAATCAGCTAACAAGAATTCTAGTCCTGCTGCTCAAGCTTCTTATATCAGTCACTTAAGCTCTTTGAGCTAGGATATCTTTATCTATAAAATGGAAATAATAAAAAAGTAGCCCCAACAACATCCTCCCTGAAGACTACTGCTATAAGGACAAAATTTAAAAATCTCTGAGATGCCTTATACTAGGTAAGAGGTGATCATCATAATCACAATCAACATCACTATTATTTGGAGTTGTTTTCCCTGGACATCGCTGCATGCTTTCAGTAATATCACAGTTTGGGGGAAGGCCTTGTTGCTACTAAACAACTATTAACAAATCAGATGAATAAATGAATGGCCCAAACAACTCTGGTGTTTGGGCTTCTCCTTCTGATATATGGCCAAATGAAGTCATGTGGAAATTTGACTGGTTAAATAATGGGATCCAGGAGCGACTTATGTAGTCATGGAACTCTCAGGGGACAAATGCCCTATGAGGGATACACAACTCTTTACCTCACCTAACAAGGGAACAAGTGATTAAAGTGTCTATGGGGATCCAGCTTTGCTTGTTCAGGGAGATCATGGGTGTATTTACACTATTTGTAATTATTCTCATTGATAATGCACAAATTAAGCAACAGTGTGAGCTCCAGGGCTGCAATTTTACATAAATATCGAGGGGTAGAGACATTGGCTCTGTCAATAAACAAGACAAATGGACCACAAGAATTAGTGCTTCCATTAATTCACCTTAAATATTTGTACCATTCGGAAGAAAGATCAGTTCATTCAACTGTTAATTGATCCCAAATGTATTTCAGCTGTAATAACGAGCTTCGAGAATACAGACACGCAAAATAAATATCATTCTTGCACTCATGGTGCTCAAGTCTAATAGAGAAGATAGACACTAAATAGGGAGACACCCTAAGAGGTATATAATTACATATAGAACAAAATGCCACATATATGTAATTATGTACAGAATAAGCATGTATTTAAACATAGAGAAATGAAAAAAGAAAGAAGAAATCTACTTAACATTGGCTGGACAGAATGTTTCCTCATTCTCAGGAATTTTTTGAGAGAGGGTGATCAACAACTTTATTGATAATGATCGGACAGTTATTTGTATATTTAAAATATGATTCAAATTATCACACTTGACTCAATTTTTCATGTACAAATTTTACGTGTATAACGCATTTAGGATGACAAAATTGTATTGTAGAGTTATAGCAAAAGTAGAAAGCTTACAAAGCTTCTAAGTGTGGCCAGTGTCTGATGTTAGGTGAGCTTCAGGCTAAAAAAGAAAGTCCATAGTTTTCATTTCAGCCAGGCCCACAAATGACAAAGAACCAGCGTGAGAAAGATCATTCAAGGAAGATGAAAAGTATGTACTAATGACCTCAAATTTCAAAAAAGTTGGCAAAATCTAAAAGAAGCCAGCGTGTCTGCTGCGTACGTAACAAAGCCTTTTCCTTGGCAGTTTCCATTTCAGTATCCTCTCAGAACAAAACCTGAATAAAAACAAATGAATACACCTATCTTGAATACCAGGGTTACTGGTCTGAGCACATGAAAAGAATAGACAGGTTATAAGGATAGCTCAAACGCTGTCCTGCCAGAAGCAATGACCATTGGGATTCAAGATTAGTTTCTAATTGAAAACTACTTGTCAGAAACTTGTATCATTGTGAGAAAAGCCACTGCCACTTCTTAAGGAGTATCCATCATACTCGAAAAGAATTTCTTATAGCCTGTGGATTTAAAAACCCATGATAGTGTGAGTACTTCCTATGATTTACCTAGAGGTTGTGAATAAATAACCTCTAGTCTATTGAGATATGACTGAGTGGTATACTCTTACATCAAGGTATTCAGCCTGTTCATGTCTCAGTCATCAGCGTCCCACATGGCTAATGTTTTTTTTTCTTGTCTTGGCAGGAATGCCTGCTGTTCTTACTACTGTAAATGATTTGGACCCTTTTCTCCATTAGGTCTATATTGTTACCATCATCTATATAGTGTGATATTTTTGAGCATAGACTGTGCAGAGAAAACATCTCATTTAAGATACCAGACTTCTAAATTTTTGATCTGTGAGACCTTGGGAAAACACCTGTGATAAAGTTGTGACAATAATACTATCTACATCACAATGTGATAATATATAGTATGGTTTGGAGGATTGAATGAGATCAGATATTGTCGGGAAAAGATATAAAGATTATAGATGCATAGATAGATGGTAGATAGGTAATATATAGATAGATATAGCTGGTATAGTCTAGTAGTATGAGAAAATAGTCTGGGTTTACTTCAGAAACTTTATATTTGCCAAATAAAGGTGAAAATCTGGAATATCAGTCATCCAGTGAGTTAACATAAAAAAACAAGTGTCCCATCTCTACTTCATCTTTCAGATAGAAGGGAATTTTCAAATCAATTCATTCCAAAAGTCACTGGATAGACATACGAACTAATGGCCCTCATGAAGCTATTTATAATTCTATTTAGAGAAGTTAATAAGAGAAGTTAGACAGTAAATAGAGTTATGATAATCATTATTAAAAAGAGAAGTAGATTGAGTTTTGGGATGTATATACAGTGGGTCAGCTTATGGCTAAGGAATCAGGCACATAATTTAGTGAAAAAAAACTATCAGGGCTTATAACCATGTAGATTGGAGCAGCCTAATTCTGCCACTGAGTACAACTGTAGAAATTAAGTATATTTTGTAAAAGTTGCATAAAGGTATTAAAGAACAACTGAGGCAGTGATGAATTGAAAAGTCAAAGTACTAGAAAGAAGAGAAATGGATTGAAGTAAATTCATTTTCTTACTAAATACAATAGTTCAATATTTGGCTTAAAAGCATTTTAGGATGTGACATCAGCATCATGGATGAGTGAGTTGTTTCCTTTTCTCTCCCCTCTAAGTTACAACTAAATAGATATCCATTAACTAACAGAGGATTCCCTATATAGCACAAAAGGAGACCTGAGAGATTCATGCAGCTATACATCTGAAGGTGGGTGGACTGGACCCCTGGGAAGCAGTGGTACTAAGGGAACAGCTCCCTCCCACTCACTGGCAGCAGTGATCCAGGTCACAGATCCTCACACAGTGGTCAGTATGACTGTGGGAAGACATGCCTGCATGCAAATTCTTGTGGAACAAGAGGAGCCCAGCCTGTGGGACTGCCCACCATGCCACAACAGCCCCACCTGTGTGAATGCTTACTGCCATCACAGTGGTTCAGCCTAAGTGAAGGCACCCCAACCAAGTAGCAGCTCTGCCCATATGAAAGTGCCCCCACCCACACAAGTATAACACACTAGCTGACCCTAGGTGGCCTGGCCCACAAAATGATGCCCCACAGAGTGGCTGCAGCTGGCCTGCATGAACACAGAGTAGCTGACCAGCAGAACTATAAGCAGTCATAATGGTAAAAAACAAAAACAGCCCTTGCCCCCACCAATGGTGGCAGGTGTAATCTGTAATCAGAAACAACAGTAGCCACAGCAGAACTGGTGACCCAGCCCCCAGTGGTGGCATCACCAACACCAGCTCCACCAGCAGCAGGGGCTATATGCAAGGCCCTGAGTCCCAGGCCCTCACCAGAGACAGTGACACCTGTGAACCCAGCACTTTGGCAGCAGTGCAACAAGCACCCCAAAACAAATCAGGGACAGAATCACAGGTGGTTCACAGGACGGCAGCATCAGCATGTGGAAAACCACTGGAAGAGTATGAGACCCAGGTGACCAGAACCAACGTAACCAAAACTATACCCAAATAAGAAGAGGTGATTACTACCACAAGTGCACTGGCAGAGGATCAATTCATCAAAAAATCACTGCAGAACAGATGGAAAATGGCAACTTTCCAGAAACCAAACCTGAAGTCACAGAAGACTACAATCTAAATGACAAAGAATTCAAAATAGCTATCATAAAGCAACTCAATGAGTTATAAGAAAACTCAGAAAGACGGTTCCATGAGATTGGGAATAAAGTTAATGAAAGGAAAGAATACTTCACCCAAGACATTGAAGCTCTAAAGGAAAACTAAACAGAAATTCTGGAGATGAAAAACACAATTAATGAGACAAAAAATAATATAGAAAGAAAAAACGTAGACATTATGGAGGAGAGAATTAGTGACCTCAAAGACAGAAATATAGAAATGCTTCAGGTGGAGGAGGAGAGTGAACTAAGATTTTTTAAAAATGAAGAAATTCTTTGAGAAATATCTGACTCAATTAGGAAAAGTAACGTAAGGATTACAGATATCCCAGAAGAAGAAAGGGAGAAAGGAGCAGAGAGCTTGTTCAAAGAAATAATAGCTGAGAACTTCCCAAACCTGAGGAAGCAACTAAACATACAAGTATATGAAGCCAATAGAACTCCTAATAACATAAATCCAAAAAGACATTCTCCAAGGCATATAATATTAATGTCAAAAGACAAAGACAGGGGCGGGCCCAGTGGCATAGTGGTTAAGTTCATGCACTCTACTTTGGCAGTCCAGGGTTTCCAGGTTCGAATCCTGGGCACAGACTGAGGCACTGCTCATCAAGCCATGCTGTGGTGATGTCCTAAACACAAAAAAATAGAGGAGGATGGGCACAGATGTTAGCTCAGGACTAATCATCCTCAGCAAAAAGAGGAAGATTGGCAACAGATGTTAGTGCAGGGCTGATCTTCCTCACACACACATAGACAAAAAGACAAAGACAAAATATTAAGGGCAGCGAGGCAGAAGACAATAACCTACAGAGGAACCTCCATCAGGCCTTCAGTGGATTTCACAGCAGAAACCTTACAGGTTAGGAGAGAATGGAATATATTCAAAATACTGAAAGACAAAAATTATCAGCCAGGATACTCTATCCAGTGAAATTATCCTTCAGATATGATGGAGAAATAAAAGATTTCCCAGATAAACAAAAGCTGAGGGAGTTCATAGCCACTAGACCTGCCTTAAAAGAAATGATAAAGGGAACCTTCCTTCCTGAAACAAATAGGCAAAGGTTTACAAAGCTTTAAGCAAGGACACAAACACACAGACAAAATCTGAAAATTTCAGGTTTCTATCAGAATAGGTTAGCAAACACTTAATTAAAACAGAAAAGAAAAAGGGAAAGAAAACATCAAAAATAACTATAAACACTTCAATTTAGTCACAAGCTCACAACACAAAAAAGAATAATTTGTGGTAACAAAAACTTAGAAGGGAAAGAGGAAAAGGATGGAATCTGCTTGGGCTAATGGAGATAAAAGACTATCAAAAAATGGACTAACTCATGTATTAGATCTGTTATACAAACCTTACGGTAACCAGAACACAAAATATCAGAGCAGAGTCACAAATGAGAAATAAAGAGAAAATTGAGGAAAAAACTATCACAGAAAACAACTAAACTGAAATTACAGTCAGAAATACAATGGAAAAGAAACAATAGAAACATAAAACAACCAGAAAACAAGAGGTAAAATGGCAATATTAAGCCCTCATATATCAATAATCACTCTAAATGTAAATGGATGGAATTCACCAATCAAAAGACACAGAGTGGCTGGATGGTTTAAAAAACAAGCCCAACAGTATGCTGCTTCCATGAAACACATCTCAGGGCTGAAGACAAACATAGACTCAGAGTGAAGGGATGGAAGATGATACTCAAAGCAAATAGCAAGCAAAGAGGATGTAGCCATACTTATGTCAGACAAAGCAGACTTCAAGATAAAAAAGATAATGAGAGACAAAGATGGGCATTATATAATGCTAAAAGGGACATTCCACCAAGTAGACACAGTATTTTAAAGTATATGCCCCTAACACAGGAGCACCAAAGTATTTAAAGCAATTAACAGACTTAAATGGAGAAACTGACATCAACACAATAATAGTGGGGAACCTCATAACCCCACTTACGTCATTGGAAAGATCATCCAGACAGAAAGTCAACATGGAAACAGTGGTCTTAAATGAAACACTAAACCAGTTGGATTAAGAAACATATGTAGAACATTTCATCTGAAAAGAGCAGAATATACATTCTTCTCAAGTACACATGTAACATTCTAAAATATAGACCATATGTTGGGAAATAAGGCAAGCCTCAATAAACTTAAAAATAGATATCAAGCATCTTTTTTGACCACAAGGCTATGAAACTAAAAACTAACTACAAGAAAGTAGCTGAGAAAGTCACAAATATGTGGAGACTAAACAACATGTTTCTAAACAACCGTTGGATCAATGAAGAAATCAAATGAGAAATCAAAACATACCTGGAGAGAAATTAAAATGAAAACACAACATACCAAAATTTATAGATGCAGCAAATGCAGTACTAAGAGGGAAATATATAACAATACAGGCTTACCTCAACAAACAAGAAAAATCTCAAATAAGTAATCTTAAACTACACCTAAAAGAACTAAAAAAAGAAGAACAAAGTACAAAGTCAGTAGAAGGATGGAACTACTAAAAATCAGAACAGAAATAAATGAAATAAAGGCTAAAAAACAATAGGATCAATGAAATGAAGAGCTGGTCCTGTGAAATGATAAAAAAAAAAATTGACAAACCCTAAGCCAGACTCACTAAGAAAAAAAGGGAGAACACTCAAATAAATAAAGTTAGATTTGAAACAGGAGAGAATACAACAGAAATCACAGAAATAAAAAGGATTATAAGAGAATACGATGAAAAGCTATAAGCCAAAAAGTAGATAACCTAGAAGAAATAGTTAAATTCTTAGAATCATACAACCTCCAAAGACTGAATCAAGAAGACATAGAGAACCTGAATAGACCAATTCCAAGTAAAGAGATTGAAAGAGTAATCAAAAACGTCCCAAAAAATAAAAGCTCAGGACCAGATGGCTTCTCTGGAGAATTCTACCAAACATTCAAAGAAGATATAATACCTATCCTTCTCAAAGTATTCCAAAATAGGGAATAAGAAGGGACACTTCCAAACTCACTTTATGAGGCCAACATTACCCTGATTCCAAAATAAGACAAGGACGGCACAAGAAAGAAAAACTATAGGCCAATATTGCTTATAAATATGAATGCAAAAATCCTCAACAAAATTTTAGTAAATTGAATACAACAATACATTAAAAGGATCATAGACTATGAGCAATTGGGATTTATCCCAGGGATGCAGTGTTGCTTCAACAGGCAAAAATCAACCAGTGTGATTCATCACATTAACAAAATGAGGAATAAAAATCACTTGATCATCTCAATAGATGCAAGAATGCATTTGACAAGATCCAACATCCGTTTATGATTAAAAAAAAACTCTCAATAAAATGAGTATAGAAGGAAATTACCTCAATATAATAAAGGTCATATAGGGCAAACCCACAGCCAACATCATACTTAATGGTGAAAAACTGAAAGCCAACCATCTGAGAATAGGAACAAGACAAGTGTGTCCACTCTCACCACTCTTATTCAACATAGTACTGGAAGTATTGGCCAGAGTAATCAGGCAAGAAAAAGAAATGAAAGGGATCCAAATTAGAAAGGAAGGAGTAAAACTTTCACTGTTTGCAGATGACATGATTCCATACATAGAAAACTCTAATGAATCCACTTGAAAACTATTAGAAATAATCAATGACTACAGTAAAGTAGCAAGGTCCAAAATCAATTTACAAAAATTAGTTGCATTTCTATACACTAATAACGAACTAGCAGAAAGAGAAGTCAAGAGTACAATCTCATTTACAATCACAACAAAAAGAATAAAATATGTAGGAATAAACTTAACCAAGAGGTGAAAGACTTATACACTGAAAACTATAAGACATTATTGAAAGAAATTAAAGAAGACATAAAGTAATGGAAAGATATTCCATGCTTATAGATTGGAAGAAGAAACATAGTTAAAATGTCCATATTACCTAAAGCAATCTACAAATTCAATGCAATCCCAATCAGAATCCCGATGACATTCTTCACAGAAACAGAACAAGGAATGCTAAAATTCATATGGAACAACAAAAGACCCTGAATAGACAAAGCAATCCTGAGAAAAAAGAACAAATCTGGAGGTATCACCATCACTGACTTCAAAATGTGCTACAAAGCTGTAGGAATCAAAGCGGCTTGGCACTGGCAGACAAACAGACACACAGATCAATGGAACAGAACTGAAAGCCCAGAAATAAAACATGTCTAACGACAGCAAATTTTCAACAAAGGAGCCAAGAATACACAATGGAGAAAGGAAAATCTCTTCAATAAATGGTGTTGGGAAAACTGGACAGCCACATGCGAAAGAATGAAAGTAGACCATTACCTTATACCATACACAGAAGTCAACTCAAAATGGATTAAAAACTTGAATATAATCTCAGAAACCATAAAACTTCTAGAAGAAAATACAAGCAGTACATTCTTTGACATTGATCTTAGCAGTATCTTTTTGTATACCATGTCTACTCAGGCAAGGGAAACAAAAGAAAAAACAAGCAAATGTGACTACATCAGACTAAAAAGCTTCTGCAAGGCAAAGGAAACCATGAAAAAAATGAAAAGATAACCCACCAACTTGGAGAAAATATTTGCAAATCATATATCCAACAAGGAGTTAATTTCCAAAATATATAAAGAACTCACACAACTCAACAACAACAAAAAAATGAACAACCCAATCAAAAAATGGACAGAGGATATGAACAGATATTATTCCAAAGAAGATATACAGATGGCCAACAGGCACATCAAAAGATGTGCAACATCACTAATTATTAGGGAAACACGAACCAAAACTGCAATGAGATATCATCTTACATCTGTCAGAATGGCTATAACTAACAAGACAAAAAATAACAAATGTTGGAGAGAATGTGGAGAAACAGGAACCCTCATACACTGCTGGTGGGAATGCAAACTGATACAGTCACTATGGAAAACAGTATGGAGATTTCTCAAAAAGTTAAAAATAGAAATTCCATGTGATCCAGCTATCCTGCTAGTGGGTGTTTACCCCAAGAACATGAAATCAAGTGTTGAAAGAGATTTATGCATCACTGTGTTCATCACAGAATGATTCACTATAGCCAATATATGGAAGCAAACCAACTGCCAATCAATGGATGAATAGATAAAGAACACGTGGTGTATATATATATATATATACAATGGAATGCTACTCAGCCATAAAAAAGACAAAATCCTGCCATTTGCAACAACATGGATGGACCTTGAGGATATTATGCTAAGTGAAATAAGCCAGAGAAAGACAAATACTGTATGATTGCATTCATATGTGGAAGATAAACAAACATATGGATAAGAAGAACAGATTAGTAGTTGCCAGAGGGGAAGGGGATGGGGGAGAGAAAAATGGGTAAACAGGCGCATGTATGGTGACTGATAAAAACTAGACTATTGGTGGTGAACACAATGCAGTCTATACAGAAACTATATATAATAATGTACACCTGAAATTTACACAGTTATAAGCCAATATGACCTCAATAAAATAATTTTTAAAATAAATAACCTATAATCTTAAAAAAGAAGCATATTAGACACAGCATGAGTAAAATAGTAAAGAGCTCAGTAGAAAATATCCAGGCTAAAAAATGGAGCAAAACAGATAGAAATTAAAGAAAGGAGCATAAGAGACATGAGGGACATGGGGTAACGGTTGGTTATACATGCTTTGAAGACTAAGAAATAAAGGAGAAAGATAATATGGTAGAAAGAATTCTTAAAGAGATACCTGCCAAAATTTTTCCAAAAGAAAACTTAGAAAGACATCTTTATTAAGTGGGATTTTTCAGGAATCTCTATATTTGAAGAGTACAAAACCTACAACTAGAAAATGAATAAATTATGGATATCTGATGCACAGCATAGTGATTATAGTCTACAATACTGTACTATATACTTCAAATAAGGAGCTCTAGAGACTCTAAGACTCTAAGAGACTAAATCTTAAATGTTCTCAACACAAAAATGTAATGATAATTATGCAACATGGTGGAAGTGCTAGCTAATTCTATGGTGGTAATCATATTGCAATACATAAATGTATCAAATCAACACATTTTATACCTTAAACTTAAACAATGTTTTAAGTCAATTATATCTCAATAAAAAATAAAAAATAATAAAAATACATCTAAGAACATCATAAAAATAACTATTAAAAATAGTTAAAAAGCAGCCAGAGAATAAATAAATATTGTCAAAAAAGTAGCAGTGAAACTGTCATCTAATTTCTCAACAAACGTGAGAAAATTCAGAATAGTGAAATGATGCCTTCAAAGAACTGAATATAAATACAACCAGAATTTTATAAGCAGCTAGTGTATCTTTAAAACGAAGAGGAAATAAAAGCTTTTTCAGATACATAAAGTTGAGACAATCATTTGCCAGCAGATGTATTCTAAAAGAATTACTAAAGTGGGTTTTGTCAGCAAAAGAAAAATGACTCAAAATGGGTCAATGTAGGTTCATCGTTTGTAACAAATGTAGCATTCTGGTGAAAAATGTGCGTAATGGGGAGGCTATGAACGTTTGGAGACTGGAGGTATATGGGAAATCTCTCTACCTTCTTCTCAATACTGCTGTGAAACTAAAACTGCTCTAAAAAATAAAGTCCATTAAAAATTGTTATTGATACATAAAATGTTTATACGACATGTTTCATGAACTTTATATATATATATACACACACATGAGTTTATACGTAAACTATGTATATAAATTTATGAGTATATGCATATTATCTCTATGTGTATATATGTATACATTTTTATATATACAAAAAAGTTTTATGTATATAAACTTATAAGTATATGTATATTGTCTATATATATATATATATATATATATATATATATACCTATGCTGAACTTCCAGAAATAGATCCAAAATAGAACATTAATATCAAATCTCTCCCTGATTCCTTCACACTGCCTCCCATGAAATAAATACTATTCTTAACTTTTAAAATAATCCCTAAAATCCACAAATATGCATACATTTATTAACATCCTAAATAACCAAAGGGTAGAAGAGTAAATCACAAAATAAAGTAGAAAATACTTTGAGATGAATGAAAATGAAGACACAACATACCACAACTTATAATTACCCAAAGTCCAGAGTTTATACTGGAGTTCACTCTTGTGCTGTACATTCTATAGGGTTGAACAAATGTACAATGGCATGTATCCATCATTATAGTATCATATTTTCACTGCCCTGAAAATTGTTAAGTATGGCCAACCCTGCTTTCTTTTGGTTTCCATTTGCATAGAATATTTTTTCCATCCCTTCACTTTCAGTCTGTGTATGTCCTTAAAGTTGAAGTGAGTGTCTTTTAGGCAGCATATAGTTGAGTCTTGTTTTTTAATCCATTGAGACACTCTACATCTTTTGATTGGAGAACCCAGTCCATTTATATTTAAGTAACTATTGACAAGTATGGAATTACTATTGCCATTTTGTTAATTGTTTTCTGGCTGTTTTGTAAGTCCTTTGTTCCTTTCCTGTCTTTGTCCCTTCCTTAGGGATTTCATTATTTTCTGTAATAGTAAGCTTAGGTTCCTTCCTCTTTATCATTTGTGTACCTACTATAGGTTTTTGACTTTGTGCTTACCATGAGGCTTATATAAAACATCTTTTATTTGTAACTGTCTATTGTAAAAACTTAACTTCACTGATAACTGACGTGTGTTGAGGAATAAAAAGCAGTTTCAGCTTGAAGAAGTCTCTTTAACATTGTTTGTAGGCTGGTCTAGCGATGATGAACTCCTTCAGCTTTTGCTTGTCTTTATCTCTCCTTCCATTTTGAATGACAATTTTGCAGTGTAAAGTATCTTGGTTGGCAGTTATTTTCTTTCAACACTTTGAATATTTCATGCCTCTCCCTTCTGGCCTGCAAACTTTCTGCTGAAAAATCTGCCTACAGGTTTATGGCAGTTATCTTGTTTGTAACAAGTTGTTTTTATCTTGATGCTGTTAGGATTCTCTTCTTGTTTATAACTTTTGACTCATTTAATTATAATGAGTCTCAGTGTGGGTCTCTGTGAATTCATCTTATTTGGAAATTTCTGAGCTTCTTAGATCTGGACGTCTGTTTCTTTCCCGAGATTAGAGAATTTTTCAGTGATTATTTCTTGGAATAAGCTTTCTGCCTTTGTCTCTCTCTCTTCCCCTTCTGGGACCCGTGCAATGCATATATTGGTCCACATTATGGAGTTCTGTAAGTCCCTTATGCTATCTTCACTCTTTCTTATTCATTTTTCTTTTTGCTCCTCTGATTGGATGAATTCTACTGCCATGTCTTTGAGTTCGCTGATCCTTTCCTTTGTTTGATCTAGTCTGCTGATGATCCCTTCTATTGAATTTTTCAGTTCTGTTATTGTATTCATCAGATCTGTGATTTCTGTTTGGTACTTTCTTATATTTTCTATCTCTTTGTTGAAATTCTCACTTTGTTCATGCAAGGTTCTTCTGAGCTTAGTGAGTAACTTCATAACCATTATTTTGAACTCTTTATCAGGAAAATTACTTAGCTCCATTTTATAAAGTCTCTTTCTTGAGTTTTATCTTGTAGTTTTGCTTGGAACATATTCCTTTATTTCATCATTTCCTTTGACTCTCTGTGTTGGTTTCTGCACATAGGTTAAAATAACCACCTTTCCTAATCCTAACAAAATGGGCTCATGTATCAAACGAGCCTTATGGATCAGCCCAGCATGACCTCTCGGTTGTCTCTCAAACCTTTGTGATTGTCCAAGCTGCCTTCTTTGTTCTTTGTGGTTCCCTGTTGTTGATGATGTGCTAAAATCTGTCAGTGTCCCAAAAGGGAGGATCTCAGTCAGCATGTAGATGCAGGCTCATTGGAAGCCAATCCCTCAGGTAATATTTGGGAGAGTAGCATATAGATAATTTTTAGAGACAAGCAAGGAAATTGAGCTAAATAAAGATGCCCATATAATGACATTTATTATCATTGAAAAGGAACAAAACAAACACAGAAAATCTGCAATAATAGACCTATACCCAGGATGTTTTGAACCAATTTTAAGTATGATAAAATGAAATACTTCATGTAAAAATTTTTAAAATTAAAAGATCACATATGTAGGAACTACTTCCATTAAAAATTAATAGGTTCAAATTTAAAAATGTATTATCAGACACTAAAATCATTGTTTTAAACTACCATATAAAAATATACTAATCCCATTTATCTCTTGAACTCATTCTTCTGTCCATTCATGTGTGTGTGATTTACCTGGGGTTTGCATGAATGAGGTATATGTGGGAATGTACTTAACTATACATGTGACTGTAAGTGTGAATATGGGAGTGTGGATGATTTTGTAAACAAATGAAATAATGAAATGTAAATAAGGAGAAATTTTAAAATAATAATTGTGAGTACATGTTAATTCTTCCTAAGCTGTTACTCCTGAGGTCTCATATTTGAAAGACATTTGCTTTGTAGATGTAATAAGGAACTGAGTGAAAGTACTTCAGGAATTTACAAAATTATTGGTCAAGCAACTTAATATTTTCGAAATTTAGATCTGAGCTGTATGAAATTGTCTTAATGTTGATTCTGTATGATTAAAATAATCTTATAGAGGACTTTGCCTTCCTGACAGCTTTTTTAAAGAACTCTTTGTTACTCTGGCTGTAGACCAGTGGATTCAGCATGAGAATGACTATGGCATAAAAAACAGATGCCATTTTATCTGTGTCCATGGAATTCCTGGAGCTGGTCTTAAGTTACATGAAGATGCCTATTCCATAGAAGATGGAGATAGCAATGAGGTGGGAAGCACAGGTGAAAAAGGCCCTTCTGGCACCCTTCAGATGAGTGCATCCTCAGGATGGTGATAAATATAAACAAGTAGGAGATCAAGATGACCAAGATAGAAAAGAGGATATTGATGCCCACCAAAATAAAGAAATACATCACACTGATGTAGCTGTCTGAGCATAAGAGAGCCAGCAGAGGAAGAGCATTGCAGAAGAAGTGATCAATCACAGTGGATCTGCAGAAAAAGAAGCTGAATATGTCCCCAGTGTGGGTGGAGGCCTCCAGGAAACCAAGGTCATATGATCCTGTGACTAGACACACACACACACTTGTTGTCATGAAGGTGGTGTAATGTAGTGGTTTACACACTGCTGCCTGGTGGTCATAGGCCATTGAGGCCAAGAGAAAACTTTCCACAATGATAAAGACTGCAAAAGAGAACATCTGAACAGCACATGCATTGTAGGAAATGACCTTCTTTCCCATAAGGAATCCAGCTATCACTTTGGGAGTAGCAGCTGTGGAGTAACCAAAGTCTGATACAGAAAAATTACTGAGAAAGAAGTACATGGGAGTGTGGAGACAAGAGTCCAGCAGGATCAACATGATCATCCTCCAGTTCCCAACCAGAGTGATGAAGTAAATGAGAGTGAACATTATAAAGAGTGGGATCTTCAATTCTAGGTCATTAGTTATGCCCATAAGAATGAATCAGTCACCTCCATACTGTTCTCCATTGGAGTCTTTGTGGAATACATGAGTGCCCTATAGGAATTAGAAAAGAGAATCTCGATAGTAACTGCTTAAAGCCATCATTATGTCTGATGTATAACTTATATCAGTATTCTCTGAATTTAACATGGGCATAACAACAAAATGTAATTTAAAAAAATTGATAGAATATAGATTGTTCCAGCTAACAGTATTTTGGAGATAATATAACCCAATCTTCTATCCTAGTAAATGATTGAACTAAAGTCCAGATATGGAGTGACGTGTAAAATCACAGGAATACTACCGATGGGTTTATGTTAGTCTCCCAATTCAGATTTTCAAAGCCTAACACAGAATATTTGTATAATAAAGTGAGTTTAGTGTAATTTATTTCACTTGAATCACCATTTTGCAGTCATCTCCATTGTATCAATCTCAGTATTAGATGCCGGCAAATGATAGTCTAATATATCGTGTTCTAGCCTTTGATATCTCACAGGATAACAGGATACATAGAATGTGTAATTACCACACAGTGGAATACTATAGAATTTCATGTACAAGGTATAAAGACATCTAGAGAATAAAAGTTAAAATTATGAGTTCAGAGTAAGAACAGCTCGATGCAAACTCTAGCTCCACCATATAACGGAGGGCTGACCTTGGGTATTACTCAATATCACTCAGCCGTTAATTTTCCCTTGACCTCATCAACAAACTGGATGGATAATGCAAACTGATGTTGTAAGTTCTTACACATTATGACGAGGACATAATGATTGATCTTTGTATGGATTATGATAGAGGATAGGTTGTATGTGTATTGGATTATGTTGTTGACTAACTATAAATTCCAGAGGGCACAGTGGTAATACTTTAGGAGTTGGGCAGGAGTGGAAGCTGGGGTCAGAAAAAAGGATATAAGGAGATATGGACAGTATTTAATAGGGATTGAGGGCTGATCTGCAAATCCTCAGCTCCGTGGTGAGTGACACAGCTATAAATAGAACAATCAGATTAATCCTAAAGTCTCCAGGTGAACAGTGACAATCAGGCTATAAGATTGGGAGTGGGAAGGGAGGGTGAAGGTCTTGATAGAATATGCCGTGTTCCTTGCTTCCTCTTTACTCCTGCTATTGGTGATGTGAAGGCCACTGGAGAGGCAGCAATATCCAGAGAAGGGCACCCTCATGGTCTCTCATCAACCTACTGACATCAATCAATACGTGTATAAAGACGCCCCTAAACCTGGAAAAACAATGTTCTGAAAAGCCTCTCTTATTTTTACAATCTTCTTGTCAACAAAATGAAGAAGTGGATTTTAATCCAACACTTTCCTAGGGAAAAAACCTAGTTTTAAGGTCACTTTTGTGATCAAATAAATCTAATGATAAGAATAAAAACCCCTTGAGGGGGCCAGCCCCATGGCCTAGTGGTTAAGTTCAGCACACTCTGCTTCGGTGGCCTGGGTTCAGTTCCCAGGCACGGACTTACACCACTTGGTGGCCATGCTGTGGCAGCAACCCACATACAAAATAGAGGAAGATTGGCACAGATGTTGTTAGCTCTGGGTGAATCTTCCTCAGCAGAAAAAAAAAAAAATTCCTTGAGGCATTGTTGATCTCTTATCATTATTCTCCAAAGGTGGAGAACTTTTTATGGGTTGGAATGAAACATCCTTGGTGCTCAGGAAGTAATTAAAAAGTGAAATCTTCCTGACAAGATGCTCTGTGCCCCCAGTTCAAATCTCATTCACTCTTAAAAGAATAGCACAAGTTTCAAAGTGTCCATGAAGTCTTCAGTATCTCCTCCTCCTTAGACACCGGCTTGCCATTGTAATCTGTAAAGCACCATTTATCACCTTGTTACTCATAAATAATTTGCCTTGCCTAATTTAAGCTTTATCTTCCCATATAGACAATCAATTCTGTAGAAGTGTATATCAGAACTTTAATAATGACTTAAGCTATGATAACTTGTATTTATTGTGCACTTGTTATTTTGGGGGCACCACATGCACACTAACTTGTATTAATTTATCATGTGATCATGTGAGATACTAGGCCCATTTCACATGCGGGGACACTGAAGCTTGCTGACAATGAGTTACATGCTGAAGACCATAAAGCTAGGAAGTAGCGGAGTTGGAGTTTGAAACCACGTCATTTTGAATCAAAGCCTGAGTGCTTAATCACTAAGGAATACTCCCTTAATATTTTACATATAATCTAAACTGCCTACCCCAGCCCTGAACACAAAAAAGTTACTCATTATATTGCCTTATTCATGACTGACTGATGTGTTGAATGTCATGTGGAGCCAATGAGGGGAAAGAAAAATCATGGTCTTGGGAATCAAATATACTTATTAGTTAGTGTGAAATTGAGCAAGTAACCTGTCTTTCTGAATCCCAGCCAAATGACAGGAACTATGTCCACAAATATTTACAATCAACTTCCTCTCCCCTCTCTCCAATAAAAAAATCTATCTACTGTTAAAAGGAACATAATTTTTTAATAACATTAATCATTAAGCCACATAAAGAGCTGAAATCTGTTCATACATTCATTCAACATTCATTCTCTTTTTAAGTACTAATTAAATTTTTACGGTAAACCGGGTTGTGTGCTAATTCTACAGCCTACAATGATACAAAACACATTCCTTGACCCCAAGAAGTGTAGTGAACCAGGACAGACATATAAAATGATGACCATTATGGGATATTCTTATTTTCTATTCCCAAGCAGACAATATTGTTTTTGTCTCTCAGGCAAGTGTGATGGGAAGATGATCTCATTTACATATAGTCCACCAGTCACTTCATCTAATAGTTAATCAATCTGGGTGCCCAATGCCAGTAAATCTTCAGAATTATAACTGAAGTCCAGATCTCCTCATTCCCATAAATCATTCTGTTTTGTGTGATATTTACACCTCTTCCCTTGGGGCATTATTATAATTGGTTTATTAGCCTGGTTTCCCCTCGTTTAATCCTCTTCATTCCTTCTCTTTTTTATTAATGTTGTTATATGCTTTCCAGAGTATAGTAAATTTTCAAATTTAAACCCCATTTGATGGTCTCAAAAATCCTGTGATTAGCCAAAATAGCTAATATCACCATGCTCCAAAAGAGAAAACTGAAATTGAGATAGGTTTAACAACTTGTCCAAGTTACACAAGCTCCTATATAGCAAAGCAGAGACTTACAACCTTCTTGTTCCATTAGTTTTTGTCACATGATAAATATGTATGTTCCCTAAGGATCTCTATGGTGTTTGTAACATGTATTCTCTCATTATAAATCACAGACACATTAAAAAAAAACTCAAAAGCATCAATATTAAGTTCTGATAAACCGAGGGAGAAATGGCTGCCTTGATGTATTTTCTTCTTTACCTCTGTCCCTGCAAATCTATACAGACTGTAGATTTGATCTAGAGGCTTACCTTGCTCCCTGTACAATGTAACAGGCAAATCCAGCACATTCACATGTGAGTCTCAAATTAGAAATTTGGTCCGTGAAAAAAGTAAATACCACATTGAGATGTTTTCTTTAGTGTTTAGACAAAAGGGTAAAATTTCTCCAACGCAAAGAGTTATTGAGAAACAAATAATTATTTTCCTTGGAAGTAACTAACGCATTCTGTTGTTATATCTGCTGGTTCCTCTTCTCAGATAGGCCACTTAATTCCTTAGAGCCCCTATATGTTCATCTATAAAATGGAAATATTATAAAGGTAGCCCCCAACAACATCCATCCTGAAAGACTGCTGTGGTCATGAGAAAATAAGAGAGTCCCTATAAAGTCTTATACCTGAAAAGGGGTGATCATCATAAACATAATCAAAGTCATTATTATTTGTAGATATTTCCCTGGTCATTATTGCAGGATTTCAGTAAATCTCAGTTTGGAGGAAGGTCATCATTGGTATTAGAGAATTATTAACAATCAGGTGAATGACTGAAGGGGCTCTGAGAGTCAAGGGGCTCTGGCACTTGGCCTGGTACCTCTAAAGTGAGACCCAATGGAGTCATATGGGCACTTGAAAGGTTTAAGTCTGGGAACCAGGAGGGGGTTATACGATCATGGAACTCTCAAGGGACAAAGCCCCCATGAGGGCAACAACAATGCCTTATCTCACACACTAGAGAACACGTGGTTAAAGTGTCTATAGACATCCAGCTCTGCTTGTTGATGGATGTCATGAGAGTGTATATGTTACTTGTACTCATTCTCTTTGATAATGTAAAAACAAAGTTACAGAATTACCTCTAGGGCAGAAATTTGACATGAACTTGGGGGGGATAGGGACATAGGCTATGTCATTAAACAAGCTAAGTGGATCTCAGAAATTTATTGCATACTTAACTCACCTTAAATATTTGCGCCATTGATAACTGCTTGTTGATCCCAAATGAGTGTTAGACACAGTCTTGGGCCCTGGGTGTACATATCCATGTGAAACAAACATGGTTCTTAGTCTCATGTATGTAAATTGAGTAAAGATGAATTTTGTCAAATCCTTTTTCTGCATCTGTTGAGCTGATCATGCGACTTTTACCCTTCATTTTGTTAATATGGTGTATCTCATTGATTGACTTGCAGATTTTGAATTATCTTTGTATCCCTGGAATAAATCTCACTTGATCATGTTATATGATGCTTTTAATATATTGTTGAATTTGGTTTGCTAATATCGTGTTGAGGATTTTCGTCTATGTTCATCGGAAATGTTCGCTTGTAATTTTCTTTTTTTGTGTGTCCTTGTCTGGTTTTGGTATTAGGATAATGCTCACCTCATAAAATAAATTTGGAAGTGTTTCCTCCTCTTATATGTTTAAAAAGAGTTTGAGAGGCATTGGTATTAATTCTCCTTTGAATGTTTTGTAGAATTGACCAGTGATGCCATCTGGCCCTAGACATGTTTGTTGGGAAGTTTTTGATTATGTACTTACTAGCAATTGGTCTGTTCAGATTTCCTATGTCTTCCTGATTCAGTCGTGTACGTGTATGTTTCTAGGAAATTATCCATTTCTTCTAGGTTGTCCAATTTGTTGTTGCATAATTGTTCATAGTAGTCTCTAATGATCCTTTGTATTTCTGTGGTACCAGTTATAAAATATCTTTCATTTCTAGTTTTATTTATTTGAGTAGTCTTTTTTTCTTGGTGAGTCTAGCTAAAGTTTTTCAATTTGGTTTATCTTCTCAAAGACCTACCTGTTGCTTTCTTTTGTTCTTTTTTTGTTTGTTTTTGGGGTTTTTTGTTTTTCTGGGTTTTTTTGGGGGGGGAGGTAAGAGAGATTGGCCTGTTGTCAGCGTTCCTCTTTCTGCTCAAGGAAGATTGACCCTGAGCTAACATCTGTGCCAACCTTTCCTGTATTTTGTATTAGGGTCACCACTCCAGCATGACTTGAAGAGTGGTCTAGGTCCATTCCCAGGACCCAAACCCGTGAACTCAGGCCACGGAAGCAGAGCACACCAAACTTAACCACTATGCCACCAGGCCAGCCCCCAGCGGTTGTTTTAATTGATCATTTCTATTGTCTTTTTAGTCTCTATTTCATTTATTTCCACTCTGAATTTATTTATTTCCTTACTTCTACAAATTTTGGGCTTCATTTGTTCTTCTCTTTCTAGTTTTTTGAGGAGTAAAGCTAGGTTATTTAAGATTTTTCTTATTTCTTGAGGTAGGCATTTATTGCTGTGAACTTCCCTCTTAGAACAGCTTTCGCTGCATCCCATAAGTTTCATTATGTTGTATTTCCATTTTCATTTCTCTCATTTATCTTTTTTTTGTGTGTGTGTGAGGAAGATTAGCCCTGAGCTAACATCTGTTGCCAATATTCTTCTTTTTGGTGAGGATGATTGGCCCTGAGCTAACATCTGTTGCCAATCCTCCTCTTTTTAGTGAGGAAGGTTGGCCTTCAGCTAACATCTGTGCCAATCTTCTTCTATTTTTTTTTTATATGTGTGATGCCTGCCACAGCACGGCTTGATGAGTGTTGTGTAAGTCCATGCCTGGGATCCAAACACACAAATCCTGGGCTGCCAAATTGGTGCACATGAACTTAACCACTATGCCACTAGACCAGTCCCTCATTTATCTATTTTTTGATTTCTCTTTTTATTTCCTGTTTGACCTATTGGTTGTTCAGTTTAATCACATTGTTTATCTATTCTGCTTATCTCTATATTTTATTAGATAGTTAATATAACACATTTTCAATTGAAGTAATTACTGTTATGGAAGTTCTGTATTTTGCCACTTAGCAATTTGTTTTCTGTGTTTCTCAATCATTTTTTCCCTCAATAACTCCATTATTACCTTCATGTATGTTTGGTTGATTTGTGTAGTATATACTTTTAAATCTCTTCTCATTTTATTTCCTGTATATTTTTAGTTTATTTTCTTAGTGGTTACTCTGGGGATTACAATTAATATCTTGAACTTAAAATATTCTAGTTTAAATCAATACCAACTTAGATTCAATGGTATAATAAAATTATGTTCCTATCCAGCTATATCTCTCCCCGTTTACATTTTTATTGTCACAAATTACATCTTTATACATTTTCTGATCATTAACATGTTTATAATTATTTTTATGCATTTGTATTTTGAATCATACAGGAAAAATAGAGCAGTTACATACCAAAAATACAATAATACTGGCTTTTCATTTACCTTTATAGTTACCTTTATATTGTTCTTTATTTCTTGTATGGCTTTGAATTACTATCTAAAGTCCTTCTATTTCAGTCTAAAGGACTTTTTTTCTTTTTAAGAAATTCTTGTAGGCCACCTCGACTAGAGATAAACTGTCTGGCTTTATTTATCTGGGAATTCTTTAATTTCTCTTTCATTTTTTGAAGGATAGTTTTACCAGATATAGAAATTTTAGTTGACAAGATTTTTTTTGATTACTCTAAATATTTTATATCACTGCCTTCTAGTTTCCATGGTTTGTGATGAGAAGTAAGCTATTAATCTTATTAAGAATCTCTGGTATGTGACAAGTCACTTCCGTCTTGCTACTATCAAGACTCTTTTTGTCTTTGGCTTTCAATAATTTGATTACAATGTGTCTCAGTTTGTAATTCTTGGTGATATCCTACTTACAGTTTGATGAACTACCTGGAAGGGTAGATGCATGTTTTTTAATCAAATTTGGGGAAATTTTAGCCTTATTTCTTCAAATACTCTTTCTGCCCCTTCTCTCTCCTTTCCTTCAGGAACTCTCATTATGCATATTTTGGTACACTTGATGGTGATCCAAGGGTCTCTTTAGCTCTGTTCAGTGTTTCTTCATTCTTTTTTCTTCTGTTCCTCACACTGGATTAATTCAATCGACTTATTGTTAACTTTGTTAGTTCTTTCTTCTTCCCCCTCAAATAATTGTCAAAACCGTCTAGAGAACTTTTTATTTCACTAGTATTTTTAGCTCCAGAATTTATATTCAGTTCCTTTTTATCATTTCTATCTTTTTTTAGATATTCTCTATTTGTTCAGACTTTATTGTCCTGGATTCCTTTAGTTCTTCGTCTATGATTTTCTTTAGTTCCTTGAGTATATTTAAGACGGTTAATTTAAAATCTTTGTTGAGTCATACCAATGCCTGCACTTTTTCAGAGACAGTTTCCATTAATTCTTTTTATTTTCCCCTGAATGGACACACTTTCCTTTTTCTCTGTTTGTCTCTTAATTTTTGTTAAACATTAAAATTAATTTTCTTAATTTTGTTGAAAACTAGACATTGTGAATATACAGTGTGGTAACTTTGGAAATTAGATTCTTCTCCCTTATGTTTCTTTTGTTGTTCTTTTTCTGCTGCTGGTTGTATTTGTTTGTTTAATAAGTTTTCTAAACTATTTACTGACTGTGTGTTTTGTGTGTGGTGTCTGAAGTGTCTGTCCCTTTAGCTTGTGCTGAGTTACTGGTTTGACAGAGATTTCCTTAAACATCATGCTTAAGTTGCCATTTTCATGGCTCAACATTTACTTGGTTTCTGTACTTTTGAATGGTTTCCAGAATCATTATGACGAAAGCTTTATTCTGAAAGTTTTTGCTTTTTTTTTTTTTTTTTTGGTGTTTCTATGGAATGACAGGCCTTTATGATCTGTATTCTTTCATTTTTTCTGCTTCTCTCTTGTAAAGACACTGGTTCTTGCATTTGGAGTTCATTGATTAGTCCATGATAATCTACCGTGCTCATGCCATTAAATTAGTAACAATTGCAAAGTCTTTGGTATATAGGGTAACATTACACATTCCAGACAATAGGATCTGATATTTGGGGGTCATTATTCAGTGTACTACAGATTTGTTTCTCACATATGACAGTACAAGTTCAGAACATGGGTTGTCTGGGGAGAGGAAGAATTTCTCCACGAGGTCACTCAAAAACACAGGCTGATGTGGGCTTCACCATCTGTAGCTGCACCTGCTGGTACATTAAGTCTCCTCAGTCAGTGTAGCAGAAGAAACAACTGGAGGGTTTTTTATCAACTTCGACCCACCCAGAAATGACACATATCATTTCATCTGACAATCTACTGTCTGCCACTAGTCATGTCTCAGCCCAGCTGCAATGGGCTAAGAACATGTAAAGCAGCATATGGAATGTTTCAGCAACTCTATTCTTGTGACCCATGCTATATCAATTATTTTACAAATAATGAAATATTAATAATTTTCCTGAAAGAACAAATGATACGTGCTAGACAGTGTGCTCAACTTTGTAACTATGTCAGGTTAAAATCTTGAAAGTACGTGAATGTTACATGATGTTATTATCTCCCTCTTTAAAGATGAAAAGCTGAAATTTGACTAGGTTAAATCACTTTCTTGAATTTGAAGACAATCAACCTGAGTTCACTGAAAAAATTTGTAACCATGACACTTCTCTGTACTGAGAAAGATATGATAAGTCTACTTGGAAGTGCGGACTCATGGGTGACCTTGCAGAGGAAAGAATGGATCTACCTTCTTTGTCGGAAAAAAAAAAAGAACATGAAATAAAACCAAAATAAAAATTTTAAGACCTTTATAATAATGAGTGCTGTCAAAAAAGTGAAGTAATTGTAACACAATCCTGGTGGGAATGCAAAATCAGTGCCACTTCACAAAAGAGTTTGTCAGTTTCCATTCGATTAAACATATACTTACTATCTGACCAAGCCATCCAACTCATAGATATTTACCCAAATGAAATGAAAACCTATCTTCATGCACAAAAAAAAAAATAGGCAAATGTTTAGATAGGCTTTATTCTTAATCTTCAGATACTAGACCCAACAAAAATGTCCCTCAACTGGAAAATGGATAAACAACTTGTAATGTCCATATGATGAACTATTATCCAGCAACAAAAAGAGATTTTACTACTGATATGTTGTTGATTGCATTGTGTCCCCCAATATTTATATATTAAAGTCCTAACCTTAGTGCCTCAAAATGTGATCTTGTTTGAAAATACAGTCTTTACAGATATAATTAGTTAAGACGAGGTCATACAGCAGCAGAGTTGCTGTATGAGCACCATTGACCTTAAACAATTAGACAGCCAGTTATTTCTCTGGTAAAAATGGGTTTATTTGGGATCAGCAAAGAATTGCAGCTCAGGGTCTGCAACTATGACAAGTCATCTGTGAGTTTCCCAGCAGCAAGGGAGGAGAAACTCTTCTATAGAGGGGAAGAGGAAATTGGAAGGGCTATTGTAAACAAAGAGGTCAAAGTGTAGTGGCTTTTCATTGGCTTAGTTGTGACAGTTTCTCATTGGCTGAGCTTTCTGCCAGTCAAGAAGAGGAAGTCCCTCTTCTTCCTGTTGGGCTCTGCCATCCAAATAGGGTGTGAGAACTCCCGCTTTTGGCCTCCCAATTCCAATTTAATGAGGTTTCTGTTTATCATTTGACAGCTCCTAATTCAATATGACTGTCTTTATAAAAAGGAAAAATTGGAGACATATACACCCAGGGAGAACATCAAGTGAAGATGAAGATAAACATTGGGGTGATGCAGCAGAAGTCAAGGAACACCAAAGACTGTCAGCAAACCAGCCAGTAACTAAGAGAAAAACATGAAACAGATTCTCCCTTACAGCCTTCAGGAGGAAGAAACAGAACCAACCCTGCCAACACCTTGATCTCAGACATCCAGCTTCCAAAAATGTAAGACAATTTTCTGTTGTTTACTCTGTGCAGTTTGTGATACTTTTTAATGGCAGCTTTAGGAAATTAATATAGGTAACAATATGGATGGATCTCAAATGCACCATGCAAACCAAAAGAAGCCAGAGTCAAAGGCCACATATGTTAGGATTTTATTTAAATGACATTCATGCTAAGGCAAAAAGATATGAACAGAAAATAGTTTAATGTTTGCCATGGCATTGAGTAGGAAAAGAGGTTGACCACAAAGAAGCTCAGAGGTCTTGTTTAGATAGTGGAACTCTACTACTTTGTGATCATGTATAGTGGCCACATGGTATAAATTTGACCAGTCTGTTAGAACTATACACTAAAAACTCTGGATATTACTGTTTGTAAATGGTACTTTAATTAGAAATTAGGAGAAAAAAGAAATGAGTAAGACACACATGTGTGCCACCTCAACATATCCAGCTAGGTCTCCACAGGCAATTTAATTGTTTTTTCCCTTGGAAAGTGGGATAAAAGCTATCTGTCCTCATGGGGGACATCCCCAAAGAGCTCCATGTGTCTATAACTCCCTCTTGATTCCCATGAATTAGCCTCTAAAATCCCCAGTATATTTCAACCTGACATCATTTTAGAAGGACCAACTGTGTGCTGAGTCCTTTTAGCCATCAATTATTCATCTGAATGTTAACAGTTGTTAGTACACACTGTGCTTTCCTCCCATCCCCAAATCCTGACCTGAGGATTTGCTATGAACCCCTAATCACGGCCAGGAGAAACACCTTAAGATGAAAATTATATTGATTGACTTTAAAATGATAACCCCTCAGCAAGGTGTTTTATAGAGCTTCCCTCATTTTCTATTCACAAACACAATTCCTTGAATTATGTGGGAGAAGTAATTTTATTCTATATTTTACAGATAAGGAGAAGATAAGAGATTCCTCCAAGGATACACAAAGAATTCATGGTGGATTCAGTACTTGAACACAGGTTCCAGGTTCCATGTTGTATTCTTCCCCTCATCTTTACTGCCTTAGAGACCTTGGAATTTTTTGACCAGTACCTGATAGAGAACATTTCTAACAGTATGTATGTATTATTCTATGGCTGAATTTCTGATTTTGTACTCACTATTCAGGATTCACTGTCCTTCTTTTTCCAGCAGCAAGGTAAGGTTCTATATTCCATATACACTTTTAGTGAGAAGTGCAATTCATGCAAAAGCAATAGGGCAGCTATTTCTACTATGAGTTATTTAAGCCCAAAAATTAGTTTTTTTTAAATATTTTGCTACAGCAGTGAGTTGAGGCTAGACATAAGTATCAAAACTTCCATCAGGGGGCCGGCCCAGTGGTTTGGCGGTTAAGTGCACGCGCTCTGCTACTGGCGGCCCGGGTTCGGATCCCGGGCATGCACCGACGCACCACTTCTCCGGCCATGCTGAGGCCCTGTCCCACATACAGCAACTAGAAGGATGTGCAACTATGATGTACAACTATCTAGTGGGGGGCTTCGGGGGAAAAAAAGGATGAGGATTAGGCAATGGATTGTAGCTCAGAGCCAGTCTTCCTCAGCAAAAAGAGGAGGATTAGCACGGATGTTAGCTCAGGGCTGATCTTCCTCACAAAAAAAAAAAAAAAAAAACTTCCATCAGTAGGGAGTTTAGTGATACTTCTGAAACATTATCATGCTGCTTTCCTGAGATTAGTCCAAAAAAAAAAACAAGGATAGATGATGCTATGATTGAGTAGGCATTAATTTCATCTTATTCACTATCTGTTGAGCTCTCAGTGAAGGTTACAAAAAAAAACAGAGTGTAAAATAACCCTCTTGAATTACCAAGATCTATACTTGACTGTAACCTTTTCCCCATAATCTCACTCTTATTATTACTAGCACATCAATAAATGCTGATAGTGAGGTGGCTAAAAGCACAGGGTTTTGATTTGGTCACAGCTGGGTTTGAATCTGAAATTTTGAATTTTCCTCATCCTAGCTGTTAGTTATAGAGCTTTACACAGTTCCTCAAATCATCAGTTCTCTTAATGGTAAAATGGAAACAATAATATCACATAATGTTATTGTGAGGATTAAATGAAAAGATCTTTGTGTGTGTTTATATATACATATATGTATATACACATAAATATATATGCATACAGACCTTATTATTGATTGTAGAACACAGAATATGTCAAAAGTGGTAGTAATTTTCAAATATTGGCAAACATAATGACTTTATGGGCTAGGCATGTAATGTGAAGTTGTGAAAGGATTAAGGAGGATGGCATTAAAACAATAATTATCAGATAATAGATGCCCTTTTAAAGGCTTGAAAGTCAAATAAAAAGCTTAAAAACACCATTCTCACACAAGAATAGATTCAAATAAAAAAATTTAAAACACATAATTGGCCAAAAAAAAATAGATCTGCTACTGACCAACTAGGAACTCTCATCCATTGATCTCTGTGATTCAACTGTGTGATAACTGTAATGAGAGAAACAGTGAATTTAAGAAAGAATATCCTTTCAACTCAAGCTAAAACATGGATTTTAAGGAAGAAATTAATCAAAGAAGGGCTCACATGAAATGGCTGTAGCAGCCACTCATGCAGGCAGAGGAGGGACAGACTGAGAAACATGAGACACAGGAAACCTCAGTGGACCAAGTGTGAAAAAAGGCAAATTGAAGAGGGAGGCTAAAAGACTAAAGAACTCATCCACAACACAGAGCCCTGCATTTAACCATCCACCTTTTCCAAACAAACATGAAGGCTATCATTCCATCCTAATTCTAATCCTGATCATACTATAATACCTAACACAAATCAGACTGTGCTAAATACCCAGTGTTTTACTCATTGTTTTTTATGCACTGTTTTTTATGCATTGTTTTTATGCAAAATTATCATTTAATTCTTGCAATAATATCTTGAGTTAGGTATTGTTAATATTTTCATTTAGCAGATGAAGAAAATCAGGTTCAGGTCAGTTAAGATAGGACCAACGAATCATAGGTAGTGAATGGGTTGGGCTGATACGCCCCTCATCCCTGAACCCTAGCTTTATATTTGATGCTATGCTTTCCCCTCAGAATTGTCTCTGCTGGTTGTGCATGACCCTACTGCCCAGTTATACCACCACATGCACTATGCATACATCTCTCGGTTACGTCACTGTGAAATTCCAAACACTGAGTTTACAACTTTGGAGACACAGAGTAATTATAAATTGAATCAAATTCCACTCGATTTAAATTCAGTTAAAATCCGTGGACTTGGGAATCACTTTGCCTGGGTATAAAGCTTGGCTTTGGCAATAATAATTTGTAAACTTAAATACATTGCTCAACCTCTGTGTTTCACAAATTAAATGGGGATAATAATCAATCTCATAGGATTGTTGACGGTAATAAATGAATATACACGTCAAGTGTCTAGAGCAGTTCTTGCACGTGAGCAACATCGATCTAAGGTTCAGAAAATCTGAGTTCACAGATATAACATTCAAGACGTTTGATATTAATCGGGACATTACATTTTCTACATCTCAGCTTGAAATTTGTAAAATTTAAAAGTTGGAAAATGATCCATGAAAATCTTTCAGCTTCAACAGTGTGTAACTCTATAGACAATTTGTGTCTTAAATTTTATTGTCTAGTAGATACTTTAGATCTGGAGAATCTTGAAGGACAAATTATCGCTATAATGAAATATTGTGTGTATATATATACACACAATATTGAATAAATTTCACTTCAATTTCTTATTTGTTTATCTCTTTTCTTTTATTTCTCATTGCTACAGGGTATCCTGTGATTCCCAAATATCACCCATGGAGAACAATACAGAAGTGACTGAGTTCATCCTGCTGGGACTAACCAATGCCCCAGAATTGCAGGTCCCCCTCTTTATCATTTTCACTCTCATTTATCTCATCAATTTGGTTGGAAACCTGGGGATGATCCTATTGATTCTTTTGGACACTTATCTCCACACTGCCATGTACTTTTTCCTTGGTAACCTGGCTCTAGTGGACCTTGGTTACTCCACAGCTGTCACTCCTAAGGTGATGGCTGGGTTCCTTATAGGAGAAAAGGTCATCTCCTACAATGCATGTGCTGCCCAAATGTTCTTTTTTGTAGCTTTTGCCACCACAGAAAATTTACTCTTGGCATCAATGGCCTATGACCGCTACGCAGCAGTGTGTAAACCCCTGCATTACACCTCCATAATGACGACAAGGGTGTGTGCACATCTTGTCATAGGATCCTACTTCTCTGGTTTCCTAAATGCCTCCATCCATGTTAGGGACACATTCAGTCTCTCTTTCTGTATATCCAATGTGGTCCATCACTTTTTCTGTGATATTCCAGTAGTTATGGCTCTCTCTTGCTCTGACAGACATATTAATGAGCTGATTCTTGGTTTTTTAGCAAGCTTCAATATCCTTTTTGCTCTCCTGATTATCTTGATTTCCTACCTGTTCATATTTGTCACCATCCTGAAGATGCACTCAGCAGAGGGATACCTGAAGGCGTTATCCACTTGTGCTTCTCATCTCACTATAGTTTCCATCTTCTATGGGACAGGCATCTTCATGTACTTACAGCCCAGCTCCAGCCATTCCATGGACACAGACAAAATCGCATCTGTGTTCTATACTATGCTCATCCCCATGCTGAACCCTGTAGTTTATAGCTTGAGGAACAAAGAGGTCAAGAATGCATTCAAGAAGCTTGTGGAGAAGGCAAGATATTCTCTAGGTTTAGTCTTTTATTGATGTAGAATCCACAAAAGTTATTTCACCCCTCTTAGATCTACTCCATGTCATAACAATGTTTATGGTCATCTTGGGTAATAGAACATAAATTTTTATCTAATATTATTTATTTCTTTAGTGTTGTAACAGGTCCAAGCATCCAAATTCAGAAAAATATGATAACTTTTTATTACAATTTATTTAACACAATATATATGGTTTGGGCACGTTTTATCCATACAAATATAAATAATTACAGCATCTTAATAAATTAAAGTGTCAGTCATTACCTAGTGTTTTGGTAAGAGAAAGCGAGTTCACATGACAATTTTTAAAAGATAAATGCTATATTATACTAAAGCAGGGAGAATAACTCATTACTTTACCTTAACCTTCTGACTACCAACTATTCCCATTATGTTAAAAATAATCACTGATATTAATAGTGCTATTTTCCTTTTTTAGCAGGAATATTTTGAATGTTGCTTCCTCTACTGATGCTTTTGTTGAGCTATATCTTGTCTTCTCACTCTCCTACTCATTCACCCCACTTCATTTACACTGATTTCCTTCTATTCCTGGACAACTCCGTGCATGCCTCTGTCTCAGGAGCTTTTCATTTGCTGTATCCTCTTCTGGGATTACTCCCACAATCATTTCAGATTGCTAGTTAAGTGTTACCTGCTCAGGGAATTCATACAGGCCTTTCCTGAACTGCTTTATAAAATAGTCACTCCACTCTTGTTGGACTATCTTTCCTCAGCATTCTGCATTCTTCATAGTTGTTATCAACATTCAGCTGTTGTATCTATTTGTTCACCTGCTCATCCATATCCCTCAACTTGAATGGAAATTCTCTGTAAGCAGTAGCTTAATTTGGTTATTTTACTGGAAATAAAACCATCACATCACTCACAATGATCCTATACCCATTAAGGCCCCCTACTCATGGAAACCAACAATCTGCCTTCAATCTCTACTAATTCCCCTGTTCTGGATATATCATGTAAATAAAATCATATAATACATGACCTTTTATGTCTGACTTCTTTTACTTAGTATAACATTTTTGAGACTCACCCATGTTGTAGCATGTATCAATACTTCATTTCTTTTTATGACTGAATAACACTCCATTGTATAAATACACCATTTTGTTCACACATTCTCAATTGATGGGCTTTTGGATTGTTTTCATCTTTTGACAATAGTTAATAATGCAGCATGAATACTTGTATTTGTGTGCGAGTCTTGTTTGAGGATGTTTTCATTCTTTAGGTCTATAACTAGGAGTAGAATGGCTGGTTCATATGCTAATTCTATATCTAACTTTTGAAGACCACCAAACTGTTTCCACAGGCAGCTGTCCCATTTTACATTCCCACCAGCAATGTGCAAGAGTTCAAATTTATTCACATCCTCACTAATACTTGTTATTTCCATTTCCTTTTCTAATAGCCATCCCAATGTGTGTGAAATAGTATCTCACTGTAGTTTTTATTTACTTTTCCCTAATGACTAAGATTTTGAGCATATTTCCATGTGTGTATTGGCCTTTAGGTAATCATCTTTAGAGAAATATCTATTCAACTCCTTTGCCCATTTTTTCGTTGGGCTGTTTGGTTTTTTGCTGTTGAGTTGCACAACTCTTTTATCTATTCTACATATTAAGCCTTTATCAGAAACACAATTTGTAAATATTTTCTCTCATTCTGTAAGTTTTCTTTTCATTTTCTTGATAATGTGTTTTGATACACAAAAGTTTGTAATTGTGAAGAAATCTTATTCATCTCTTTTTTGTGGTTGTTGCTTGTGTTTTTGGTGTGATACAAAAGAAACCATTGTCAAATCCAAGGTCTGTATTTTTACCCACATTTTCTAATGGTTTTATGTTTTTAACTCCCGTAGTTAGGTAATCAATCATTTTGAGTTGGTTTTTGTGTATAGTGTAAAGTAAGGGTTCACCTTCATTCTTTTGCATGTGAAGATCCAGTTGTCGCAGCACCATTTGTTGAAGACAATTCTTTTCCCTTTGAAGGACTTGACTCCTTTGTCAAAAATCAACTGGCAATAGATATATAGGTTTATTTCTTGTTTCTCAATTCTATTCCATTGCTCTACGTCTCTATCCTTAAGACAGTAGCAAATTGCTTTGCTTAGTTTAGATTTGTTTTATGTTTTGAAATCAAGAAATGTGTCTTTCTACTTTGTTCTTTCTCAAAATTGTTTCGGCTACTGATGGTCCCTTGCAATTCCATGTGAATTTTAATAATAGCTTTTCCATTTCTGACAGCAGAACATTAGAGCTTTGGGGATCATATTAAATCTATAGATCACTTTGGACCATATTGTCATTAAACAGTGTTCAGTCTCCCAATCCATGAACACAGAATGTCTTTCCATTTATTTAGGTCTTCTTGAATTTCAGCAATTTGTTTTGTAGTTTCAGTGTACAATTCTTTCACCCCTGGATTAAATTTATTCCTTTGTATTTTAACATTGGGATGCTGTTGTAAATGGAATTTTTTCCTTAGTTTCCTTTTTGGATTGTTTATTGTCAGTATATGTAAGCACAATTTATTTTTGTTTGGTGATTTTTGTTTGGTGAATAAATGTATTAGCTAATAGTTTTTTGTAAATTCTTTAAGATTTTCTATGTATAAGATTATATCACCTGAAAATGATACCGTTTTTCTTCTTCATTTCCAATTTATATGCCTTGTAATTCTTTAATTTTTATTCAACTTTGAATAAAAGTGGTGATTGAAAGCATACTTATCTAGTATCTGATCTTACAGGGAAGGATTTCAGTCTTTCACATTTGAGTATGATGCTAGCTGTGGGTATGAGTGTAATGTTAGCTGTGGGTTTTTCATTCATGCTCTTCATCAGTTTGAGGAAGTTCACTTCTATTCCTAGATATCCGGTTGTTTTTTATCATGAAAGCATGGAAGATTTTGTCAAGTACTTTTTCTGAATTACTGAATGAGATAATCATGTGTTTCCCCTTCATTCTATTAAAGTGATTAGTTACATTGATTTCAAATTTTGTTTTTTCCAATTTTATTAAGATATAATTGACATATTGCATTATATAAGTTTAAGATATACAACATAATTATTTGAAATGATTACAATAAGTTTGGTTAATATCCATCACCTCACATGGTTACAAATTTTTTATCTTATGATGAGAACTTTTAAGATCTACTCTCGTGGAAACTTTCTAATATAGAATACAGTATTGTTAATTATGGTCGTCATGGTGTACGTTACATCCCCAGAATTTATTTTTCTATAAATGGAAATTTGTGCCTTTTGACCACCTTCACTTGTTTCCCCCTTGCACATTTCCCACCACTGGCAGCCACCCATCAGTTCTCTGTTTCTATGAGTTTGGTTTTCCTAGAACTCCACATATAAGTGATATCATACATTATTTGTTTTTCTCTGTTTGACTTACTTCACTTAGCATAATGCCCTCAAGTTTTATGCATGTTGTTGCAAATGGAGGGATTTCCTTCTTTTTTATGGCACAATCATATTTCTCTGTCTAAATATATACCACATTTTCTTTACCCATTCATCCATCAGTGGACACTTAAGTTGTTTCCATGACCCCTATTCGTTGGCTATTGTAAATAAGGCTGCAATGAACATGGGGTTCTAGCTATCTCTATGTGATAATGATTTCACTTCCTTTCAATATACACCCAGAATTGGAATAGCTGGATCTTATGGTAGTCCTGTTTTTATTTTTGGGGGGAACCTCCACAATATTACCCATAGCTACTGCACCAATTTACATTACCATCAACAGTGCACAAGGGTTCCTTTTTCTCCACATCCTCGCCAGAATTTGTCATCTCTTTTTGATAATAGCCATCCTAACAGATGTGAAGTGATATTGTTTTTGATTTGCATTTCCCTGATGACTAGGGATGTTGAGCACCCTTACAAGTACTGTGGCCATTTGAATATCTTCTTTGGAAAAATGTCATTTAAGCCTTTTTCCATTTTTTAACTAGATATTTGATTTTTTGCTGTTGAGTTGTATGAATTCTTTATTTTTTGGATATTAATCCTTTTTCAGATATGTAGTTTGTGAATATTTTGTCCCATTCCATAGGTTGCCTTTTCATTTTGTTGATTGTTTCTTTCGCTGTGCAGAAGTTTTTACTTTGATGTGGTCCCATTTGTTTAATGGTGATTTTGTTTCCTGTGCTTTAGGTGTCGTATTCAAAAAATCATTGCCAAGACCAATGTCAAGAAACTCTTCCCCCAAGTTTTTTTCTAGAGGTTTTATGGGTTCAGGTCTTACATTTAAGGCTTTAATCCATTTCAAGTTAATTTTCATGAGTGGTGTAAGATAGAGGTCTAATTTCATTCTTAGCATATGAATATCCAATTTTCTCAGCATCATTTATTGAAGAGATTATCTTGTATCCATTGAGTATTGTTGTGTCCCTTGGCAAATAATAGTTGACCATATATGTGACCATATATAAGAGTTTATTTCTGGGCACTTGATTCTGTTGCATTGATCTATGTGTCTAATTTTATGCCAATAATATACTGTTTTGATTAGTATAGTTTTGTAACATAGTTTAAAATCAGGAAGCATCATGCCTCCAACTTTGTTCTTCTGTCTCAAATTCCTTTAGATATTCAGGGTATTCTTGTAGTTGCAAATAAATTTTAGTATATATTTCTCTGTTTCTGTGAAAAATGACATTTGAATTTTGATAGGAATTGTATTGAATCTGTAGATTAATTAGATTGTATGGACAACTTAATAATGTTAATTCTCCCCATCCATTAATATGGGGTATCTATTCATTTATTTTGTCCTCTTCAATTTCTTTAATCAAAGTCTTATAGTTTTCAGTAAACGGTTTTTCACCTCCTTAGTTAACTTTTCCTAGTGATTTTATTCATTTTGATGCAACTGTAAATGGGATTGTTTTTGTAATTTCTTTTTCTGATAGTTTATTATTAGTGTATACAAATGTAACTGATTTTTGTGTCTTGCAACTTCCCCAAACTCGTTTATTAATTCTGTTTTTTAGGTGGAATTATTCAGGTTTTCCTTACATAAGGTCATGTTAGCTGCAAATAGAGACAATTTTAATTCTTCCTTTCCAGTTGAGTGCCTTTAATTTTTTTTTCTTGCCTAATTGCTCTGGCTAGGACTTTAAGGACAAGTTGTATAAAAATAGTGAGAGGTAACATCTTTGTCTTTTTCCTGATCTTAGAGGCAAAATTTTCAGCTTTTGAACATTAAGTACTGTGTTTGCTGTCAGCTTGTCATATGGCCTTTATTGTGTTAAAGTACTTTCCCTCTATACAGAGTTTGCTGAGAGTTTTCATCAAGAATGAATGTTATATTTTAGCAAATGCTTTTTTTGCATCTGTTGAGACTACCATGTGATTTTATCCTTCACTTTGTTGATGTGGTGTATCACATTGATTGATTTGCCAATGTTGAACTTTGTCTACATCCCTGGAATAAATCTCATTTGGTCACAATGTTCGACCCTTTTGATGTATTGCTGAATAAGGTTTCCTTATGTTTTGTTGAATATTTTTGTATCTATACACATCAGAGATATTGTCTGTAGTTTTCTCTTCTTCTAGTGTCTTTGTCCACTTTTGGATCCATCACACTACTGGCCTCATAAAATGAGTTTGGTAGTGTTCCTTCCACTTCAATTTTTTGCAAGGGTTTGAGAAAGATTGGTATTAATTCTTCTTTAAATGTTTGGTAGAATTTACCCGTGAAGCCATCTAGTTCTGGACTTTTGTTTCTTGGGGGGTTTTTGATTACTGATTTAATCTCCTTTCTAGCAATTGGGCTGCTCAGATTTTCTACTTCTTCATGATTCAGTCTTAGCAGGTTTTATGTTTTTAGAAATTATTTCTGGGTTGTCCATTTGTTGGTGTACAATTGTTCATAGTAGTCTATTATGAACTCTTGTATTTGTGTGGTATTAGTTATAATGTCTCCTATTTCCTTTGTAATTTTATTTATTTGAATTCTCTCTATATTTTTCTTGTTAAACCTAGCTAGCTAAAGGTTTATTTTCTTTATCTTCTCAAAAAAATAGCTTTTAGTTTAATTGACCTTTTTCTGTTTTCTGTTTAACGTTTATTTCATTTACCTCCTCTCTCATTTCTGTTATTTCTTTCCTTCTAGTCACTTTGGGCTTAGGTTGTTCTTCTTTTTCTAGTTCCTTGAGGTGTAAAGTTATGTTGTTTATTTGAAATCATTTTTTTCTTGTTGTATGCATTTCTTGCTATGAACTTCCCTCTTAGAACTGCTTTTGCTGCAACCCACAAGTTTTGGTATAGTGTATTTGCACTTTCATTTGCCTCAAGATATTTTTTGATTTCTCTTTTGATTTCTTCTTTGTCCCATTGGTTGTTCAGAAACATGTTGTTTAATCTCCATATATATGTGAATTTTCCAGTTTTCTTCTTGTAATTGATTTCTAGTTTTGTACCATTATGGTCAGAAAAGATACTTGATATGATTTCAATCTACTTAAATTTGTGAATACATTTTTTCTTTTTTGCAGGAAAAGATTTGCGCTTTGCTAACATCTGCTGCCAATCTTCATCCTTTGATCTCCACACCTGCAAAGCCCCAGAACACAGCTGTGTATAGTCGCAAGTTCTTTTAGTTCTTCTAAGTGACCCACCACTACCGCATGGCTACTGACAGATGAGTGATGTTTTTCCGTGCCTGGGAACAGAACACAGGCTGCTGAAGCAGAGCACGCTGAACTTTAACTACTAGGCCATTAGGGCTGGTTCATTAAGTCATTTTTGTGGACAAACATTTGATCTACCCTTGAGCTTGGTCCATGTGCACTTGGGAAGAATGTATATTATGCTGCCATTGGATGGAATGTTCTGTAGATATCTGTGAAGTCCATCTGGTCTAATGTGTAGTTTAAGCCCAATGTTTTCTTGTTGAGTTTGTGTCTGGATGATCTACCTATTGTTGAAAGTAAGATATTGAAGTCTCTATTATTACTGCATTGTTTTCTACTTCTTACTTCAGGTCTGTTAATATTTGCTTTGTATATTGGGTTTTCCTATGTTTAATGCAAATACACTTAAAATTGTTCTATTCTTTTGATGTAGTGACTGCTTTATCATTATATAATGACCTTCTTTGTCTCTTTTGACATTTTTTTAATTTAAAGTCTATTTTGTCTGGAAAAAGTGTAGCTACCTCTGCTTTCTTTTGGCTTCCATTTGCATGGCATATCTTTTTTCGTCCCTTCACTTTCAGCTTATGTATGTCCCTAAAGCTGTAGTGCAACTCTTTCAGGCATTACATAGTTGGATCTGTTTTATTATCCATACAGCCACTCTATATCTTTTGCTTGGAGAATTTAGTCCATTTATATTTAAAGTAATTATTGATATGTAGGAATTTACTATTGCCATTTTGTTAATTGTTTTCTGGTTGTTTTGTAATTCTTTTATTCCTTTCTTCTCCTTTTTATCTTTTCCTTTGTGATTTGATGATTTTTTGCAATGGAATGTTTAGTTTCCTTTCTCTTTCTCTTTTTTGTATCAACTGCAAACTTTTGCTTTGTGGTTAGGTTACAGTGAGGCTTACATAAAACATCTTATATTTACCACAATCTATTTTAAGCTAATAATAACAACTTCAAAGCTTAAGCTCACTAAAACTCTGCATTTTTACACCTCCCCCACATTTTATGTTTTTGATGCCACGATTTACATTTTTTTACCTTGTGTATCTATTAACAAATTACTGTAGTAATATTTTTTTGACTTTTGTCTTTTAACATTCATATTAGAGTTATAAGTGATTTACCCACCATGATTCCAACGTTAAAGTATTCTGAATTTTACTATGTATTTACCTTTACTAGTGAGGTTTCGTGTGTCCCTGATACTAATTACCACCCTTTTCTTTCAGCTTAAAGAAGTCCTTTCACATTTCTTGTGAGGTTGGTCTAGTGGTGATGAATTACTTCTGCTTCTACTTGGCTGGAAAACTGTTCGTCTCTCCTTCATATCTGAAGGACAACTTTGTCAGGTAGAGTATTCTTGTTTGGCATTGTTTTCTTTCAGCACTTTGAAGAAATTGTGTCACTCTCTTCTGGCATACAAAGTTTATACTGAAAAATAGGCTCAAAGTCTTTTGGGTGTTCCATTCTACATATAAGATGTTTTTCTCCTGCTGCCTTTAAGATTCTTTCTTTGGCTTTAACTTTTGGCAATTTAATCATAGTGTTTCTTGGTTCGGATGTCTTTGGATTCATTTTATTTGGAACCCAGAGGCTCTTCCTGGATCTGGGTGTCTGTTTCTTTTCCTAGGTTACAGAAGTTTTCAGCCATGACTTCTTCAAATATGTTTTCTGCCCCCTTTCTCTCTCTCTTCTGTGAATATTGGTCCACTTGATTTCGTCTGATAAGTCTCTTAAACTACTTTTGCTCTTTTTTATTCTTTTTTTCTTTCTGCTCTTTGTTTGGATTAGTTCCACTGCTCCATATTTGAGTTCACTGATCCTTTCTATCATTTAATCTAGTCTGTTGTTGAACTCCTCTATTGATTTTTTTCAGTTTAGTGATTGGATTCTTCAGCTTTGTGATTTCTTTTTGTCACTTTCTTATTTTCTCTCTCTTTGATGAAATTCTCAGCTTGTTCACACATTGTTCTCCTGACTTTGGTAAGCATTTTTATGACTATTATTTTGTATTCTTTATTAGGTAAATTACTTATCTCCATTTCATTAAGGTCTTTCTCTGGAGTTTTATGTTTTATGTTGTTCTTTTTTTGGAGCATATTTTATTATTTCTTCATTTTCCTTGACTGTCTGACAGAATGGTGTCATGTAGGAGATGAAACTTCTCTTTCAGTCTGGCCCACGTTCTTGGTTGTCTCTCAAACCTTTGTAATTATAGAAGCCGCCTTCCTTGTTCTTAGTTGTTTGCAGTAGTTGATGGTGTGTCAAGAGCTGTCAGTGTCCTAAAGGGAATGATCTCAGTCAGCACCAACACCCAGGCTGATTGGAATCAGACCTTCAGACAACAGCTTTTAAAGTGTGCAAATGGATCCCTTTCAGGGAAAGACTGGGAGATAAACTTCTCTGTTTGTTTCCTCTCTGCTGAGCCTTCAGATGATAGCTGGTTAAGAACTGTTTATTTGTTTTCTATAGCCTGTGGGATCTACAAACACAAGACCTGCCGGCCACCTTAGCCAACCAATCAAGGAGTGCATCCCCTGGCAACAGCCATTAAAGTAAGGACACCAGACATGTGTACAAGCTCCCTCCAGAGACACCAGTGACCTTGAGTAGGACAGAGGGTGTATGTAGAGATGGCCCCTGCCAGCTTCTCCATCTCTGGCTAGGATGACAGTCAGTGCCTAGTTACAAGCTGAATTAGAATTGTGACCCTCAGGGCCGGCCCAGTGGCTTAGCAGTTAAGTGCCCACACTCCGCTACTGGCGGCCCGGGTTTGGATCCTGGGCACGCACTGACACACTGCTTCTCTGGCCATGCTGAGGCTGTGTCCCACAGGTAGCAACTAGAAGAATGTGCAACTATGACATACAACAATCTACTGGGGCTTTGGGGAAGAAAAAAAGGAGGAGGATTGGCAGTAGATGTTAGCTCGGAGCTGGTCTTCCTCAGCAAAAAGAGGAGGATTGGCACAGATGTTGGCTCAGGGTTGATCTCCCTCACAAAAAAAAAAATAATAATAATAAGTGTGACCCTCAGACAGCTGCTTTTGAGGTACGCAAACAGACCTCTTTCAGAGAAAGCCTGAGTGGGCTTTATTTATTTATTTATTTATTTATTTATTTATTTATTTATTTTGCCTCCTTTTTGCTGAGCCCTGGGGGTATAGCCAAGTGTGAACTTGGTAGCCCACCTTGAACTCTATTTGTTTGCTGTAGTTGTGGGTTTCTTGGATGCAAGCCTTGTTGACTTTGAGAGGTAGGTGTTCTGGAGGCTCATTCCCCAGGTGGAAGTTTTAGAAGTTTGGGTGCTAGATGTTGGGTCCAAACCTCTCGCTCTTCAGGGAGAAGCTGAGAGTTGTGAGTTTCCTCTTGATTATATGTCACTGTGCTAGGGGTGGAACTTATGGCATGTCTCAGCCTCTCAGACCTGTTTCATTGTGGGGGTTTTTTCTATCTTGCCCAATGCGTAGAAGTCACTCACTGGTGTCTGAATTTCTTTTAACGGAAATTGTTTCACTGTAGCTGTAGATTTGGTGTGTCCATGGGAAGACTTGTGTTCAAGAGCCTCCTATGTTGCCTTCTTGGATCAGAACTCTTCCTTGCTTCTTATCTTGCTGTCTTCTTTTGTAATTTGATGACTTTTGTAGTAGTATGTTTTGACTCCTTTATCATAATATTTTGTGTATCTACTACAGGTTTTTCCTTTGTGGTTACCATGAGGTTTACATAAAATATCTTATATTTATAGCAATGTATTTTAAGGTGATAAAACCTACCTTCAATAGCAAACAAAAATTTTACACTTTGACTTCTCCTCTCCTAACTTTTTAAGTTATTGATGGTACAATTCACACATATTTATATTTTGTATCCAATAAGAAATTATTTTGATTATGATTATTTTTATACATTTTTTAACTTTTAAACTAGAGTTATGACTTATGCATCACCAATAAAATTTTATAGAATATGACTTTGACTATGTTTACCATTAACAGTGAGTTTTATACATATATTCATATATTTTTATGATGATAATTAGCATCCTTTACTTTCTACTTGATGAAGGCTCTTTAGCATTTCTTGTAAGGCAGGTCTAGTGGAGGAACTGGTGAACTCCCTCAGCTTTTGTTTGTTTGGGAAAGTCTTTACCTCTCCCTCATTTCTGAAGGTTAATTTTGCCATATATTGTGTTCTGAGTCACAGTTTTTTGTCCTTTCAATATTTTGAATGTATCTTTTCACTCTCTCCTGGTCTGCAAAGTTTTTGTTCAGAAATTTACCTATAGCCTCATGGAGGAGATGCTGTATAATCTTTGTACGTGATGTGTTGCTTTTCTCTTGCTGCTTTTAACGTTCTCTTTGTCTTTGAATTTTGATAATTTAATTATAATGTGTCTTCATTAGCCATTATTCTGTTCAACCTATTTGGGATCTTTTGTGCCTCATGAATCTGGATGTCCATTTCTCTCCCAAATTTGGAAAGTTTTCAGCCATTATTGCCTTAAATAGACTTTCTATCACTTTCTCTTTCTCTTCTCCTTCTAGGGTTCCCATAATGCATATATATTTTTCTTTTTGTAGTGTCTCATAAGGTTTCTTCATTCTTTTTCATTCTTTTCTTTTTCCTCCTCTGACTGCATAGTTTCAAATGATCTATCTTCTAGTCACTACTTCTTTCTTCTACCAGGTCAAGTCTTTTGTTGAAGATTTCTATTGAATTCTTCAGTTCAGTCATTATGTTCTTCAGCTCTAGGATATCTGGGTATTGATTTTGTTTTTGTTTTGTTTTGTTTTTGATGGTTTCTACTTATTTGTTGAACATCTCATTTTGTTCACGCATTGTTTTCTTTATTTTGTTTACTTGTCTATACGTGTGTTCTTGTAGTTCATTGAGCTTCTTTAAGTGGATTATTCTGAAATCTTCATCAGACAATTAATTTATCTCCACTTCCTTAGGGTCAGTTACTGAAGTTTTATTCATTTCCTTTGGTGGTATCGTGATTACCTGATTCTTCATTAGCCTTCTTCTTTGGGTCAATATCTTCTTATTTAAGTAATTGGTCTCCTTTTCCAAACTTTACAGGTTTGCTTTGGCAGAAGACAGTCCTTTACCAGGCAGCTTAGCTTGGAATTTGGCATGAGTCAGCTATTGGCCTCCTTGGGCAGATGGTGCTTGCTATTTGGGTCTTTATTTGGGCAGGGCCACTGATTGGGCTGTGAGGTTGAGGGGGTGGATGCTGCTTGCTGGGAACAGTTGGATAGGCTTGTTGGTTTGGTTTTTGCCCAAGCATGGCTGTAGGATGGGCTGCATGTTTGCCTGAATTCTCTGGTCAGGTTTCCTAGTGAGATGGGATAGGGTGCTATATCAGCAGTTTGGCAGGGTGTGAGTTCAATTCTTTGCCTGAGAAAGAACATAGAAGAGGCTTCACATCCATTATGGCTTGATTACTGGAGACCTAAATCAGGCAGAATTGCCCACCAATCTCCCTAGCCAGATAGATAGTCACTGGCTGCGCTCTCTGCTTGGGCACCAACGTAAGTGGGGATAGATGATTGGGTACACAGCTTTCTGTGTGCCCCGGTTAGGTTTTTTGGTGGGATGTGACTAGAGGCTATATTCAGTCATTGGGGGGGTCTTCAAATTAGCTTCCCAGCCCAGATAGTACCATAAAACTGACTCCATGGCTGGTATGCCTCATTTTCTGGGGATGCAAGTCAGGAAGAACTTCCTACAGAGCTTCCTAAGCAGACAGGATCACCAACTTAGCACTGCAGGTGGACAGAGTGGCTGGCTAGGCTCTGTGCTCAGTATTGCTGTAAGATGGGCTACAAAGCTTCCTAGGTGTTTTGGTTAGGCCTCCTGGTTGCACAGGACTGGAGGCTATATTCAGTACTAGATGGAGTTATGAGTTTGCTTCCCTTACCAGGTAGGGTAATGGAACAAGCTCCAAGACCTGTATGGCTAGCTAGCTATGCACTCAAAGCAGGCAGAACTGCAGGAAACTCCCTGACCATATGGAGCCACCAGCTCAGCTCTGCAGATGGGCAGGGTTGCTTGCTGCTCTCTTTGTTCAAATGCCACTGTAAGTAGGGCTGTAGATGGCTGTAGTGGCTATACCACTTCTTGGGTGTTCTACCTAGACTTCCTTGTTGAGCTGGGCTTGGAGCTATAGTCAGCAGCAGGTGGCGGTGTGAATCTGCTTTCCTGCACAGGCAGGTGATAGAACAGGCTCCAAGGCTTGTACTGCTTTTTAGTTGTGGACTCATATCAGTTAGGACTGTGCACCTGGCCACATGGTGTCAGCAACTTGGCTTTGGAGATGGGCAGAACCTCTGACTGGTATCTCTATATGGGCACTGCTGCAAGGAGGAGCTCAGTCTGTCAAGATTTGAACATTGGTTTCTGTAAGTCTAGCCCCATTCTCTGTCCCAATCCAATCTCCAGCTGTCAAGCCCTACAGGTTCCCCCATGATCCTGTGAGACCTGAGTGGGCCTCCTAGGAAGTATCCTGCAGCATTGGTGGAGCTGTATGTCCACCTTGGGCTCTCTTTTTCCCACTGGAGTAACCATAGACCCAGGGGTGCCCTCTTGGTGCAGCGGTGTACTGGCCCAGGGGAGGTGTGATGCAGTCAGAGTGTAGCCATTCCTCTTATCCTTCTAATGTGGTCCTTTTCAGTGTCTGTGGTCCAGAGGCGATATTCAGCCACACCCCTGTGTTCCGGGATTTTCACAATGGTGTCTCGACTATGGGTAATTGCTAGCTGGCCTTCTTGTGAGGAGGACTGTAGCAGGAACAATGTATGTCACATCTTGATGACATCACTCGGACTGATTTTGAGTTTTCAGCAACCCTTACATTCCTAAGACAAATCTCCTATAATGGCTTATAATATTTTTAATATGCTGATGGATTGAGTTTGTTGCATCTATAATCATGAGGGATATTGTTCTGTAGTTTTCTTTGATTTTTTTTTTCTAACTTTGGTAAAGGAGTAATGCTAGCCTCGTAGAATGAGTTAGGAAGTGTTTTCATTTTCTTCCTTTTTCTGGAAAAATTTGAGATGAATTTGTGTTAATTCTGCTTCAAATGTTTGGTAGAGTTCATCAGTGAAGTCACCCCTCCTGAGCTTTATTTTGTTGAGAGTTTATTTATTATTGATGCAATCTCTTCACTTGTGATAGGTCTTTTCAGATTTTCTTTCTTTTTGAGTCAGTTTTGGTAGTTTGTGTATTTGCAGTATTCCATTATAATATTTTTTTATTTCTAGAAGATCAGTAGAAATGCCCCCACTTTTATTTCTGAATTTAGTAATTGGAGTCATCTCTCTTTATTTCATAGTGAGTCTGCAGAGACTTGTCATCTTTGTTGATCTTTTCAAAGAATCAACTTTAGTTTTTGTTGATTTTCTCTATTGTTTTTCTACCCTGTGTTTTGTGTACTTGATTGTAATTATGTTATTTCCCTTCACTTCCTAGCTTTGGCTTTAGTTGCACTGCTGTTAGTTATTCCTTAAGGTGTAAATTAAATTATTGGTTTTAGATCTTTCTTCATTTTTACTTTAGGTACTTATAGCTGTACATTTTCCCATAAGCACTGCATAAGAGTGTGTTCTTTAATTTCCATAATATGTGAATTTTCAAAATTTCTTTCCTTTACTGATTTCCAGTTTCATTCCATTGTGGTCAGTGAAGATGTTTCACATGATTTCAATCTTTTTAAATGTATTGTGATTTTTTTCCCATAATATATGTTTTATCCTGGAAAAATGTTTCCTATGCAATTTAGAAAAAAGTTTATTCTGTGGTTCTTGGATGGAATGTTATATATGTTGTATCTTGTTAGTTTATAGGGTTGTTCTTATTATTTCCTCACTGGTCTTATCTACAGTCATTCTATTATTCTAGTGGGGTATTGATATTTCCAGCTAGTATTGTAGAACTGTCAGTTTCCCCCTTCGATTCTGTCAATTTTGCTTCATATATTTTGGGGCTCTGTTTTTAGGTATGTCTATATTTATAACAGTTACATCTTGATTAGTTGACTCTTATCAAGATACAATGTCCTTCTTTGTCTCCTCTAAGAGCTTTTCATTTAGAGTCTATTTTGTCTGATGTTAGCATAGCCAGCCTAGCTCTCTTTCAGTTACTGTTTGCATGGAATAGCTTTTTCCATTCTTTCACTTTCACCTATTTGTGTCTTTGGATGTAAGCAGGTTTCATGTAGACAGTATGTAATCAAATCATGTTTTATTATACATTCCACCAATCACTCCTTTTTATTGGAGAGTTTAACCCAATTACATTTAAGTAATTACCACTAAAAAAGAACTTACTTCTGCCATCTTGCTACTTGTTTTCTATATATCTTATAGTTTTTGTCCTTTACTTCTTCCATTACTGCTTTCTTTTGTGTTTAATTGATTCTTTAGTGTACCCTTAAATTTCCTTCTCATTTTCATATTAATTATCTTGTCAATCATCCTGAGATTACAATTAACAACTAAATTTATCATAATTTAGTTTGAGTAATGCCAAAGTACCTTCAATAGTATAAACTCCTCTCCTGTATAGTTACTTCCCTCCCACTTTATATCATTATTGTCATAAATATTTATACACTTTATACCATTAGTATGGATTTATAATTATTTTATTTGAAGTCATAGGAGAAATTGGAGAAATAGGAGTCATTGGAGAAATAGGAGTTACAAACTAAAAATAAAAAATACTTGCTTTTATATTTACCTGTGCAGTTACCTTTCTTCCCTTTTCCTTAACTCTGCTATTCTTCTGGAACTCCCATTTTGCATATGTTGGCACACTTGAGGACATCCAACACGTCTCTTAGGCTCTTTTCAGTTTTTCTTCATTCTTTATGTTCCTCAGTCTGATTACGTCAATTAATTCTTCATTAAATTCACTGATTCTTTCTTCTCCTTTTTCAAATCAGTGTTGAATTCCTCTAGTGCATTTTCCTTTTTGCTTATTTGTGCTTTTCAGTTCCAGAAGTGCTAGCTTGTTCCTTTTTAAAATTTCTCTTTGTTGATACTCCCTATTTGATGAAAATACATTCTCCTAGTTTCCTTTCATTATATGTCTAATATTCCTTTAGCTTTTTACAAATATTCAAGACAGTTTGTTTAAAATCTTTGTTTTGTAATAATAATATCTGTGCTTTCTCAGAGAGAGTTTCTGTCAATTTCTTTTTTTCTTATGAATGGGATGTACTTTATTGTTATTTTGCATGTCTCAATTTTTGTAGAAAACTAGATATTTTGACTATTATAGGTTTATAATTATGAAACACAGATTCTTCCCTCTTCCCAAGGTATTTTTCTTGTTGCTTACTCTGGGTTGTAGTTGTTTGTTTAGTTGGTTTTCTAAAACATTTTTAAAGACTTTATTCTTTGTCAGGTGTAGTCTCTGATGTCTCTGCAATTTTACTTGTGGTCAGGTAGTACTTTGAAAGAGATTTCCTTAAACACCACATTTATTTCATTCTTTTCTCTATTCAGCACTCACTTGTAAATCTTTATTTTTAAGAGTTCTAAAAAAGTTGATTCTGAGAGCTTTTGCTTGATTTTTTCAATGTTTTTATAGAGGAATTGGCTCTTGAAATATGCTAATTGGCCATTTTTCCTGCCCCTCTCTTATAAGAATACTGATTATTACATTTATAGCCCATCAAATAATTCAGGTAAATCTCCCATCTTAATATCCTTAACTTAATTACAATTGTAAAGCCATTAGTAATATTTACAGACTCCAGAGATTAGGACCTGATATGTTTGGAGACCATTATTCAGTTCTCTACAGAGTTGTTTTCACTTATGTTACTACGTATCCATGGATGTCTGGAAAAGTATCTCTGGCAAATTGAAGAGCTCTCTCTATGTGGTGACTCAAGACTGATGAAGGCTTCACCATCTATAGCTGCACCTCCTTAAACATGAAGCTTCCTCAATCATTGCAGCGGGAGAAAGATAACAAGAGAGTAATGTGTATGCTTCCACCCACCCAGAAATTACACATATCACTTCTTTCTACAGTCCACTGTCTACAACTAATACATGCCTCAGCCTATATATAATGGGCAGATACCTGTGGGGAAGCAGACAGAACATTTGAACATCACTACTTTTGTGACTCATGGTGTATCAATATTTATAAATAATGAAATATCAATACTTAACCTTACAGAACATATGATTTGTGCTAGAAATTGTTCTCTGCTTTGTATGTATGTGATCTGATAATCCTCTTGAGTATCCTAGGAAGATGGCATGATATTATTATCTCATTCCTTCCAGATGAGAATCTGAAGTTTGATGAGGGTAAATTACTTACCTATTTTGACGACAAGCCACTTTATTGCACAAAAAAACTTGTAACTGCTACACTTGTCTACAATGAGAAAGATGTAATAATTCTGTTTGGGAGTGTGGGCTCAGAGGAGACTGTAGAGGAAAGAATGAATCTATCTTCTTTGTCAAAAAAATAAACAAAATTCTCCGTGATGTCAGCATCATGGCTGAGTGAGCTTCCCCCAGTAGACTCTCCCCCCGCCAAGATACAACAAAAATGACATCCATATACCAACAGAGAATATTCATACAACACAAAAGGTGTCTGAGAGACCCAAACAGCCTTACACTTAAGGGTGGGGGTGCTGGAACTCCCAGAGGAAGTGGAAAGAGGTAAGGAGAACTCCTCTCCTTCCCCAACAACAGCGATCCTGGGACAGGGACCATGTTGCTCTGTGGGGGGGAGGGGCAGCCATCTGCAGAAAACCATTGCTATCCAAGTTCTCTCATGGCCTGTGGAAAATTTCCATATGGAGGAGACTAAACTGCTGTGGGGGTGTCTTCATCAAGCTAACACCCCTGCAGAGCAGATAATGAGGGAAGAGCAAAAAGCCCCTGGGATTGGGTAGGTAAAAGAAAGAGCCCCCTCTCTCTTCCCAGAGCACCAGCACAGCCAGTTGGCCAGAGTGCCCATGGATCACAGTGGACTCAGAACACACAGCTCTTGACCCCCACCCAGTGGCAGCAGGTGGAAGCTGTGACCTGTTATTTTCAGCATAAGGAAAAATAAGCCCACACACTCAAACAGTATGCAAAAATATATTAAATCTCCAGACCAGAAGGAAAATGACAAGCACCTAGAAATCAATCCTGAAGGCACAGAAATTTATAACCCAATGACAGAGAATTCAAAATAGTTATCATAAAAAAGCTCAACACATGACAAGAAAATACAGATAGACAATTCAATGAAATCAGGAACTTCTTCACAGAAGAGATTGAAACTATAAAGAAAAACCAATCAAAAACGTTGGAGATGAAAAACACAATGGAGAAGATAAAGAAAAATCTGGAATCTTTAAAGAACAGAGCTGACAATATGGAGAAAAGAATTAGCAATATTGAGGAGAGGCATGCAGGAATGCTCCAGATGGAAGAGGAGGTGAGAACTAAGATTAAAAAGAAATGATGAAATTCTCTGAGAAATGTCCAACTCAATTAGGAAATGCAACATAAGGATTATAGGTTCCAGAGGGAGAAGAGAGGGGAAAAGGAGCAGAGAGATTGTTCAAAGAAATAATAGCTGAAAACTTCCCAAACCTGGGGAAGGAGCTGGAAATAAAAGTGAATGAAGTCAATAGATCGCTTAAATATATCAACATAAAAGTCCCCCTCCAAGGCATATAGTAGTAAATCTGGCAAAACAATGACAAACAAACAATATTAAGGGCAGCAAGACCAAAAAATCAATAATGTACAAAGGAATTCCTATCAAGCTCTCAGCCAATTTCTCAGCAGAAACTTTAGAGGCTAGGAGAGAGTGGAACAATATATTCAAAGTTCTGAAAGACAAAAACTTTCAGCCAAGAATACTCTATCCAGTGAAAATATCCTTCAGATATGATGGAGAAATAATAACTATCCCAGATAAACAAAAGCTAAGGGAGTTCATTGCCACAAAACCCCCACTACAAGAAATGCTCAAGAAGTCCCTCATGCCTGAGAAAAAATGAGAAAGGGGATATACAGCTTTGAGCAAGGAGAAAACTAGGTAGACAAAATCAGAAAAATTGCAGTCTCTATCAGAATAGTTTAGCAAACACTTAATTATAACATCAAAGATTAAAGGAAGGAAAACACCAAAAATAAATATAACCTCATCACTTTAAACACAAACTCACAACACAAGATGGAATAAGTTGTGACCCTAATAACTTAGAAGGAGAAGAAGAATGGGATGGAATCAACTTAGTCTAAGAAAATAAGAGGTCATCAGAAAATGGATTATCTCTTCTATGAGTTTTTTTTATATAAACCTCGTGGAAAAGACTAAACAAATAATCAGAACAGAGACACATACCATAAATAAAGAGAAAACTAAAAAAACCATCATATAGTACTACCAAACTGAATTGGTAGTCCAAAACACACGGGATGAGAAAAAAAGCAAATGCAAAAGAACCAGAAAATAAGAAATAAAATAGAAACATTAAGCCATTACATACCAATAATCACTCAAAATGTAAATGGATTGAATTCTCCAATCAAAAGACACAGAGTCGTGGGATGGATTAAAAAGCAAGATCCAACAATATGATGCCTCCAGGAAACACATCTCGGCTCTAAAGATAAATACAGGCTCAGAGTGAAAGGACTGACGACAATAAGCTAATGTCAGACAAAAGAAAGCAGATGCTGCCGTACTTATATAACAAAGTAGACTTCAAGATAAAACAGATAATAAGAGACAAAGAGGGGCAATATATAATGATAAAAGGGACACTCCACCAAGAAGACATAACACTTATAAATATACATGTACCCAACAGAGGAGCACCAAAGCACATAAAGCAACTATTAACAAACTTTAAAGGAGATATTAACAACAAGACAATAATAGTAGGAGATCTTAAAACCCCACTTACATCAATGGATAGATCATCCAAACAGAAAGTCAATAAGGAAATAATGGACTTAAACAAAAAATTAGATGACATGGACTTAATATATATGTATAGAGAGCACTCCATCCAAACACAGCAGATTAGACATTCTTCTCAAGTTCACATGGAACATTCTCAAGGACAGACCATATGTTATGTCGCCATGCTTACAAGGCAAGCCTCTATAAATTTAAGATTGAAATCATAACAAGCATCTTTTCTGACCACAATGCTATGAAACTAGAAATCAACTACTAGAAAATAACTGGGAAAGCAACAAACATGTGGAAACTAAACAATGTGTTACTGAACAACCAATGGATCATTGAAGAAATTAAAGGAGATATCAAAAAATATCTGGAGACAAATGAAAATGAAAATACACCATACCAACTCATATGGGATGCAGCTAACTCAGTCCTGAGAGGGAAACTCACAGCCATACAGGCCCACCTTAACAAACAAGAAAAATTGCAAATAAGCAACGTTAAACTACACCTAACAGAATTAGAAAAAGAAGAACAAACAAAACCCAAAGTCAGCAGAAGGAAGGAAATAATAAAAATTAGAATAGAAATAAATGAAACGGGAACCAAAAAAATCAGTAGAAAGGATAAAAGAAACAAAGAGCTGGTTCTTTGAGAAGATAAACAAAATTGACAAACCCTCAGTCAGACTCACTAGGAAAAAAAGAAGGCTCAAATAAATAAAATTAGAAATGAAAGAGGAGAAATTACAACAGGTACCACAGAAAGACAAAGGATTATGAGAAAACACTATGAAAAGCTATATTCCAACAAATTGGACAATCTAGAAGAAATGGATAAATTCTTAGACTCATACAACCTCCCAAAACTGAACCAAGAAGAAATAGAGAATCAGAATAGAGCAATCACAAGTAAAGAGATAGAAACAGTAATCAAAAATCTCCTAAAAAATAAAAGTCTAGGACCAGATGGCTTCTCTGGAGAATTTTACCAAACATTCAAAGAAGATTGAATACCTATCCTTCTCAAACTATTCCAAAAAAATAGAGGAAGATGGAAAACTTCCTAATACATTCTATGAGGCCAACATCACCCTGATACCCAAAGCCAGACAAGGATAACACAAAGAAGGAAAATTACAGGCCAATATCGCTGATGAACATAGAAGCAAAAATCCTCAACAAAATATTGACAAACTGAATACGGCAATACATTAAAAAGACCATACGCTACGATCAAGTGAGATTTAACCAGGGACACAGGGATGGTTCAACACCTGCAAATCAATCAATGTGATACACCACATTAACAGAACAAGGAATAAAAACAACATGTTCATCTCAATAGATAGAGACAGCATTTGACTGGACTCAAAATCCACTTATGATAAAAACTCTCAGGAAAATGGGTATAGAAGGAAAGTACCTCAACAAAATAAAGGCCATACATGACAAACCCACAGGCAACATCATACTCAACGGGGAAAAACTGAAAGCCATTCCTCTGAGAACAGGAGCAAGACAAGTGTGTCCACTGTCACCCCTCTTATTCAACATAGTACTGGAGCAATTAGGCAAGAAAAAGAAATAAAAGGAATCCAAATAAGCAACGAAGAAGTGAAACTCTCGCTGTTTGCAGATGACACGATTTTATATATAGAAAACCATAAGGAATCCATTGGAAAGCTATTAGTAACAATCGACAACTACAACAAAGTTGCAGGGTACTAAATCAACTTACAAAAATCAGTTGTATTTCTATACTTTAATAATGAACTAACCAAAAGAAAACTCAAGAAGACAATCCTATTTACAATCGCAACAAAAAGAATAAAATATCTAGGAATAAATTTAGCCAAGGAGATGAAAGACCTATACAATGAAAACTATAAGACATTGTTGAAAGAAATTGATGATGACATAAAGAAATGGAAAGATATCCCATGCACATTGATTGGAAGAATAAACATAGTTAAAATGTCCTTACAATCTAAAGCAATCTACAGATTCAATGCAATCCCAATCAGAATCCCAATGATATTCTTCACAGAAATAGAACAAAGAATACTAAAATTCATATGGGGCAACAAAAGACCCTGAATAGCTAAAGCAATCTTGAGAAAAAAGAACAAAGCTGGAGGCATCACAATCCCTGACTTCAAAATATACTACAAAGCTATAATAATTAAAACAGCATGGTACTGGTACAATGACAGACACACAGATCAATGGAACAGAATTGAAAGCCCAGAAATAAAACCACTCATCTACAGACAGTTAATCTTCGACAAAGGAGCTAAGAACATACAATGGAGAAAGGAAAGTCTCTTCAATAAATGGTGCTGGGAAAACTGGACAGCCACTTGCCAAAGAATGAAAGTAGACCATTTTCTTTTGCCGTAACAAAAATTAACTCAAAATGGATCAAAGACTTGAAGGTAAGACCTGAAACTATAAAATCCCTTGAAGAAAACACAGGCGGTACACTGTTTCACATAGGTCATAGAGGGACCTTTTCAAATTCCATGTCTACTCAGACAAGGGAAACAAAAGAAAAAATAAACAAATGGGACTTCATCAGACTAAAGAGCTTCTGCAAGGCAAATGAAATCAGGATCAAAATGAAAAGACAACCCACCAGCTGGGAGAAAATATTTGCAAACCATGTATCCCAAGGGGTTAATCTCCATAATATATAAAGAACTCACACAACTGAACAACAAAAAAACAAACAACCCGATCGAAAATTGGGCAGAGGATGTGAACAGACATTTTTCCAAGGAAGATATACAGATGGCCAATAGGCACATAAAAAGATATTCAACATCACTAATCATCAGTGAAATGCAAATCAAAACTACACTAAGATATCACCTTACATCCATTAGAATGGTTATAGTCACCAAGACAGAAAATGACAAATGTTGGAGAGGTTGTGGAGAAACAGGAACCCTAATTCTCTGCTGGTGGGAATGCAAACTGTTGCGGCCTCTCTGGAAAACAGTATGCAGATTCCTCAAAAACTTAAAAATAGAAATACCTTGTGATCCAACAATGCCACCTCTAGGTATTTATCCAAAGAACCTAAAATCAACAATGCAAAGAGACTTATGCACCTCTATGCAGCATTATTCACTATAGCCAAGAAGTGGAAGCAACCCAAGTGTCCCTTGACTGATGATTGGATAAAGAAGATGTGGTATATATGCACAAAGGAATACTACTCAGCCATAAAAAAGACAAAATCATCCCATTTGCAACAACATGGATAGATCTTGATGATATGATGTTAAGCAAAATAAGCCAGACAAAGAAAGACACATACTGCATGATTTCACTCATATGTGGAAAATAAACTAACACATGGATAGAGAGAACAGTTTGATGGTTACCAGGGGGAAGAGGGTTGGAGGCAGGGCACAAGGGGTGAAGGGACACATTCATATGGTGACTGACAAACAATAATTCACAACTAAAATTTCACAATGTTATAAACTATTATGACATCAATAAAAAATAAACTCTTCCAGACCATACCTGTGGTGGTAAGGCAAGTAGAATTAACAAGAAAATATTTTCCTAAGACACTCACTGAGAAAGTGCAGAAATGAAAATAAAATAACAGTTAAATTAAATTGAATTTAAAAATTTAAAGCATCAAGTGCTGCAAAAATGTGAAGAAATTGGTGTGTGTTTGCTGTTGGGAATGCTAAATGGTAGAACCACTTCCAAAAACAGTTTGGCAGTTTCTATTCAATTAATATATTTATGAAATAACCAAAAAATTCAATTCCTAAATATTCACTCAAATGAAATAAAAAACTATGTTCTCATAAAAATTTTAGCCGATGTTTAGATCAGTTTTCTTTATAATCACTAAACACTAGAAACAATGCAAGAGGTCCTCAACTGAGGAAAGAAAAAAACAAGTATAAAATTCATGTTATGGAATACCACTCTGCAATTTAAAAATTACACTATAGACACAGGTAGCAATATGGATGGATCTCCATTGAATTACGCTAAGTGAAAGAGGCCAGAAGCAAAGACTACGTATTCTAAGATTCTAGTTAAGGATATTCTTGCAAAGGCAAAATTACATGGAAGAAAACAGTTTTGTGGTCATGAGGGGCAGTGGGTTGGAGACAGGGTTAACTACAACGAAGCTCAGGGAAATTTATTGTGGGTGGTTGTGGAAGTGGTTACATGACTTTACATACAAAGTAATGATCAAATTATTAGTACTGTACACTAAAAAGTGTGCATATTACTGTTTCTTATATATTAATTTAAAATGAAAATAATATGAAATAACAATACAAAAACATACGTGCACACTCAAAATATCCAACTTGGTCCCCATAGGCAGTTTAATTACTTCTTCCCTAGGAAAGTGGGAATAAAAGATGTAGTAATTCTCATGAGGCACAACTCCTAAGAGTTCTAAATCTCTTATCATTTTCTCCGGGTACCCAAGCATTAGCTTCTGAAATCCAACATGACTCCAAGTGACTTTATTTTAGAGGGACCAGACTTTGGTCCTAGCCTCTTTGATCATCACGTATTCATCTAAATGTTGATAGTTGTTTGCACATGCAGGCCTTCTCTCAATCTTAAGATTTCCTCTGATCCTGCAGCCATGGCCAAGGAAACACTCCAAGGTAAAAATTATATTCAGTGGTTTTAAACAGATAACCCCTCACCTCTCCAATTTATTTCATAGGCATTTCCTTTTTTTGCTATTTAAAAATATAATTCTGTGGATTATGTGGGAGAGGTAATTTTATTTTGTCTATTTTACAAATGAGGAGGTAAGTGACCCCTCCAAAGGCACAGAAAGAATGCATGGTAGATTCAGGACTTGAACCCATGTTAATGTTTTTTCCTGCATCATTCCCTGCCTTAGAGACCTTGGAACATTTGACCACTACGTGAGAGAGCTTCTCTAACAGTATTTACGCATTAGTCCACGGCTGAATTTTTTATTTCAAACACATTATTCAGGATTGACTGTCACTTGTTTTCAAACAACAAGGTAAGCTTCTATATTCAACGTATGGTTTTAGGGAAAACTGTAAATCGTGCAAAAGCAGTAGGATAGCTACACCTACTATGATTGATCAAGCACAGAAATACATGTTTTGAACATTTTCCTTAAAAATTGACGTGATGCTGGGGAGTAAATATCAAAACTTCCATTAGCAGAAAGTTAGCTGATACTTATGAAACATCATCATGTTGTCCCTCTAAAAAATATTAATAAAAAATAGTTAAGGTGATGACATGATTAGGTGGTAATTTTTCCTTGTTTGCTATTTATTAGCTTCTTATTAGAGGCAAAGAAAAAAAGAAAACCCAGGAGAGTGAAATGACCCTTCTTTAAACTACAAAAAGGACCAAAGTGAAATAGCAAGATCCAAACTTCATTTTAACATTTACCCCAGAATTTCAGCCTTATTATTTCTAACATATCTGCACCTGTTGGCAGTGATGTGGCTAAGACACAGGCTTCTGATTAGATTGAAAATGGGTTTAAATCCTCATACCAGCTGTGCAACTGTAGATCATTACATAACTTCACAAATCCTTAATTCTTTAATGGTAGAATAAGAATAGGTATACTACCTACCTTACACACACACATTTTATATAAAAAACTCTTAGCTTTTGTTGTAGCACATAGTATATGCTAAAAGTGGTTATGCATGCTAAGGTGGGCAAACACAACCTTCATGGGCTAGGCTTATAAAGTGAAGTTGCCAAAGGTTTAGGAAGAAGATGGCAGGAAATAATAGTCAGCATTCAATGGCTGCCCTTCCAAAGGACTTATACTCAAACAAAAAGAATTAAAATATTGTTCCTACACAAGAACAGATTCGTATAAAATATATAACAGCATGGAGTTCGCCTAAAAACAGATCTTCAGGCCAAAGGCATGCCACAAACAATGAATTTTCACCCTCCATCTCTGTTATTCAAATATAGGATGACAGAAATGAAAAGAAAATAATGTTTAAGAGAAGGAAACTCTTTCAATGCAATTTAAAAGATAAATTTCAAGGGAAAAATTAAGAAAAAAATGGCTACATGGAAGGGCTAAAGCAGATGATTATACGAGTGGAGCAAGGACAGAGTGAAAGCTCCTGGAGAGCACAGAGAATCTCGTGGTTCTATGGTGTAAGAAAAGGCACATTGAAGAAGCAGGTTATGAGATTTCAAAACTCACTCACACCTGAAGCCCAGAACGTTGCTACCCACCTTTTCCAAACCAACATGGAGACCATAATTCCATCCTAAAAATAATATTACAGCTAACATTAATCAGGTTATGCTAAACACCCAACATTTTACTCATTATTTTTAATGAATTATCTCATTTAATTCTTACAATACTTTGAGTTAGATCTCATTACTGTCTTTATTTTGTAAATAGAGAAAATTAGGTCCAGGGGATTTAGGTTAGGATTAATGACTGTTAGTAAATGATAAGTCTGATATGCACCTCATCCCAGAGCCCAAGCTCTGTATCTGATGCTATGTTTTCCTATCAGAATTGCCTCTGCTGGTTGTACATGTCCCTACTGCTCCAGGTATGCCACTACACACGCTATGCATATAAGTCTCAGTAACTTCACTGTAAAACCCCAACACTGATTTAGGACCAATGGAAACAACAAGTAATTGTAAATCAAGTTAAATGTGATTCAATTTAAATTCAACTAACACCACTCTACTTGGATCTAAAGATTGGCTTGCTGTTAATACTTGTGGAAATATGAATAAATTCCTCAACATCTTGTGCCTCACAACTTAAATGAAAGTAACAACTAACCAACCTCCTAAGATTGCTGAGAGGTATTAATACATACACACGTAAATTGTCTAGAGCAGTCCTGGCATATGAGCAACGCAGTGGTGTAAGCTTTTACTAGGATAGGAAAAACTGAATATAGCATCCCAGACATGTCATTTCAGAGAAGTCATTCAATTTTCCAAATCTCCGTTTACAAAATTAAAAAAATTAAAAACTGAGAAGATGATCTGCAAAGACCCTTCTAATTCAACAGTTTTAACTATGCAGATAATTAATGTACTAAATTTTGTGGTTAAGCTCACTTTTTAGATACGGAGAATCTTGAAATAGATAATATTGCCGTAATGAAATATTGCACATGGTATATAAATATTTCAATTTTACTGTAATCTCTATACCACTTAATACTCTTGTCCTTTATTTTATTTTGCTACAGGGCATCTGATTCCCAAATATTGATGGACAACAGGACGAAAGTGACACAGTTCATCCTCCTAGGACTAACTGATATTCCAGAATTGCAGATCCCCCTCTTTATAATGTTCACTCTCATTTATCTCGCCAATGTGGTTGGAAATCTGGGAATGATTCTCTTGATTCTCATGGACTCTCATCTACACACTCCTATGTATTATTTTCTCTGTAACCTGTCTCTGGTAGACTTGTGTTACTCTTCAGCTGTCACTCCCACGGTCGTGGCGGGGTTTATTACAGTAGACCAGGTCATCTCCTACAATGCATGTGCTGCTCAGATGTTCTTTTTTGCAGCTTTTGCCACTATAGAAAATTTTTTCTTGGCATCAATGGCCTATGATCGCTACGCAGCAGTGTGCAAACCCCTACATTACACCACCACCATGACGGCAAGTATGTGTGCACATCTGATCACAGGCTGCTATGTCTGTGGTTTCCTGAATGCCTCCATCCATGTGGGGAACACATTCCATCTCTCTTTCTGTATGTCCAATGTGGTCCATCACTTTTTCTGTGATGTTCCAGCAGTCATGGTTCTGTCTTGCTCTGGTAGGCATGTGAGTGAGCTGATTCTTCTTTATGTAGCCAGCTTCAATGTTTTCTTTGCTCTCCTAGTTATCTTGATATCCTACATACTCATATTTATCACCATCCTAAAGATGCACTCATCTGCAGGATACCAGAAGGCTTTATTCACCTGTGCCTCCCACCTCACTGCAGTCTCCATCTTCTATGGGACTCTTATTGTCATGTACTTAGAGCCCAGCTCCGGTCATTCCATGGACACTGACAAAACAGCATCCGTGTTCTATACTATGATCATCCCCATGCTCAACCCTGTGGTCTACAGTCTGAGGAACAAGAAGGTCAAGAATGCATTCAAGAAGGTTCTTTTCGAGACAAAATTGTCTGTATGTTTGTGATTTTAATGTTATAGGACTCACAGTAACCGCATTTCATTTCTTTCAGATCTTCTCCATGTGCTGAGACATATTTTAGGCCCCCACTGAAATTAAGCTGTTGAAGTGGTACCCTTCCCTCTTCAAAAATTTGTTATCTAGATAAAAGGAAATATGTCCAGAAATGGAATACCTGAATGAGAATGGCTAAGGTGAATCATGAGATATCTGTGTCCTGCTTGTCAAAAACCTTGTTATGGATATTTGACTCATTCACTCCTTCTACATGCATTTCCTCTACCACATGCCACTATAAACATACGTGTAAACCGTGGGCACAAACAAGCCCATGAGAAGAAGTGCATGCATGTGCTCATGCGGAAGCTCATATATGGGAGTGGTAAATTTGCCACATATAATGGAAAGGGGCTAGTTTTTTATTTAAATAATTTAAGTAATTAATTGGAGTATTACAACATCAATTTATGGTTATTATTATTTATTTATTTTGCTGAATAAGTATTCTAAGGGTCCTAATTTGAAAACAAAGTGATAACTTTTAAATGAAACTATTTGTTTTTTGTTGACTCATTTTATCTAGAGATACATAAATATAACACTTAAATAAATTAATTGCTATGTCTTGAATGAGTTATTTTATACAATCAACATGTTCACATCACAATTTTCAAAAGAATACAAGAGCCAGAGTACAAGAAAAATGGAGGGAAAATAAAAACATTTTCCAATTCAAAAATTACTGCATACACACAAATTAAAATTAACTGAAATTATTCTAAATGTCCATATAAATATAAACATGACAGTATCTCTCAGTAATAAAGATGATATACATTCAATATACTAGTATAATGCACAATCTTTATGCTTTTAATATTTTATCCTTAGGAGTTTGATATTGTACAAAACCTATCCACAAGAATGTACACCCATGTCTAACTGGCTATCTGTATAAAATAAGAGACTTCTAAATCTCAATATTTGTAAGATTGTGCTTGAATGTGCAAAGATTCTTATAGTGGTAATTGTGAGTCATTATAGTTTAACACAAATATTCATTTTGGTATTTATGGTAATGTTTCTACTCTTGGAACAGTTTCTATTTTTTATTTTATTTTATTTTATTTTTTGTGTGTGTGAGGAAGATCATCCCCGAGCTAACATCCATGCTAATCTCCTCTTTTTTTGCTGAGGAAGACCAGCTCTGAGCTAACATCTATTGCCAATCCTCCTCCTTTTTTTTCCCCAAAGCCCCAGTAGATAGTTGTACATCATAGTTGCACATCCTTCTAGTTGCTGTATGTGGGACGCGGCCTCAGCATGGCCAGAGAAGCGGTGCGTCGGTGCATGCCTGGGATCCAAACCCGGGCCACCAGTAGCGGAGCGCGCGCAATTAACCGCTAAGCCACGGGGACGGCCCGTCTATTTTTTATTTTAAGTGATTCTTTAATTTTACAACTAACAGAAGATTTTCAAAAATAGCATAGAATGTTTCTATATAATCTTGTGGCAGGCTAAAAAGAGCTGCCAAAAGATCCATGGCCTAATCTCTGGAATCTGTGAATACTAATTTACATTGCAAAAAAGAACTATTCAGATGTGATTAAGAATTTCATGAGCGGGAGGTTATCCTGAATTATCTGTGTGTACTCTAAATAAAATCCCATATATCCTTATAGGAAGGAGTTAGGACAGGATTCTGGGAGGATACTTGAAGAGGAAGCACCAGGAATTCGCTACATCCAGGGGAAGACTTAGGTGATACATTGTGGTAAATTTTGGTCATTTTCAGCTCTTAGCATAGTAGCAGGTACCCATTTCCCACACCAGCCACGTGGCAAGCAGCTGTGCATGTTTTCCTGGAGCAGCTTGCCCATGGCTTGCAAGAGCCAGGGTGGGCAAAGGGACTCTCTTCTCCAAATATTGAGAATTTATGCTCTGACTGCTGCTTCTGATCACAGAGGTGCAAAGAAAGAGGTAGGCAGCCATTGTTGTTGCACCTCCCCCTGTTGTTTTAAGACCCTCGCCCTTTAGCTGAAGTGACATCCAGGAAATTTAAAGGACTAGTGCCTGTTTTATTTTCCCCTTCTTTTTTTTTCTTTTTCCCCTTTTGGGAGCCAGACGTTAAGCTTTAGGACATTCAAAAACAACTGCATAAAATGGGATGATTAGAAAGTGACTATACAAGGAAAAGTTCAGAAAAGACCTGAGAAGACCTTAACTTTACACATCAGGCTGATCCTCAGCACAGAGATAGCCTACAACAATCAAAAAACAAAAACAATAACAGAAAAGAACAAAACCCTGGGAATGGGGAGAATCTGATGTCCAGATTCAGTGTTTAAGAAGAAATATCGATTCATTTAACTGTTTATTGATCTCAAATGTGTTTCAGCCATAATGATGAGCCATCAGAATACAGATTCATGCAAAGTAAACATTCTTCCTGCACTTATAGTGCTTACGTCTGATGGAGAAGATGAACACTGAACAAGGAAACACCCTAAGAAACATGTAATTATATGTAGGAAAAAATGCCATATATATATAATTATGTGTAGAATAAGCATGTAATTATACCTAGAAAAATGAGAGCTAAAAGAAGAAATCTGCTTTATATTGGCTGGACAGAATGTTTTCTCATTCTTAGGAAATTTTTTGAGGGAGATATCAATCACTTTATTGATTGAATTATTGAATGCTTTTATGCTCAAAATATCATTTAAATTATCACAATTGACTCACAACTTTTCATGTATAAATTTTACATGTATAGTGCATTTTGGAAAACAAAACTGTACTGTTGTACAATTATAGTAAAAAAAGAAGCAAGCTTCAGGTTGTGGCCAGTGTCTGATGTTAGGTGAGCCTCAGGCCGGAAGGAAAATCACAGAGTTTTCATTTTAGCCAGGCCTATAAATGACAAAGAACCCATGTGAGAAAGATCATTCCAAGGAAAATGAAAGTATATACTAACGGCTCCAAATTTCAAAACAATTGGCAGAATCTAAAAGAAACCAATTTGTCTGCAGCACAGATAGCAGGGCCTCTTCCTTGGCAGTTTCCATTTCAGCATCTTTCCAGAATAAAACCAAACAAATACACCTGTCCTCAATACTGGGGTTGTTAGTCTGGATCACATGACCAGAATAGACAGGTCACAAGGATAGCTCAGCTATTGTCCTGCCAGAAGAAATGACCACTGGGATTCAAAATTAGCTTCAAATTGGAAACTATTTGTTGGAAACCTGTATCATTGTGAGAAAAGCCAGTGCCATTTCTTTCTTTTCTTTTCTTTTTTTGTGAGGAAGATTAGCCCTGAGCTAACATCCATTACCAATCCTCTTCTTTTTGCTGAGGAAGATTGGCCCCGGGCTATCATCCGTGCCCATCTTCCTCTACTTTATATGGGGCACTGCCACAGCATGGCTTCACAAGCAGTGCGTCAGTCTGACCCTATAAACCCGGGACTGCTGAAGAGGAGTGCGTGAACTTAACCGCTAAATCACCGAGCTGGCCCCAAGCCTTGCCATTTCTGGAGGAATATCCATCATATCCAAACAAATTACTTACAGCCTGTGAGTTTAAAAACCCATGATTGTGTGAGTAGTTCCTATGATTTACCTAGAGGTTGTGAATAATTAACCTCTATTCTATTGAGATATGACTGAGGGGTATACTCCTAGACCAATGTATTCAGCCTGTTCATGTCTTAGTCATCACCATCCCACATAGCTAATGTCTTTTTGTCCTGTCGTGGCAGGAATACTTGCTGTTCTTACTACTGTAAATGAATCAGAACACTTTTTCCTTTAGGTCCATGTTGTCACCAGCATCTACATAGTGTGATGGTTGTGAGACTGGATTGTGCACAGAAATACATCTGGTTTTAAATATCAGACTCTCCAAGGATTTCTATCTATGACCTTTGTAAAACACCTGTAATACAGAAGGGATAATAGTACTATCTACATCGCAGTGTGATAATATATAGTAGAGTGGGGAGGATTAAATGAGATGAGATGCGGTTGGGAGAAGATAGAGAGAGAAAGAGAGACAGATAGGCAGATAATACAGAGATAGAATGTCTAGTATTATGAGAAAATTGAGTTCACTTCAGAAACATTAAATTTGCTAAATAAAGAAGGCAATAATCTGGAATAGCTTGTCATCCAGTGAGTTAATTTAAAAAAGTGTCCCATCTCTCCTTCCTCTTTCAGATACAAGGAAATTTTCAAATCAATTCATTTCAAAAGTCACTGAAAAGATACATTGAATAACTGCCCTCATGAATCTATTTATAATCTAACTTAGAGCAATTAATAAGAGAAGCTACACAGTAAATAGACTTGTGAAAATTATTATTAAAAAGAGAAGTAGATTGAGTTATAGGATGTATATATGATGATCTTAGCTCTTTTATGAGTCAGCTTATGGCTAAGAAATCTGGCACATAATTTAGTAAAAAGGACTATCAGGGCTTATAACCATGTAGATGGGAACAGCCTAATTCTGCCAGTAAGCACAACTATAGAAACTAAATATTTTTTTTTTAAAAAAGTTGTGTAAAGGCGTTGAAGAACAACCAAGGCACTCATTAATTGAGAAGCCAAAGTACTAGAGAAAAGAGAAATGGATTAAGGTAAACTCCTTATTTTCTTACTAAATATAAGAATTCAATATTTAGCCTAAAAGCATATTAGACACAGCATAAGAGTAAACTAGTAAAGAGCTCAGTAGAAAATGTCCAGGCTAAAAAATGGAGCAAAACACAGATGGAAATTAAAGAAAAGAGCATGAAAAACATGACGGACATGGTGAAAATGTTGTTTGTACCTTCTTTCAAGACTAAGAAAGAAAGAGGAAAGATAATATGGTAGAAACAATACATAGAGAGATACCTGATAGGATTTTTCCAAAACAAAATAAAAAAAGACATCTTTATTAAATGGGATTTTTCAAGAAACTCTATATTTGAAGAGTCTCCAAAGATAGTTGCAGGACCAACCTGCAAGTAGAAGATGAATAAAGTCTGGCGATCTAATGCACAGCATAGTGATTATAGTCCACAAAACTGTATGATATATTTCAAAGTTGATGAGACTAGGTCTTAAATATTCTCACCACAAAAAAAGTAATGATAAAATGATAATTATATGACTCAAGAGAAGTGTTAGCTAACGCTACTGTGCTAATCATATTACAATATATAAATACATCAAATTAATATATACACCTTAAACGTAAATAAGTCAATTATATCTCATTAGAATAAAAAAATAATTAAAATACACCTAAAAACATCAATAAAAATAACAAAACAGTTAGAAAGCAGTCATAAAATAAATAAATATTATCATCACAAAAAGTAACATTGAGTCCTTTCTTCCCTTTTTGTCTTTCTCAGGGATTTGATGATTTTCTGTAATGGTAAGCTTAGATTCCTTCCTCTTCATCATTTGTGTATCTAGTATAGCTTTTGCATTGTGGTTACCATGGGGCTTATACAAAACATCTTATAACTGTCTATTTTAACAGGTTAAAATAACTTCACTGATAACTGATGTGTTTGGGGGGGAATAAAAATCCAGAGTTTCAGCTTGAAGAAGACTCTAATGTTATTGTAGGCTGATCTAGGGGTGATGAACTCCTTCAGCTTTTGCTTGTCTAGAAAACTCTTTATTTCTCCTCCAATTCTGAAGGACACCTTTGCCAGGTACAGTGTCTTGGCTGGCAGTTTTTTTCTTTCATCACTTTGGATTTACCATGCCACTCACCTCTGGCCTACAAAGTTTTTGCTGAAAAATCTGCTTACAGTCTTATGGGGGTTATCTTGTATATAACAAATTGTTTTTCTCTTCCTACTTTTAGGATTCTCTCCTTGTCTTTAAATTTTGAAAATTTAATTATAATGTGTCTCAGTGTGGGGCTCTTTAGATTTATCTTAATTGGAACTCTCTGAGCTTCCTAATCTGGATGTCTGTTTCTTTCTCCAGGTTAGAGAATTTTTCAGTGATTATTTCACTGAATAAGCTTTCTGCACTTGTCTCTCTTCTCCTTCTGGGACCTTTGTAATGCGTATATTGTTCCAATTGATGGTTTCCCATACTCCCTGATATCTTCATTGTTTTTTTTGCTCCTCTGATTGGATGAATTCCACTGTTCTGTCTTTGAGTTCACTGATACTTTCTTCTGCATGATCTAGTCTGCAGATGAATCTTTCTTCTGCATGATCTAGTCTGCAGATGAATCTTTCTGTTGAATTTTTCAGTTCAGTTATTGTATTCTTCAGCTCTATGATTTCTCTTTGATACTTCCTTATATTTTCTATCTCTTTTTGGAAATTCTCACTTTGTTCATGCATGGTTCTTCTGACCTTGGTGAGTATCTCTATGACCATTATTTTGAACTCTTCATCAGGTAAGTCACTTATCTTCATTTCATTAAAGTCTTTTTTATTATCTTACAATATTGTTTGGAACATATTCTTCTGTTTCTTCATTTTCCTTGACTGTCTATGCTGTTTTCTACACATAGGATAAAATAACCACCTCTTCTAGCTTGAGAGTGGTCTCAAGCAGAAGATGAACCTCATCAGTCAGCCCAGTGTGACCTCTTGGTTGTATCTCAAACCTTTGTGATTGTCCAAGGTGCCTTCTTTGTTCTTAGTGGTTCCCTGCTGTTGCTGGTGTGCCAAAATCTGTCAGTGTCCCAAAGGGGAGGATCTCAGTCAGCACCTAGATGCAGGCCTATTGGAAGGCAATCCCTCAGGCAGTAGCTGGGAAAGGATATAGTTAGGGCCCCTCCAGGTAGAAACTGGGACATGGGCTTTTTTGCCTGCTCCCTTTTTGCTGGACTCAGGTGATTGTTGATGGAGGGTGCTCCTGCACCCATTAATAACTGCTTCTTTTTTTGCTACAGTCCTTTGAGACTCATGAATGCATGCCCCACTGGCTCTCAGAACCATGTGATCCAGGGGATTGTCCCTTGGGTGGCAGTTGCAATAACTGGGGCACCAAATGTGTGTACAAGCTCTTTCCGGGCAGATATTGGCAATTTGTAGCTATCTCCAATGAGAAGGCAGAGGTGGTATCTGCTGTCTTCCCCAGTCTCTGGGGAGAATCAGTCAGCCCCTAGATGCATGCTAAATTAGAAGCCTGACCCTCAGGAAGCAGCCTTTAAAGTATGTAAGTAGACCTCTTTCAGGGAAAGACTGGGAGATGAACATTTCCATCTGTTCCCTGTGCACTGAGCCCTGGGAGGATAGCGGGTTAAAAATTGTTTCTTTGTTTGCTACACTCCTGTGGGACCTGAGAATGCAAGCACCGTTGGCTATTAGAGCCAAGCAATCTAGGGGTCTATCCTTTGGGCAGTAGCTGCAAAATATGGAACACAGGATATATGTACCAGCACCCTCTGGGCGGTAGTGGTGATTCGTAGTGGCCTAGAGAGAGGGGAGCCGGTGGTGTCTGCTGGCTTCTCTGGTCTCTAGAGAGGATTGAAGTCAGCTGCTTTTAAATTAAATTAAATTAAATTAAATTAAATTAAATTAAATTAAATTAAATTAAAGTCAGTCTTTTAAGACTGACCCTGAGGCAACAGCTTTCAAAGTATGCAAATAGGCATACTGGGAGATGGGAATTCTTTGCTTGCTCCCTCTGTACTGAGCCCTTGGGGGAGAGCTACAGCAAATCCTCATGAGTTTGTTAAGAACTGTTTCTTTATTTGCTGTAGTCTTGTGTGTCTTTTGGATGCAAGCTCCATTGGCTTTCAGAGGGAGACGTTTGGGGTGCCTGACCCTCAGATGGGAATCTTAAAATTTGGGGTGCTAGACATGGGGTGCTAGATGTGCTTCTCCTCAGGGAGAAGCTGGAATTTTGGAGTTCTCTCCTGATTTTATGGCACTATGCTGGGGGTGGGGGTTAAAGATGAGAGTGCGACTCAACATTTCCTACCCATTTCAATGTGAATGATGTGACTATTTTCTTCTTCTCCCTATGTGAGGGACTTGCTCGGCTAATCTCTGGATTTATGTCAGAGGAAATTATCTAACGCACAGCTGTAGATTTGGTGTGTCCATGGGAAGAGGTGAGTTCAGGAGGCTCCTATATCACTATCTTGGACAGGAACTTCGCCGGGTTTTAACATTTTATGAGAATAACTTAGAGAGATTGGAGATCCCAGTTCCTATTCTACAAAAGGAAAAAACTTCCTTATCAGAAGAGACAACTTTTTGTTTTGATCTTTCATTTGGTTCTGGATGATATGTCCTATATATTTAAATATCTCTATCATGCTGTAACAGGATGTGTTGGCACTCCATGTCAGATCACAGGAGTCCTAAATGCTAGATTCCAGACACCACATGGAACAAAGTATACTTAACTTTTCCCATATATGAGTCTAAGGTTTAAAATATATGTATATTTTATAAGTGTTCCAACTCATTTAGCTGAGAAGGGAATATTCAAAGAAAAATCAATATGCAGAGTATTGATAATTCAAAGAAATTCTCTTTAGACTCAATAAAATAAGGTAATATTTTCCTTTTCTAAAGACATCTTCATTATTGTTACTACACTTCTGAATGATTCTTCAGGTGCTAACACACTGAAATTAAAAGCTAGGCAAGATAATTCTTAGAAACTGACAAGGACAGTCAAACTAACCTCTAATTTGAGGTGAATGTTGACCTATAAGTTGGCGACTTAATTGTATACGTGAAGGAAGGAATATGAAATGTGTCCTGGGATGAGCATCTGAAGAGAAAGAGTCAAGCCTTACCTTAATATTAAATGTTGTTATTTTTATCTCGGTGGGTTAAAATATGCTTTTATTATTGTTTCCCTTTTCTTGTAGTCTGGTCTTCTTCTTTTATTAAAATCGCCACATGAAGATTTTGATTCTGGATAATGAGTCAATAAAGGTGGAAATTGAGCTGAATAAAGATGCCTATATAATGACATTTATTATCATTTAAAAGGAACAAAACAAACAAATGAAAGCCTGTGTAAAAAACCAATACTCAGGATGTTTGGAACCAATTTTAAGTATGTTAAAATGAAACACTTTCATATAAAAAGTTTTTAAAAATGAAATTAAAAAATCTCTTATGTAGGGACTACTTCTATTTAAAAAATTAACAGTTTCATATCTAAGGATGTATTATCAGACACAAAAATCATTGTTTTAAATTATTATGTAAAAATAGGTTACTTCCATTTATCTCTTGAACTCATTCTTCTGTCCATTCATGGGTATGTGAGTTACATGGGGTTTGCATGAATGAGGTGTGTGGGACGTGTACTTAAAGATACATGTGACTGTAAGTATGCATATGGGAGTGTGGATGACTATATAAACAAATGAAGTAATGAAATGTAACCAAGGAGAAATATTCAAATAAGAATTTTAAGTTCATGTTTATTCTTTCCAAGCTGTTATTCCTGAGACCTCATATCTGTCAAGACAATTGCTATGTAGATTTAATAGAGAACTGGGAGAAAGTACTTTAAGAATTTATAAAATTGTTAGCCTAGCAAGTTAATATTTTCCCTAGATGGATCTGAGCTGTATGAATGTCTTATTGTTGGTTCTATATCATTAAAGTGTGAGTCCTACAGAAGACGTAGCCTTCCCAAAATCTTTTTGAAAGGCAGCCGTGACCTCTTTGTTCCTCAAGCTGTAGACCAGCAGATTCAGCATGAGAATGACTATGGCACAGAACACAGATGCGATTTTGTCTGTGTTCATGGAATGGCTGGAACTGGGTTGTAAGAATATGAAGATGCCTGTCCCATAAAAGATGGAGATGGCAGTGAGGTGGGAAGTGCAGGTAGAAAGGGCCTCCTGGCACCCTTCAGATGAGCGCATCCTCAGGATGATGATAAATTGAAACAGGTAGGAGATCAAGATGACCAGGGCAGAAAAGAGGACATTGATGCCCACCAAAACAAATAAAACCATCACACTGACGTAGTTGTCTGAGCATGAGAGGGTCAGGAGAGGAGGAACATCACAGAAAAAGTGATCAATCACATTGGACCTACAGGAAGAGAGACTTAATATGTCCCCAGTGTGGATGGAGGCCTCTAGGAAACCAAGGACATAGGGACCTATGACCAGATATGCACACACCTTTACTGTCATGATGGTGGTGTAATGTAGTGGTTTACACAATACTGCATGGTAATCAGAGGCCATTGAGGCGAAGAGAAAATTTTCTACAGTGAGAAAGACTGCAAAAAAAGAACTTCTGAGTAGAACATGCATTGTAGGAAGTGACCTTGTTTCCTCAATCCAGCTATCACTTTGGGAGTGACAGCTGTGGAGTAACCAAAGTCCACCAGAGAGAGATTACTGAGGAAAAAGTACATAGGAGTGTGGAGACAAGAGTCCAGCAGGATCAACATGATCATCTCCAAGTTCCCAACCAGAGTGATGAGGTAGAGGAGACTGAATATCATAAAGAGTGGGATCTGCAGTTCTGGGTCATCAGTTATCCCCATAAGAATGAATTCAGTCACCTCTGTACTGTTCTCCACTGGAATCATTTGTGGATTATGTGACTGCCCTACAGCAATGAGACAAGAGGATCTGGATGGTAACTGTGCTTAGAGCCATCATTTTGTCCAATGTATAACTTATATCAGTATTCTCTGAATTTAACATGGGCATAACAACAAAATATTATTTTTAAAAATTGATAGATAGGGTTGTAATTAGTATTTTGGTGGTGAACATGATGTAATCTATGCAGAAATAGAAGTACAATGATGTACACCTGAAATTTTTACAATGTTATAAACCAATGTTACTGCAATAAACAAAAAATTAAAAAAAAAAATTGATAGACTATAAATTGTTCTAACCAAAAGTATTTTGGAGGTAATATAACCCATTCTTCTAACTTCATAAATGATTAAACCAGAGTGCAGAGATGGAGTGACATGCAAAACCACAGGATTATTCCTGACAGGTTTGTGTTAGCCTCCCAATTCAGATTTTCAAACACTAACACAAAATATCCATGTAATAAAATCTGGTTAGTGTAATTTAATTCATTTGAATCACCGCTTTTGCCATCATCTCCTTTTTATCAAGCTCAGTATTATATGCCAGCAAAAGATAGTTTAATATACGATGTTCTAGCCTTCAATATCTCATAAGAAAATAAGATACATAGAATGTGTAATTACCACACAGTGGGATCCTATAGAAATTCATATACAGGAGTAAAGGCATCTAGAGAATAAAAGTTAAAAGTATGAGTACAGACTAGGGACATCTGGATGCAAACTCTGGCTGACCTTGGGTATTGCTCAATATCACTCGGCCATCAATTTTCCCTTGAACTCATCATCAAACTGGACTGATAATGCAAACCAACATTGTAAATTCTTGCACATTATGACTAGGACAAAGTGATTGATCTATGTATGGATTAGAGGGATGGATGTTGTAAGACAGGGATTCCAGTGAAATCTAACATCCTATATCTTAACTCATTCCATTTGCTTTTGTCCCAAATTCCTCCTGCTCTCATATTCCTTCTATACCTTCCTCAATTTTTCACACAATATTCTTCTTCTACCTCTATAGTGGCCAGTCCAACTATGTCAAGTAAGAATTCACTTATTTTCTGAGTCATCTTGAGTATTAACTAATGAGTCTGGGTCTCAGTTTCACTACCTGTTAAAATTGAGATAACAATATTGCCTGACACTTTAAATGCATTCTATAAATGTAGATATTGTTATATCTAAATGCTACTTTATTGTATTGTGTTTGAAGACAGTGACAGGCTCTATCTAGGGATCCAAACTGTAGGTGAGTTTAATGAGGGTTTCCACATGAGAATGAAAACTGGAATGCTGTGATCTCACCCATTACATGTTCCTTTGCATTAATCTCATTTATCTATGCAAGAGATGATGATGACTTGGATTAGGGTGATAGTGAGAGAAGTGAGAAATTATCCAATTCTGGATATATTTCAAAAGTAGAGTTGGCTGGATTTCCTGATATATTGAATAGAGGGCATTAGAGAAAGAGAACAATGATGACTCCATTTTTTTGGACAGTGATAAAGGGAAAGGTGTAGAAGCAGCAGGTGTTTGGGAAAAAATGAGAGACACCATTGCAGCTTAGTCATGGTAAGTTTGAGATTCTCTTTGTCCATCCATACAAGGATATACAAGTCTGGAATTCAGAAGACAGGACTGGCAGCATTAGATTATATTAATTTGAAGTCTGTTGGCAATTTCTAATTTTCAACAAATATATATCATACTAAATTCACATGGCTAAATAACATTACCAAAGGAAAGAGTTTAGAGGAAACAAAAATCACAGTATTATGCTGTTAACAAAGTCAAGATAGTCTGGCGATAGTCTTAAGGGGAAAGTGAGAGAAAATTACCACCACTTGAGATAACTGCAAGGGAAGCACTGTTCCAGGACAGATTTCAGTTAGACCAAGTAGGTAAAGGGAAATGTCAGAGGAAAGGTTAAGTGTATATTGGGTTATGTTAGATGACTGACTATAAATTCCAGAGGGCACAGTGGAAAGTTTTCAAGAGTTTGGGCAGAAGTGAGTTTGGGGACAGAAGTAGGGAAATAAAGAGATATGGACATTATTTTATAGGAATTGAGGGCTGATCTGAGATTCTCAGCTTCATGGTGAGTGACATAGCTATAAATAAAACAAAGAGATTAGTCCTAAAATCTCCAGGTGGACAGAGACAACCAGGCTATGAGGTTGGCAGTGGGAAAGGGAGGGTGAGGGTCTTTGATAGAAGCATGCAGAGTTCTCTGCTCCCTCTATACTCTGCTATTCGTGGTGTGGAGCCACTGGAGAGGCAGTATCGTCCATAGCAGAGTGACGATGGCACCCTTTTGGTCCCTTATCAAACTACTTACCTCAATCAACACACGGAATTATAGACACTCTTAAATCTGGAAAAAACAATGTACTGAAAAATTCTTTTTTCTTCTTTACCATCTCTCTTATCCATAAAGTGAAGTGGATCTTAATTCAACATTTTCCCAGGGAAAAAAACTAATTTTAGCGTTACTCGTGATCAAATTAATCTATTGATAAGAATAAAAGTCCTTTGAAGCGTTTGTTGACCTTTTAACATTCTTTGTTCCAAGATGGGGAACCTTTTATGGATCAGACCACAACATACTCAGTGCTCAAAAAATAGTTAAAAAGTACAATCTTCCTGAGAAGATGCTCTGTGCCCCCAGTATGAATTTTGTTTATTCTTCAAAGAATAACACAAGTTGCGAGCTTCCTTGAAGTCTTCAGTAACTGTTCCTCTTTAGATGCTGGCTTGCTTTTATAATCTGTAGACAACCATTTATCACTTTGTTACTTGTAATAATTTATTTTATCTAATTTAAGCTTTATCTTCCCATATAGATGATCAATACTGTATAAGTGGATATCAGAACTTTAATAATGACTTAAACCTTGATAGCTAGTATTTATCGTGCACTTGTTATTTTAGGGGCACCACATTCATACAGTACTCAATTTATCACGCAACCATGTGAGATATATTCCCATTTCAGATGTGGGGAAACTGAAGCTTGATGACAATGAGTTAAACATTGAAGACCATAAAGCCAGCAAGTAGCAGAGTTAGAATTTGAAATCATGTCATTATGAATCGAAGCTGAGTGTTTAATAAGTAAAAAAAATACTGCCTTAATATTTTACATATAATCTAAACTGTCTACTCCAGCCCTGGACACAAAAATGTTACTCATTATATTGCCTTATTCATGACTGATTGATGTGTTGAATGTCATTCTGAGCCAATGTGTGGAATTAAAAATCATGGCCTTGGGAATCAAATATTCTTATTAGCTAGTGTGAATTTGAGCTGATGACTCATCTTTCTGGATCCAAGCCAAATGACAAGAACTATATCCACAGATATTTGTCAATATTCCTCTCCCTTCCCTCTGAAAAATGTTCTTCTACAGTTAAAAGGAACATAATTTTTTAGTAACTCTAATCATTAAGCCACATATAGCTGGAATCTGTTCTTTCATTTACCTAACATTCACTCTCTCTTCGAGTACTAAGTAAGTGTTTATGGTATACAAGGTTTTGTGCCAATTCTAAGGCCTACAATGATATACAGAACTCATTCCCTGGCCTCAGGATGTGTAGTGGACCAAGATAAACATTTAAACTGATGATTATTATGAGATATTCTTATTCTCTATTTCTAAGGAGAGAGCATTGTTTTTTAATCCTTCATGCCATTGTGGTGGAAAGATGATCTCATTTACACTTAGTCTATCAATCAATTTATCTAATAATTAATCAATCTGAGTGCCCAATGACAGTAAAACTTCAGAGTGAGAACTGGAGTTCAGATCTCCTCATTCGCATAAATTGTTCTTCCTGTGTGATATTTACACTTCTTTCAGTGCATTTTATAATTGGTTTATTAGCCTGGCTCTTCTTCATTTATTCCTCTCCATTTGTTTTCTATTGTATTAATACTGTTAAATGCTCTACATATTAGAACAAATTTTAAAGTTGAAATCCTATTTGATCCTCTCAACAACCCTGAGATTAGCCAAAATAGCTAATATTACCATATTCTAAAAGAAAAAACTAAGAATGAGAGATTTAAAACTTGTCCATTCTAACATTTAGGAGAAGATATTTGCAAACCATATATCTGAAAAGGGGTTAATCTCCAAAATATATAAAGAACTCACACATCTCAACAACGAAAAAACTAAGAACCCAATTAAAAAATGGGCAAAAGACCTGAGCAAACATTTCTCCTAAGAAGATATACAGATGGCCAGCAGGCATATGAAAAGATGTTCAACATCTGTAACTATCAAGGAAATGCAAATCAAAACTACAATGAGATATCACCTCATGCCCATCAGAATGGCTATAGTTAACAAGACAGGAAACAACAAGTGTTGGAGAGGATATGGAGAGAAGGGAATTCTCATACACTGCTGGTGGAAGTGCAAACTGGTGCAGCCACTATGGAAAACTGTATGGAGATTCCTCAAAAAATTAAGGATAGAACTACCATATGATCCAACTATTCCACTATTGCGTATTTTTCCAAAGAATATGAAAACACCAATGCATAAAGATACATGCATCCCTGTGTTCACTGCAGCATTATTCACAATAGTCAAGACTTGGAAGCAACCTAAGTGCCCATCAAGGGACGAATGGATAAAGAAGCTGTGGTATATATACACAATGGAATACTACTCAGCCATGAGAAACGATGAAATCCAGCCATTTGTGATAACATGGACGGACATTGAGGGTATTTTACTAAGTGAAATAAGTCGGAGGCAGAAGGTCAAATACCATATGATCTCACTCATAAGTAGAAGACAAAAACAACCACAAACAAACACCTAGAGACAGAGACTGGATTGGTGGTTACCAGAGGGGAAGAGGGGAAGGAGGGGGGTAAAAGAGATGATTAGGTATGTGTGAGTGGTGATGGATTGTAATTAGTATTCGGGTGGTGAACATGATGTAATCTATGCAGAAATAAAAGTATAATGATGTACATCGGAAATTTATACAATGTTATAAACCAATACTACTGTGATAAAAAAGAAAATAAATGGAAAAATAAATAAATAAATAAAAACTTGCCCAAATTACACAAGCTCACACGTGACAAAGCCAGGACTCAACGCCTTCTTATTCCTTTATGTCACATGATAAATACATATGTTCTCTAAGTATCTCTATGGTTTTTATTACATATATTCTCTCGTTATAAATCACAGACACATAAAAATCCTCAAAACCTTCAATATTGAGCTCTGATAAACCAAGGGAGAAATGGCTGCCTTGATGTATTTTCCTTGTTACCTCTGTCTCTGCAAATCTATACAGACTGTAGATTGTATCTGGAGGCTTACCTTGCTCCCTGAACAACATGACAGGCAAATCCAGCACATTCACATGTGTCTCAAATCAGAAATTCAGACCGTGAAAAAAACTAAATGCTGCATTGAGATGTTTTCTTTAGTGTTTGGTCAAAAGGGTGAAAATTCTCCAGAGAAGAGATATTAAGAAAAAAAATACTTATTTGCCTTGGGAGTAGCTAACATGAATTCTATTGTTAGATCTCCTCATCTCTCTTCTCAGATAAGTCACTTCATTCCTTTGAGCCTCTATATCTTCGTCTATAAAATGGAAATATTACAAAAGTAGCCCCCAACCACATCTTCTCTGAAAGAACGCTGCTGCCTTGAGAAAAGAAGAGAGTCCCTGTAATGTCTTATACCTGAAAAGGGGTGATCATTATAATCATAATAAAAATCATTATTATTTGCAGATATTTGCCTCATCCTTATTTTAGGCTCTCAGTAAATCTCAGTTTGGGGAAGGTCATTGTTGGTATTAGAAAATTATTACAATCAGGTGAATGACTGAATGGTCAAGGGGTTCTGGCACTTGGCCTGGTTCCTCTAATATGAGGCCCAATGGAGTCATATGGAGAATTGAAAGGTTTAAGACTAGGAACAAGAAGGCAATTCTACAATCATGGAACTCCCAGGGGTCAAAGCCCCCATGACGGCAACAATAACTCCTTATCTCACAGAATGAGAGAAAACACAATTAAAGTGTGTATGGAGATCCAGGTCTGATTGTTAAGGGAGATCATGAGTGAGTTTACTTTACATGTACTAATTCTCTTTGATAACGCAAAAATAAGTTACAGTATTACATCTAGGGCAGAAATTTTATATAAACGTGGGGGGATAAGGACACAGGCGCTGTCACTAAACAACCCAAATGCATCCCAGAAACTATTTTATCCCTTATCCCACTTTAAATGCTTGCACCCTGATAAGAATTATCCATTCATTCAGCTGTTTATTGATCCCAAATGAGTGTCAGCCACAGTCTTTGGCCCTGGATGTACATATCCTTGCACAACAAACATGGTTCTTAGTCTCCTATAATGGAGAAGACAAACACAAAACAATACACAAATAAGCATATAATTATAAATAGAAAAAAGTGCTAATATGAGAGAGAACGGTAAAAATCTACTTTGAATTGATTAGTCAGACGTTTTCTCAGGAGAATCAACATTTCAGCCAATGGATAAAGGATAACAAGAGGCAGCAAAGGAAAGACTGCCCAAGCAAAGTGAAAAGTTATGGTAATGGCCTCAAGGTGTTGAGGAAGCTGGCAGAATCTAAAGAAACCAGAGTGACAGTAGCATACTTAGTAAGAACACTTCCTTGGCAGTTTGTTTTCAGTGTCCATTCCAGGACAAAATCATGAAACAAATCAAAACAAAACAAAAATGCTCGTCCCAAACACCAAAACTATCAGCAGGCATGATATGTATGGATCATGAGACCACAATGGGCATGTGGTAAGAATAATTCAAATCTTGTCCGGCCTAAAGCAAAAACCACTGGGAATGACAATTACCTTCAGATTGGAGAGCATTTTATTCCCATTAGTTTAGGAACCTGTATCATTGTAAGCAAAGTCATGACATATTTATCAAGGAGAATGTATCATATCCAAAAAATATTCCTTATAGCATATGGGTTTTAAAAGCCATAGTAGAATAATTCCTCAGATTTACACTATGGAATTTGAGTAATTAACCTCTACTCTAGGCATGACTGATAGAATACTCATACACCTAAGTATCCAACCTATTCATTTCTCATTCATCACCATCTTACACTACTAATGCATTTTATCTGCTCCTGGTGTAACTACCTGCTGCCCTTATTGTTGGAAAAGCATTAGAATCTTTCTTTCCTCTAAGTTCAGGCTACCAGTATTTATGTAGTGGGGTGGTTATGAACATATAATATGCAAACAAACATATCTGGATTTAAGTACCAGATTCTCCACCTTGCACTTATGAAACCTTCAGCAAACATTTGCAATAAAGCTGGTATAATAGTACTGTATACATCATTATATCAGAATATACACTGAAGGAGATATATGTATCCTGCTACAGTGTGTAAAGTGCTAATCACTCAAAATATTCATGATAATGACTGTTATTGTCCTATTAATGCACAAACTTTTCTTGAGAACACAGAAGTATTAACTCCTTTTTTCTCAAGAAATATAGATGGTTAAACTCTAAGTGGGAATATAAAATATGCACACACAAAAAATTCTCAAAAAATATTAGCAAACCAAATTCAACAATACATTAAAAGGATCATACACCATGATCCAGTGGGATTTATTCCAGATATGCAACGATGATTCAACATCTGTAAATCGGTCAATAGGATGCACCGTATTAAGAAAATGAAGGATAAAAATCATATGATCAGCTAGTAGATGCAGAAAAAAGCATTTGACAAAATGCAACATCCATTTGTGGTAAAAAAAAAAAAAAAAAAAAAAAAGCTCTCAACATATTGGGTATAGAGGGAAGACACCTCAACATAAGAAAGGCCATACATGACAAGCCCATAGCTAACATCATACTCAATGGCAAAAAGCTGAAAGCTTTTCCTCTAAGATCAGCAATACCACAAGGAGGAATATTTTAACAATATTAATTCTTCCAATCCATGGGCACAAAACATCTTTCCATTTATTTGTGTCTTCTTCAATTCCTTTCATCCATTACTTATGGTTTTCAATGTACAGCTCTCTCACCTCCTTGGTTAAATTTATTCCTAGACATTTTCTTTATTCTATTGTAAATGGGCTTGTTTTCTTAATTTCTTTTCCTGATAGTTCATTATCAATGTATAGAAATGCAACAGATTTTTGTATATTGATTTTAAATCTTGCAACTTGACTAATACTTTTATTAGTTGTAACAATTTTTTGATGGAGTCTCTAGGGTTTCCTACATATAATATCTGGGCATCTGTGAATAGGGACAGTTTTACTTCTTCCTTTCCTATGTGGATACCTTCTATTTCTTTTTCTTGCCTAATTGCTCTGGCTAGGACTTCCAATACTATGTTGAATAAAAGTGGTGAGCATTGGCATCCTTGTCTTGTTCCTGATCTTAAAGAAAAAGCTTTCAGCATTTCACCATTGAGTATGATGATAGCTGTGGACTTGTCATATATGGCCTTTATTGTGTTGAGGTACACAACCCCTACTCACTTTGTTGAGAGTTTTGACACAAACGGATGATGAATTTTGTCAAATGCTTTTTCTGCCTCTGTTGAGCTGATCATATGATTTCCTCAAACATGGTTAAGTTGCCATTTTCATGACTCAATATTTACTCCATTTCTGTAGTTTTGAATATTTTTCAGAATTCTGAGAAAAAGTTTACTTTGACAGCTTTTGCTTTTCTTTTTTTTTTTTTGGTCTTTCTGTGGAGTGACAGGCCTTTAGAATCCCTACTCGTCCATTTTTCCTGCTTCTCTCTTATAAGGACACTGGTTATTGCATTTAGGGTCCACTGATTAATCCATGATAATCTTTCATGTCCATACCCTTAAGTTAATCACAATTGCTAAGTCTTTGGTGTATACGGTAACTTTACTAATTCCGGGCAGTAGGATCTAATATTTGGGAGTCATTATTCAGTGTATTACAGATATGTTTCTCACATACGACAGTACAAGTTCATAACACAGGTTATCTGGGGAGGGGCAACATTTCTTTAAAGAGGTCCCTCAAAAGCACAGGCTGATGTAGGCTTCACCATCTATAGCTGCATGTGCTGGTACATTGTCTTCTCAGTCACCATAGCAGAAGAAATAAAAGGAGGGTTGTACATGTGCTTCAACTCACCAAGAAATGAAACATATCATTTCATCTGCCAATCCACTATCTGCCAACAGTCATGTCTCAGCCCAGCTGCAAAGGGGCAAGCACATGTAAAGCAGCATAGGGAATGTTTGAGCAACACTATTCTTGTGATCCATACTATATCAGTAATTTTATAAATAATAAAATATTAATAATTAATCTTATGGAACACCTGAGATGTGCTAGACACTCTTCTCAACTTTGTATATATGTCAGCTTATAATCTTCTTGAAAGTCCATGAATGTTACATGATATTATTATCTCCCCCTTCAAAGATGAGAAAATGAAGATTGACTAGGTTAAATCACTTCCCTGAATTTGAAGACAATCAATCTGAGTGCACCAAACAAATTTGTAACCATAACACTTCTCTGCACTAAGAAATATATGATAAGTGTGCTTGGAAGTGTGGACTTATAGGTGACCGTGCAGAAGAAAGAATGGATCTATCTCCTTTGGTGGAATACAAAACATTCTCAGGCCATTCTCATGCAAAAGGATGTTTAAATAACAGATTTTAAAGAAAGTTCTTGAAACTTCCTTGAGAAAGATGAAGAAATGAACATGAAATAAAACCAAAATTAAAAATTTAAAATCCCTGTAATATCAAGTGCTATCAAAGAAGTGAAGCAATTGTAATGCTTTGCTATCAGAAATGCCAAATGATATTGAGAAAATGGTTTGGCAGTTTCCATTCAATTAAACATATACTTACCATCTGACCAAGCCATCCAACTCATAGATATTTATCCAAATGAATGAAATTCTATGTTTATGAAAAAAAAATTAGGCAAATGTTTAGATAGGCTTTATTCTTAATATCCAGACACTAGAACCAACACAAATGTCCCTCAACTGGAAAATGGACAAATAATCTGTATTGCCCATATAATGAAACACTACCCAGCAATAAAAAAAGAATTCACTACTGATATGTTATGCATTGAATTGTGCCCCCAAAATTTATATGTTGCAGTCATAATCCCATACCTCAGAGTGTGATCTTGTTTGAATATAGGGTCATTACAGATGTAATTAGTTAAGATAAGGTCATACTGGAACAGGGTGGGCACTGTTGACCTAAACAAGTAGACATCCAGTTATTTATCCAGACAAATGGATTTATTCAGGATCAGCAAGAATTGCAATTCAGGGTCTTTTATCATGATAAGGCATCTGAGAGTTCCCCAGCAGCAAGAGAGGAGAAACTTTTTTATAGAAGGGAAGAGGATTTTGGAGGGCTATTGTAAACAAAGAGTTTGAGGTGTAGTGGCTTTTCATTGGCTGAGTTTTAACAGTCTCTCATTGGCTGAGCTTCTTGCCAGTCAAGAAGAGGAAGTCTTTCTTCTTCCTGTTGGGTTCTGCTACAGACATAAAGCATGAGAGCTCCAATTTTTGCCTCCCAGTTCCAATTTAATGAGGTTTCTCTTTAGTAATTTGACAACTTCTAGTTCAACATGAATGTCCTTCTAAAAAGGGAAAATTTGGAGACATACACACACAAGGAGAACACCCCATAAAGACGGAAGATAGAGATCGGTCTAAGCAGTAGAAGTCAAGGACCACCAAAGATTGCCAGAAAACCACCCAGTAACTAATAGAAAAACATGAAACATATTCTCCCTTACAGCTTTCAAAAGGAACCAACACAACCAACCCTGCCAACACCTTGGTCTCAGTTGTCTAGCCTCCAGAAATGTGAGACAGTAAATTTCTGTAGTTTATGCCATCTAGTTTATGGTATTTTTTATGGCAGCTCTAGGAAATTAATACAGTTAACTATATGGATGGACCTCAAAAGCACCATGCTAGCCAAAAGAAGCAAGATCAAAGGCTACAGATGTTAGGATTTGATTTAAATGTCATTCTTGCAAAGGAAAAAAAATGTGAACAGAAAATAGTTTAGTGTTGCCACAGGCATTTAGTAGGAGAAGGGGTGGACCACAAAGAAGCTCAGAGGTTTTGTCTAGATGATGGAACTCTTCTACATTGTGATTGTGCTAGCGGTTACATGATATAAATCTAACCAAACTGTTAGAACTATACAGTATGAACTGTGGATATTACTGTTTGTAAATTATACTTTAATTAGAAAGTAGGAGGAAAAAAATAACAACAAGTAATACAAAAACATGTGTGTACCCTCAATGTATTCAGCTAGGTCCCCACAGGCAATTTAACTACTTTGTCCCTAGGAAAGTGGGATAAAAGCTATAGATATCCTCATGGGGGTCCTTCCCACAGAGCTCCATGTCTCTATAGCTCGCTCCTGATTCCCATGAATTAGCCTCTAAAATCCCCAATATATTTCAATCTGACATCATTTTAGAAGACATTTGAGTCTTTTTAGCCATCATTTATTGGTCTGAATACTAGCAGTTGTTAGTACATACAGCGCTTTCCTTCCACCCCCAAATCCTGACCTGAGGATTTGCTATGAACCCTAACAATGGCCATGAAGAACACTTTCAGATGAAAATTATATTGACTGACTTTAAAATGATAACCCCTCAGAAAGGTGTTTTATAGAGCTTCTCTCACTTGTTATTAATAGACAAAATTCCTTGAATTATGTGGGGTGGATAATTTTATTTTTTATTTTACAATAAGCAGGTAAGAGACTCCTCCAAGGGGACACAAAGAATGCGTGGTGGATTCAGTATTTGAATACAGGTTCCTGGCTCCATGTTGTGTTATTCCCCTCATATTTACTTGTCATAGAGACCTTGGAAATCTTTCATTGGTACCTAGTAGAGAAATCTTTCATGATACATGTGCATTATTCTATAGCTGAATTTCTGATTTTGGACTCACTAGTCAGGATTGACTGTCCTTTCTTTTCCAGCAGCAAGGTAAGCTTCTATAATCCATATACACTTTTAGTGAGAAGTGTAATTCATGCAAAAGCAAAGGGGCAGCTATACCTACTGTGATTTATTTAAGAACAGAAATAGATTTTTTGAATATTTTGCTACAGTAGTAAGTTGATGCTGGACATAAGTACCAAAACTTCCATCAGTAGGGAGGTTAGTGATACTTCTGAAATATTATCATGCTGCTTTCCTAAAAGAGATAGGTAAAATAAAAATGGATAGATGATGCTCTGATTGAGCAGGCATTAATTTCACCATATGCACTATCTGTTGACCTCTCGGTGAAGGTTAAAAAAAAAAAACGAGAGTGTAAAATAAACCCTGTTAAATTAGCAAGATCTATACTCCACTGTAAACTTTTTCTCGTAATCCTACTCTTATTACTACTAACACATCTATAAATTCTGACAGTGAGGTGGCTAAAAGCACAGGCTATTGATGTGGTCACAGCTGGGTTTGAATGTTAAATCTTGAATTTTCCTCAATTAGATGTTAATTGTGCAGCTTTACATAGTTCCTCAAATTGTCAGTTCTCTTAATGGTAAAATGGGAATAATAATATGGCATTCCTTATAACATTATTGTGATGATTAAACGAAAAGATATATATATATGGATATATAGATATGTATGTATATACATATACTCACACACACATATAAATTCATATAGATCTTAATATGGATTGTAGAGTGCAGTATATTCCACAAGTGGTTGTGATTGTCAAGCTTTGGCAAATATAATGACCATATGGGCTAGGCATGCAAAGGAAATTGTGAAAGGATTAAGAAGGATTAGGAAAACAATAATTAGATGCCCTTCTAAAGGCTTCAAAGTCAAATAAAAAGATTAAAAATACTGTTCTTACACAAGAGCAAGTTCAAATAAAAAATTTTAAAACATATAATTAGCCAAAAAAACAAGTCTGCAGCAAGCAAACTAGGCAATTTTACCCACTGATGTCTGGGATTCCGCTATGTGATAACAGTAATGAAAGAAAGAGTAAATTTAAGAAAGGAAACTCTTTCACCACAAGCTAAAACATAGATTTTAAGGAAGAAATTAAGCAAAAGAATGACCCACATGAAATGAATAGAACATCCACTCATGCAGACAGAGGAGGGACAGACTGAGAAACACTGGAGACACAGAAAATCTCAGTGGACCAAGTGTGTGAAAAAAGGCAAATTGAAGAGGGAGGCTACAACACTAAAAAACTCATCCACACTGGAGCTTTGCATTTCACCAGCCACCTTTCTCAAACAAACCTTGAGGCTATAATTCCCTCTTACTACTAATATTATACCTAACACTAATCAGACTGTGCTAAATACCCAGCATTTTACTCATTGTTTTTGATGAACTATCATTTAATTCTTACAATAATACCTTGAGTTAGTTGTCATTACTCTTTTTGTTTAGTAGATGAAGAAAATCGGGATCAGAGGACTTGGGATAGGACCAATGACTCCTAGGTAGTAAATGGTATGGCTGATATGCACCTCATCCCAGAGCCCAAGCTTTATACTCAACACTGTGCCTTCCCGTCAGAATTGCTTATGCTGGTTGTACACGCCCCTACTACCCAGTTTTACCACCGCATGCACTATGCATATATCTCTCAGTTACGTCTCTGAAATTCCAAACACTGAGTTCAGAACTCTAGAGACATAGAGTAATTGTAATTTGAGTTAAATTCAATTTGACTTAAACACAGTTAAGACCAGTGGACTTGGGAATCGATATGCCTGGGTACAAACCTTGGTTTTGGCAGTAATAATTTTGTAAACTTAAATATATTACTCAACTTCTGTGCTTCATATGTTAAATGGGGCTAATAATTAATGAATTCCATAGGGTTGTTGAGAATAATAAATGAATATACATATAGAATATCTTGAGCAGTTCTTGCACATAAGCAACATAGATTTAAGCATTTACAAGCTCAGGAAAACTGAACTGACAGATACAGTCATTCAAGACATTTCATCTCAACCAAGACATTACATTTTTACATTTCAGTTTACAAATTTACAAAATTTAAAAGTTGGAAAACGATCCATGAAGATCTTTCAGCTTCAAAAGTGTGAAACTCTACAGATAATTTGTGCCTTAAACTTTATTGTCTAATCGATACTGTAGACCTGTAGAATCTTGACATATAAATTATTGCTATAATGAAAATGAATACATATAATATTAAATGAATTTCACTTCACTTTCTTATTTGTTTATCACTTTTCTTTTATTTCTCATTGCTACAGGGCGTCCTGTGATTCCCAAATTTCACCCATGGAGAACAATACAGCAGTGACTGAGTTCATCCTGCTGGGACTAATCAATGCCAGAACTGCAAGTCCCCCTCTTTATAATGTTCACTCTCATTTATCTCATCAATGTGGTTGGAAACCTGGGAATGATCCTCTTGATTCTCTTAGACTCTCATCTCCACATTCCCATGTACCTTTTTCTTAGTAACCTGTCTCTGGTGGACTTTGGTTACTCCACAGCTGTCACTCACAAGGTGATGACTGGGTTCCTGTTAGGAGACAAGGTCATCTCCTACAATGCATGTGCTGCTCAGATGTTCTGTTGCGCAGTCTTTGCCACTGTGGAAAGTTATCTCTTGGCCTCAATGGCCTATGACTGCTAGGCAGCAGTGTGTAAACCCCCACATTACACCACCATCATGACAACAGGTGTGTGTGCTGGTCTGGCTATAGACTCCTATGTCTGTGCTTTCCTGAATGCCTCCATCCACACTGGAACATTTTCAAGCTCTACTTCTCTAGGTCCAATGTGGTTGATCACTTTTTTGGTGATATTCCAGCAGTCGTGCTTTGTCATGCTCTGAGAGACATATTAGGGAGCTGATCCTTGTTGTTTTGGTAAGTTTTAACATCTTTTTGCTCTCCTGGTAATCTTGATTTCCTACCTATTCCTACCTGTACATAGGATTGTCGCCATCCTGAAGATGCCCTCATTTGGGGAATACCTGAAGGCTTTATCCACCTTTATCTCATCTCACTGCAGTCTCCATCTTCTATGGGACAGTCATCTTTATACACTGCCAGCCCAGTTCCAATCATTCCATGGACACAGACAAAATCGCATCTGCGTTCTATGCAATTATCATCCCCATGCTAAATCTTGTAGTCTGAGGAACAAAGAGATCAAGAGTGCTTTCAGGGGGCTGGCCCGGTGGCACAAGTGGTTAAGTGCGCACGCTCCACTGCAGCGGCCTGGGGTTCGCTGGTTTAGATCCCAGGCACGCACGGATGCACCACTTGTCAAGCCATGCTGTCGGGGTGTCCCATATAAAAGGGAGGAAGATGGGCATGGATGTTAGCCCAGGGCCAGTCTTCCTCAGCAAAAAGAGGAGGATTGACAGATGTTAGCTCAGGGCTGATCTTCCTCACAAAAAAATAAAAAGTGCTTTCAGGAGGGTTGTTAAGAAAGCAAAATTGCCTCTAGGCTTCACATCTTAAAGTTATAGGATCCACAATAATCTAGTTTCATTCCTGTCAGATCTTCTCCATGCATTAACTCACATTTTATGGTCCACACTGCATTTAAATTACAGAGGTAATACCCTTTCCTCTTCAAAATCTGTCAACTAGCAAAAAGAAAATAATATTTCCAGATATGTCATGTCTGAATGAGGATGGCCAAAAGGGACCTTAAAATTTTCTAGATCCTGCTTGTCCTAAAACTTATTTATTCATTTGTTTACATTTCTCTATCATATGCCAGTGCAAGCATATTTGTAAAACAGGACTCAAAACCATGAACAGAAGTACATACAAGGATCCCATGTGCGCACATACACACGAGTGGGAAATTTGATAAAAGAGGTAGATGGAATATGGCTATTTTTTAATAAAAACTTGAAATAATTAATTGTAGTAACAGAATATAAATTTATGTCTAACTTATTTTTATTTGTCTAGTTAAAAAGCACTATTGCAAGAGTCCAAAATGAAGAAAAATATGACATAGAGTTTTAATAAAGGAATAAACTTTCTGTTGGCATATTTTTTTCAGAGCTAAGTATAGCATCTTGAAGGAGTTAATATTTCTATCTTCAGTAAGACATTTGGTAGAGAAAGTATGGTCACATAATTTTCAAAAGCAAGAAGACCAGAGTACAAAAATGGGACTGATTGATAATACAGGAATTTTTCAATTTTGCCGTGTATAACTATCAACTCTTCAACTTTAAAAAAAAAAATGCACCAAGTAATGATAATGTTATTCTTTTTGTTCTCTGGACATACCACGAAATGGCTAATGTCACTCATGCATGGATACTTTAGTTTTAGATGAGCTACATCATGTCTTACCACTCTCCTACTCATTCACTCCACTTCATTCACATAGTTCTTTGCTATTCCTGGACAGCTCCAAGCATGCTCCTGCCTCAGAGTCTTTGCACTTGCTGTTGCCAGAGTTCAGAAAGCTCCCTCACTTCCTTCAAGTCTTTGCTTAAGTCTTACTGTATCATAGTCCCTTTACCCCCAATGCACACTGTTCCCTCCTTGCTTTATTCTTCATAGTCCTGATCAGTACTGAACTATTGTTATTATTATTATTAATTTGTTCACTTGTTCATCTATGTCCCTACCAAGAACATGCCCTACACTAGAGGAGTGACTTTGCTTCTTAACTAACAACTTCCCGCCCCAGTACATAAATTTTGGCCTGATTCATACTAATTCCTCAGTAAAAATTTGTTAAATTAATAAATCAATTAACTAATTAAGCTTTGAGTCCAGGAGTCAATATATTTGATCCACTGATCATTTACTTCATTGTCTATTAATTAATTCTTTAGAAAAGAGTTTTAGAGCATTTCGTGGGACGTGACTAGTTTTTTTGTCGATTTTCTCAATCACTACTTGCATTCCCCCACTTTTGGAATAAATTTTTTTTAATTCTTTCCTATTTCAATAAAATTAGAAATATTGAAAATCTCAAGAATTATAAAACTGTGCTTGAATGTCCTGAGAAGGACATGCTGATATTAGTGGGGACACTGTATTGTGACACAAATACTCCCTTCTGGCTCCAAAGTGTATGAAAATGGTGTTTTCTCCTACTGGAAATATTTTTAATAATTATTTTAAATATATTATTAAATTTTAGAATAATTTTGATTTCAAAAAATTTGCTGTGCTATTACAGACAAGTCCTGCATTCCTCTTGCCCAGTTTCCCCTATTGTTAACATCTTACTTTATCATGATACATCTGTCAAAACTAAGAAACTAACATTGGCACATCGTTATTATTTAAAATTCAAGAATTTAATCAGATTTTATTATATTTCAAATAACGTCCTTTTTCTCTTCCAAGATCCAATCCAGGAAACAACATTGCGCAGAGTCCCCATGTCTCCTTAGTCTCCTCTGATCTGTGACAGTTTCTCAGTCTTTATTTTTTTTTTTTTCATTTCCTTAATAGCTTTGAGAAATACTGGTCAGGCACTTTGTAGAGTGTCTTTCAATTTGTGTTTGTTTGATTCTTTTTTCTCATGATTAGACAGAAGTTACAGGTTTAGAGGAAGAATAAGAAGTGCCGTCTCACCACATCCTATCAGGGAATATATGTTACCAGCATGACTTGTCACTGGGGATGTTAACCTTGATCACCCAACCAAGATCTTTTTGCAAGTTTATTCACTGTAAATTTACCTGTTTTCCATGTTCTATACTCTATTCTTTGCAAGCTAGTTGCAAAGTCCAGGCCACACTCAAGGTTGCTGGATAGTACACTTTCCCTCCTGGGGCTGTCGTTAGTGCCCCAGAGTCGAGTCGATTCCAACTCCCAGTGACCCTGTCAACAGCAAAGCAAAATCCTGCCTGGTCTGTTTGCACCATCCTCTCACCTTCCAGCGCTATATCAGACAATGCTCTGCTGCTATTCATCGGGTTTTCATGGCCAATTTTTTTCAGAAATGGGTGACCAAGTCCTTTTTCCTAGTCTGTCTTAGTCTGGAAACCTGTCCACCATGGTTGCCCCTGCTGGTATTTAAAATACTGGTAGCATATCCTTCAGCTTCAGAGCAACATGCAGCTGCCACAGAATGACAACTAACAGACAGGTTGTGTGTTTCCTTGCCTGAGAAAGGAAGCCCAGGACAAGATGGGCCCCTCCTGGGGGAGACCTAAATATATATTTAGAATTCTTCCAAAAGAATGAATAGACTTGTTTGTCTGTTTTATCCACAAGGACTCATTTTTTTTTTTTTTTTTGGTGAGGAAGATCAGCCCTGAGCTAACATCCATGCTAATCCTCCTCTTTTTGCTGAGGAAGACTGGCTCTGAGCTAACATCTATTGCCAATCCTCCTCCGTTTTTTTATTTTTTTTTCCCCAAAGCCCCAGTAGATAGTTGTATGTCATAGTTGCAAGGACTCATTTATTTTTGTTTTACACTTTGGTTATAATTCAGTACTACATTATTTATTTTATTGCTTGACCTGTTCCATCTTTGGCCATTTGGAGCACTTTCAGTTTGACCTCTGTTTCCTTTCAATATGCCCCCATCATTTTGTTTTTCGTTTTGGTTTGGTTTTGTTTTCTTCTTTCTGGAACTATTAGGCACTCTGGGATCATCTTGTATTTTTCCTGTCCCAACCCTAAATTTAGTTAATTGTTAAGAGTCCTACTTCCTTTTGTTAAAGAATGATATCTAAGAAATAAGATCTGAGTGTTGAGTATACTCATTGCTATGAAGGGTCACTTCCAGGCCCTCTAAGTACATAGAGCTATAAAATATAGGTGTGTATATTTGTATCCGTGTATACACAAAAATCTATCATATCTATACTTCTTTCTATATCAATTCAGACACACAAAGAGAAGAAAGAGACAGAGAGAGAGAGAGCACGCTAAACATGACTTCGTACTAAAGTCTCTAATATAATCCACTTTATTTCAGCCCTCTGCATTACTGCTCTGCCAACTCTTGTTTATTTGTTCAACTCCAGTATACAAGTAAAGCCATTCCAAAATTATTAACCAGTACCCCTGTGAGCAACAACTTTACCAATTGGAGTACAGTCTTTTTGTAAAGTTCCTTTAATTTTTAGTCTGTGTAGTGGACAGTTTGCAGTCAACACATTTTTCCAAAATTACTTATGTCAGCCTTTTTTCCCTCCCCTTTCAGTGGGTTAGATTCTTTTGTAAAAGTCTGTATTTCGTCCTGGGGCTCCTCAACCTTCAAGTTGATTTTTTTTACTTGTAAACATTAAAGTTCACTCTTAGTGAGTAATGTACAGTTCTGTAGGTTTTGATAAATACATAAATTCATGTATCTGCCATCCCAATACCATAGAGAATAATTTGAATACTCTAAAAATCCCCCATGTGTTCCTTTATAGACAACAACTCTCCCTTCTCCTAACCCCTGGATACAACTAACATGTGCCCTCCCTATAGACCCCAGCTCTGTGGAACCACAAAAGACCCCAAATAGCTAAAGTAATCTTGATAAAGAAGAACAAAGCTGGAGGCATCACACTTCCTGATTTCAAATTATATTACAAAGCTATAGTAATTGAAACAGTATGAGTCTGACATAAAAACAGAGACATAGAACAATGGAACAGAATATAGCTCAGAAATACATCCACACATATGCAGTCAAGTCACTCTCAACAAAGGTGCCAAGAATAAACAATGGAAAAAGAACAGTCTCTTCAATAAATGGTGTTGAGAAAACTGGATAGACATATGCAAAAGAATGATATTGAACCATTATCTTATACCACACACAAAACTCAACTCAAAGTGGATTAGAGACTTAAACATAAGACCTGAAACCATAAAACACCTAGAAGAAAACACAGGGGAAAAATTCCTTGACATTGGTCTTGGCAATAATTTTTTGGATCTGACACCAAAAGCACAAGCAACAAAAGTAAAAATAAATAAGACTACATCAAACTAAAAAGTCTGCACAGCAACAGAAACAATCACAAAATAAAAAGGCAATGTACCAAATGGGAGAAAATATTTTCAAGCCATATATTCAATAGGTTAGTATCCAAAATATATAATGAACTCAGACAACTCAATAGCAAGAAAAGAAATAATTCTATTAAAAATGAACAAAGGATCTGAATAGACATTTTTTGAAAGAAGACATACCAATGGCCAACAGGTATATGAAAAGATGCCTAAATCACTAATCATCAGCGATATGAAGATCAAAACCACAATGAGTTATCCACCTCACACCTGTTAGGACAGCTATTAGGAAACAGTCAAAAGATAACAAGTGTTGTCCATTCATCTACTGTTGGACACTTAGGTTGCTTTCATATCTTGGCTATAATAAATAATGTTGCAATGAACATAAGGGTGCATAAGTCTTTTCAAATTAGTGTTTTTGTTTTCTTCACATAAATATCCAGAAGTTGATTTGCTGGATTGTGTGGCAGCTCTATTTTTAATTTTTTGAGGAACCTCCACACTATTTCTCGTAGTGGCTACACCAATTTACATTCCCACCAACAGTGCGCATGACTTCCCTTTTCTCCACATCCTCACCAACGCTTGTTATTTTTTGTCTTTTTGACACTAGCCATTCGGACAGGTATGAGATGATATCTTATTGTGGTTTTGATTTGCGTTTCCCTGATGATTAGTAATGTTGAGCATCTTTTCATGTACCTGGTGGCCATTTGTATGTCTTCTTTGGAAAAATGTCTATTCAGGTCTTCGGCCCATTTTTAACTGGATTTTTTTACTTTAAGTTGTATCAGTTCTTTATACATTTTGAATATTAACCCTTTATGTGATAAATTATTTGCAAATATCTTCTCCCATTCAGTAGGTTGCCTTTTCATTTTGCTGCTGATTTCCTTCACTGTGCAAAAGCTTTTTAGTTTGATGTTGTCCCATTTGTTTATTTTTGCTTCTGTTGCCCTTGCCTGAGGAGAAAGATCCAAAAAAATGTCACTAATACTGATATCAAAGAGCTTACTGCTCATATTTTCTTCCGGGAGTTTTATGTTTCAGGCATTATATTCAAGTCTTTAATCCATTTTTACTTTATTTTTGCATTCAGTATAAGATAGTGGTCCAATTTTTTTCTTTTGCTTGTAGTTGTCCAATTTTCCCAACACTATTTATTGAAGTTAAAGAAGATCTATGAAAGAAGATCTATTCTTTCCCCATTATTTTAGATGAATGGATAAAGATGTGGTATGTAAATATATGATGGAATATTGCTAAGCCAAAAAAAGAATGAAATCTTGCCATCTGCAACCACATGGATGGACCTAGAGGGTATTAAGCTAAATGAAATAAGTCAGACAGAGAAAGGCAAATACCATACAATTTTACTTATATGTGGAATCTAAAAAACAAAACAAATGAACAAACAAAACCAAACAGAAGGAAACTCATAGATACAAAGAACAAATTGGTGGTTGCCAGAGAGGAGGGGGTGGGAGGATGGGCACAATAGGTGAAGGGGCTTAAGAGAAATAAAATAAATGTCATAAGAATATAATGTATAGCATAGGGAATATAGTCAATAATACTGTAATAATTTTGAATGATGACGAATGGATACTAGACTTGCTATGGTAATCATTTCGTAATGTGTATAAATGTCAAATCACTATACTGTACACTTCAAATTAATATATTATTGTATGTCAACTATACTTCTAGATGAACGACCTCACTACACTCACTCCCATCGAGCATTCAGTCCAACATCTTGCACACAATCTCCTGCCCTCAACAGGAAGTTGACATACATGAGTAAGAGACCATATTCACACTTCAGTTCCCATGATACTGATCAAATAACATTATCTTGTGTTTGTCATCTTGTCATAGGTGCTTCTCATGAGGATTCTCAAGTGACTTTAATGGAGAACATTTCAGAAGTGACTGAATTCATTCTTCATTTGACCGTCTATATTTTATGTTTTCCATTTCCTACCATCATCTATGCAACATGATTGCACAGCTCAAACTTGTAACAGCCACTCTTGACTGCATCAATAAAAGAGAGATGATTCTGCTTGAGAGATAATTCTGCTGAGATGACCATGAAGAGGAAAGAATGCATCCATCCCTTAGTTCTAAAACAAAAGAGAAAAACCTCCCTAAGTATCCACAGACCAGCTCTTTAGTGGTAAGACAAATGAGTATTTTTTTTAAAAAAATTCCTGGGGAGATTTCCAGGCTCTAAGGAAAGAACTAGATATGAGAATGCTTGCTTGAGGTCTTGGTCACCTAAACCAGAGATTTTAGTGAGGTTTTTATTTGTTGTTGCCCAACTTGGTTGTGGCACCACTGATTTGATGATTGGGGGCTCTTCCCTCTTAGCTTCCATTCCCCATGTCTTCATAAGCACTCTCAGATAAAATATATATAAACATTATCCTCTGATATCTCCAGTGGATCAGGTTAGGCTAATCTGGGATCAGGAGCCTTCTGAGATATCCATTCATATGACACTAACTGTTTCCCCGGAGAGATTTGTTGTGTGAGAAGGTCATTGTCTCTGCCTTGATATTTGCAATAACACAAAGCCCAAGTTATGTTCCACAACCAAGCTCCACAGGTGGGAAGGAGTTTCCAGCATGATGCTTTCCTGGCTGTGGACTTCTGGTCAACATTCTGGGCATGAAGCTTTTCCACACTCCCTCCTTTGTATCCTCATTTGTCTGTACGTATCAAGAAAACATACAATCATAGCCAATTAGAATGGGAAGGGGCTCTAGAAAGTCCAACTGTTTTTATTTTACAAATGAGGAAAATAAAGCCCAGCGAGGTTAAAGAGCTAAACCACAGACACCCTGTTAGCTAGTTATCTTCTTTCCACAGTACTGTGCTGTTCTATAGCACCCAGATTCCCGTGCTCATTACAATCAGGTGTTTTACATAAGTGATTGGAGTGATGGTTAGACTCAAAAAGGTGACTTCACCTCCTAATTCTCTTTTATTTAGAATGTGCTACACGAGGAGCAGTGCAAATATTATAGCTCCCTTTCTGAATTTCAGGGGTTGTAGAACTGTCAGCATCTATTTGGGGAGCCATTTTCTTTAGAAACTTCAAAGTTTGGACATTCAACATTGTTGGCTGAACATCTTGCAGTTACCAAGAAGAGATGAGGTAAACTATGTACAGTAATGGCTCAGATTGCCTGATTTTAAAATGTTAGTATCTTTCATGAATTTTAATAACTTTCATATTCATTGTCACATCAGAGCATAATAGCAGCCTAAGAGGGAAACAGATAATGTTTTTCATCTTATGAATTAAGAAGATCGGGCCAGAAGCAGGCCTATACCCAGCTGATTATCAATAGAACTAGATTAGAATTGATCTTGTGTTTGTAGTACAATCTTAACCACTCCACTAATCCTCTGAATTTCTGGATCAAAAGGAGCCATTCTATATTTAGTACAGATAAGAAATTTCGTCAATATGTTGGCCATTCCTTGTGCCTCAGTAGAAAACAAAAATTAACTTTTTTAAAAAATAAATTTAATCAGATTCACATGGTCATGAATTTGGGCCAAATGTGGCAACTCTACCAAACACGGATATCTAAGAATTGGTGAACCAGTCTGAGGAGGAAGTAACTTCATGGTCAGTAGGGTGTTCTGGCATATTCTAAGTACTTTTATGATCATTTTGTAACACTTCACACACATTTTTTGTTGTAACATTTATCACTTTTGGGGATAATTTTTACATCTGGCTATCTCTACCCCCTTAAAATGTCAGGAATCATGTTATTCATTTTATGACCCCAGTTGCTGGTACACAGCTGGCTTGCATGCAAAGCCAGCTAGGAGGAGAACGAGAAGAGGGAACCAACACTGAATACTTTCCACGTGCCAGACATTGTGTTAGTAGGGCTCCATATGTCATTTAATTTTATCTTTTCAGCTCTGTAAAATAGACACATTAAGTATTACATGAACTAGGTATGTCATAGATAATGAAACTGAGATTTGCAGAGTGTAAATAATGTTCCCAAGGCCACATCCCTTCAAAGTTGCTAATCAGTGAGTGACACCTGGACAAATGGAAAAACATATTATTGTACTATACTCCTGTAAATAGTCACCTGAGGCTCTTCTTCTAAATGGTTGTATTATATCTATAATCTGACACATTTTTCCTCTATTTATTTCAGGGTTCAATTCTATCTGTCTCATTTCTACCAATTATTTTTGCACATTACTCTCTAATTGTAACTTGATCATGCCATGTATTTTACTAATTACTAATAACCATCTGCCTATAATTGCCTGTTTATACTGTTATATTTACCAGTTCATGCTTTTATCCATGATGTATCTTCTGCCTGGTATATTACTAGTAGTAGTAGTAGTAATAGTAGTGATGGTAGTAGTAGTAGTCACAGTAGTTGTAGTAGTAGTCACAGTAGTTGTAGTAGTAGTAATAGTAGAAGTAGTAGCAATAGTAGTGATAAGTCAGACTTCTTGAGTACTTGCTGTATAATTAACATTGTTTTAAGTGTTTTGCATACTCTAAATTATTCTACTCATCTAACTTAGAAGCTCAAAGCTGTTTTTCCCACTCAGAAGATGAAGAAGGTGTAATACAGGAAAGTAAATTAACTTGACCCACTATTTTGAGAAGCCTGCTTAATATTATGGATTTTATACCATACTGCCTGGGTTCAAATCCCATTTCTACCATCAGATTTGTTACTTGGGCAAGTAATTTATCTCTTTAAACCTCAGCTCCAATTGAAGTGAAATGGGTTTCATAATAGTACCTTACTCACAGAATTGCTAAATGTACTAAATGATTTGATATATGTGAACAGCTTATAACAGTTCTTGACACAGAGTAAGTGCTATGTGTTTGCTATTATAACTAACAATCATTGTTATTATTTCTTTAGTCTCCAAGCCACAACTCATGAGTTATCATCTCCAGAAAGCCTTTCTTGATTTGAGCTAACCACACATCCTTTCTACTTTCAAAGAGCCCTTGGCATACCTCTACTTTAGAAATACATTATGATTAACATATATTTAAGATATGGTCTCTCCCACTAGGCTATCCTTAAAGACAAGAGCTATATAATATCCTTAAGTATTGTTAATTCAGGAGAAATGAAGGTGACAAGACTCCAGAGTCAGGAATGTCTCTTGGATTGAGAAAGCCTCTCCTTCTTTAACCACGGCAGCCACAATAAGCTGTCAGCTGAGCTACCACTAGTGGTGAGCACAACCAGATAGACTACGTAATATGGCTGGAGATCTATGGCTTGGTTGTGGGCACAGAATCTCCAGGTGAGAACAAAAGCAACTCTTCCACCTCCCCTCCCCAAAAATAAAGCAAAGACATAGATGATGGTGGAAGAGGGAAAACATCAGCTTATGAGAAAAAATAGACTGTGACATGAAGAGAAAACCATGAAAGTTTCATTCAACCTTTTAAAAAAACTGTCCCTTTAGTTTTAGAGTCATTGAAAGATGCCAAAACATCACTAAGAAGGTGCCAGAAATCCTGAAGTTTCCTTTAAGGGCCAAGGGTTGAAGTGGAGCTCCCAATTAATGGCCTTCATGAATTAGAAAGAAAAGCGTGGATGCCTTTAAAACAGAGCTCTGAATCACTGTATGTCTTCAGCTAGTATGAACAAGCTGGTGAGGGGTCCCTCAGGGATGGCAAATGTATTTGATGGGGCTTGTCAGCATCATATACCAACAACTGACAAAATGTTTCCTATATTAACTTTCTGTTGATTAAGCTTTCTATGTATATCTTAGGCAAAAGTGCTTGTAAGATACAGCAGCAAGTAGTGAAAAAGAGTCCTAATAATGTAATAGAGTATACCATGCAGTGAGCAAGCTGAAACATGGCCCAGAGTCATAATATGTTGCCCTGTGGCAGCTACAGTCAGCAAGGATATTCCAGCATCCTTCTACCCATTCTAGCTGAATAATTTCACTCAACCTACCCCTACCGACCATTTGGTCCAACTTCTTGCACAAGACCTCCTGCCCTCTATAAGAAGCTGACGTACATGAGCAAGAGATCTTGTTCACAATTCGGTTCCCATTATAGGGATCAAACAGCATTATCTTGTGTTTGTCATCTTGTCATAGGTGTCTCTCACGATGATTCCCAGGTGACTTTGATGGAGAACATTTCAGAGGTGACTGAGTTCATTCTTGTGGGGTTGACAGATGCTCTAGAGATGCAGGTCCCTTTGTTTATAATCTTCACTCTCATTTACTTCATCACTCTGGTTGGGAACCTGGGGATGATCATGTTGATTCTGTTGGACTCTCGACTCCACAGTCCCATGTACTTTTTTCTCAGTAATCTCTCCCTGGTGGACTGTGTTTATGCCTCAGCTGTCACTCCTAAGGTAATGGTGGGGTTTCTCACAGGAGATAAGATCATTTCCTACAATGCGTGTGCTGCCCAGATGTTCTTTTTTGCAGCCTTTGCCACCAGTGAAAGTTTCCTCCTGGCCTCAATGGCCTTTGACCGCCAGACGGCAGTGTGTAAACGCCTGCATTACACCACCACCATGACAAGTATTGTGTGTGCCTTACTGGTCGCTGGCTCTCACATCTGTGGATTTTACAATCTTCCATTCATGTTGCCTTCACTTTCCACCTCTCCTTCTGTCATTCCAATGTGGTTCATCACTTTTTCTGTGACATTCCCCCACTACTGGCTCTCTCTTCCTCTGATATCCAAATAAATGAGATTGTGCTATTGACATTGGCAGCGTTCAATATCTTATTCACTATCTTGGTTATCTTGAACTCTTACCTTCTCATTTTTATTGCTATCCTAAGAACCCACTCAGCTGAGGGACAGAAGAAGGCCTTCTCCACCTGTGCATCCCATCTAAGCACTGTTTCCATCTTCTATGGGACAATCATCTTCATGTACTTACAGCCGAATTCTAGTCATTTCATGGACACAGACAAAATGTCATCTGTATTCTATACTATGATCATCCCCATGCTGAACCCTCTGGTCTACAAAGGGACCAGACAAGGACCTTTGTTCCTTGAGGAACAAAGAAGTCAAAAGTGCATTCAAAAATGTATTTGGATGAAATCCAGGCATTTGTGACAACATGGATGGACATTGAGGGTATAATGCAAAGTGAAATAAGTCAGAGGGAGAAGGTCAAATACTGTATGATTTCCTTCATTAAGTAGTAGATAATAACAACAATAAACAAACACATAGAGACAGAGATTGGATTGGTGGTTACCAGAGGGGAAGGGGGGAGGGAGGAGGGCAAAAGGGATAATTCGGCACATGTGTGTGGTGATGGGTTGGAATTAGTATTTGGGTGGTGAACATGATGTAATCTATGCAGAAATAGAAATATAATGATGTACACCTGAAATTTATACATGTTATAAATCAATGTTGCTGCAATAAACAACAAAAAAAATTGTTACCTAGTACTCCTGTGAGCAACAATGTTGCCAACTGGAGTACAGTCTTTTTGTAAAGTTCCTTTTATTTTTAGCCTGTGTAGTGGACAGTTTCCAGTCAACACATTTTTGCAACATTACTTATGTCAGACCTTTTTTCCCTCCCCTTTCAGTGGGCTAGATGATTTTGTAATAGTCTGTGTTTCATCCTGGGGCCCCCCAACATCCAAGTTGATTTTTTTTTTACTTATAAACGTTAAAGTTCACTCTTAATGAGTATGGTACAGTTCTATAGGTTTTAACAAATACATACATTCATGTATCTGCCATCCCAATACTATACATAATAATTCCATCACTCTAAAATTCCCGCACGTGTCCCTTTGTAGACAATAACTCTCCCTTTGCCTAACCCCTAGATACAACTCACTTGTGCCCTCTGTACAGACCCAGCTCTGTAGAACCACAAAAGATCCCAAAGAGCTAAAGCAATCTTGAGAAAGAAGAACAAAGCTGGAGGCATCACACTTCCTGACTTCAAATTATATTACAAAGCTATAGTAATTGAAACAGTATGATTCTGAAATAAAAACAAACATGTAGAACAATGGAACAGAATAGAGAGCTCAGAAATAAATCCACATATGCAGTCAACTGACTCTCAACAAAGGTGCCAAGATAAACAATGGGAAAGGAATAGTCTCTTCAATAAATGATGTTGAGAAATCTGGACAGCCACATGCAAAGGAATGAAATTGGACCATTATCTTATACCACACACAAAAATCAACTAAAAATGGATTAAAGACTTAAACATAAGGCCTGAAACCATAAAATACCTAGAAGAAAGCATAGGGGAAAAGCTCCTTGAGATTAGCCTTGGCAATAATTTTCCAGATTTTACACCAAAAGCACAGAAAACAAAAGTAAAAATAAATAAGACTACATCAAACCAAAAGTTCATGCACAGCAAAGGAAACAATCAACAAGATAAAAAGGCAATACATGGAATGGGAGAAAATATTTTCAAGTCATATATCCAATAATAAGTTAGTATCCAAAACATATAATGAACCCATATACTCAATAACAAGAAAAGAAATAATCCCATTAAAAATGAACAAAGGACCTGAATAGACATTTCTAGAAATAAGACATACAAATGGCCAACAGGTATGTGAAAAGATGCTTAACATCACTGATCATCAGGGAAATGAAAATCAAAACAATGAGTTACCCACGTCACACCTGTTAGGCCAGCTATTGTCAAAGAGTCAAAAGATAACAAGTGTCCATTCATCTATTGTTGGACACTTAGGTTGCTTTTAAATCTTGTCTATTATAAATAATACTGCAATGAACATAGAGGTGCATATGTCTTTGCAAATTAGTGTTTTTGTTTTCTTCAGATGAATACCCAGAAGTGGAATTGCTGGATTGTATGGTAGTTCTATTTTTAATTTTTTGAGGAAACTCCATACTATTTTCCATAGTGGCTACACCAATTTACATTCCCACCAACAGTGCATAAGGCTTCCCTTTTCTCCACATCCTCACCAATAGTTGATATTTTCTGTCTTTTTGATAAGGGCCATTTTGATAGGTGTGAGGTGATATCTTATTGTGGTTTTGATTTGCATATTTCCATGATTGGTGATGTTGAGCATCTTTTCATGTACCTGGTGGCCATTTGTATGTCTTCTTTGGAAAAAATGTCTATTCAGGTCCTCTGTCCATTTTTTAATTGGATTTTTTTATATTAAGTTGTATGAGTTCTTCATATATTTTGAATATTAACCCCTTATTGGATATACCATTTGCAAATATCTTCACTCACTCAGTAGGTTGTCTTTTCATTTTGCTGATAGTTTCCTTCGCTATGTCAAGCTTTTTAGTTTGATGTTGTCCCATTTGTTTACTTTTGCTTTCATTGCCCTTGCTTGAGAAGAGCGATCCAAAAAACGATCACTAAGACAGATATCAAAGAGCTTACTGTCTATATTTTCTTCTAGGAATTTTATGTTTCAGATATTACATTCAAGTCTTTAATCCATTTTGAGTTTACTTTTGCATATGGTACAAGATAGTGGTCCAATTTCATTCTTTTGCAAGTAGTTGTCCAATTTTACCAACACCATTTATTGAAGAGACTGTCTTTTCCCCATTGTTTTACATGAATGGATAAAGAACATGTGGTATGTGTGTACATACACACACACACACACACACACACACATATATATATATATAATGGAATATTACTCAGCCAAAACAATGAAATCTTGCCAATTACAACAACATTGATGGACCTAGAGGGTAGTATGCTGAGTGAAGTAAGTCAGACATAGAAAGGCAAATACCACATGATTTCACTAACATGTGGAATCTAAAAAACAAAACAAATGAACAAATAAAACCGAACAAAAGGAAACTCATAGACACAAAGAACAAATTGGTGGTCACCAGAGAGGAGGGGGTCAGGAAAATGGGCAAAATGGGTGAAGGGGATTAAGAAGTATAAAATAAATAAGTCAAGAGGAGGTAATGTGAAGCATAGGGAATATAGTCAATAATATTGTAATAACTTTGTATGGTGACAAATGCGTACTAGACTTGCTATGGTGATCATTTTGTAATGCATATAAATGTCAAATCACTAGGCTGTACACCTGAAACTAGTATCATACTGTATGTCAACTATACTTCTAGATGAACGACCTCACTCAGCTCACTCCTACCCAGCTTTCGGTACAACATCTTGCACACGAGCGCCTGACCTCGACAGGAAGCTGACATATGTGAGTAAGAGACCCTATTCACACTTCAGCTCCCATGATAGTGATCAAATTGCATTATCTTGTGTTTGCCATCTTGTCATAGATGCTTCTCATGACGATTCCCAAGTGACTTTTTTTTTAATGAAATTTGAACTTTAAAGATTTTATTTATTTATTTCCCCCCCCCCAAAGCCCCAGTAGATAGTTGTATGTCATAGCTGCACATCCTTCCAGTTGCCGTATGTGGGACGCGGCCCCAGCATGGCCGGAGAAGCGGTGGGCGCCAGGGATCCGAACCCGGGCTGCCAGCTGCGGAGCGCGTGCACCCAACCGCTAAGCCATGGGGCCGCCCCCCCAAGTGACTTTGATGGAGAACATTTCAGAGGTGATTGAACTCATTCTTCATTTGACAGTCTTGTATTTTTTTCTCATGGGCTGATGTTTTCCATTTCCTACCATCATCTATGCCACATTATTGCACAGCTCAAACTTGTAACAGCCACACTTGACTGCACTGATAAAAGATAGATAATTCTGCTTGAGTCTTTGGGGTCTGAGATGACCATGCAGAGGAAAGAATGGATCCATCTCTTAGTTCTAAAAAAAAAGAAAAAAAATCTCCCTAAATATCCACAGACCAGCTCTTTAGTAGTAAGACAAATGAGGGTTTTTTTAAAAGAACAATTCCTGGAGAGATTTCTAGGATCTAAAGAACTAGATATGAGAAAGCTTGCTTGAGTTCCTGACATCACCTAAGCCGGAGATTTTAGTGATATTTTTATTTTTGTTGCCTAACTTGGCTGTGACACTGCTGATTTGATGCTTGGGGGCTCTTCTCTCTAAGCTTCCATTCCCCATGTCTTCATAAGCACTCTCAGATAAAATACATACAAACATTATCCTCTGATATCTCCAGTCAGGTTCAGGTTAGGCTAATCAGGCACCAGGAGCCTCCTGAGATATCCATGTCTATGACACTAAATGTTTCCCCTGAGATTTGTAGTGTGAAAAAGCCGTTGTCTCTGCCTTGATATTTGCAAGAACACAAGCCCAAGTTATGTTCCACAACTGAGGTCCACTGGTGGGGAAGGAGTTTCTCCAGCATGATGCTTTCCTGGATGCGGACTTCTAGTTAACAATCTGGGCATGAAGGTTCTCCACACTCCCTCCTTTGTATCCTCATTTGTTTGTTCCTAGAACCAAAGTAAGTATCAAGAAAACATACAATCATAGCCAATTAGAATGGGAAGGCACTCTAGAAGGTCCAATCATTTATATTTTACAAATGAGGAAAATACAGCCCATAGAGTCTAGACCACAGACACCCTGTTAGCTAGTGGTCTTCTTTCCACCGCACTGTGCTGTTCTAAAGCACCCAGATTCCCATACTCATTACAATCAGGTGTCTTATATAAGTGGTTGTGGTGATAGTGAGATTCAAAAGGGAGACTGCACCTCCTAATTTTCTTTTATTTAGAATGTGCTACAAGAGGAGCAGTGCAAATAGCTCTGCCTTTCTGAATTTCAGGGCTGTAGAACTTTCAACATCTATTTGGGGTTCTCAAATATAAAGCCATTTTCATTAGTAACATCAAAGTTTGGACATTCAACATTTTTGGCTAAACATCCTACAGAAACCAAGAAGAGATGAGGTAGACTATCTAAAGTAATGGCTGATTTTAAAATGTTAGTATCTTTTATGCTTTTAACGAACTTTAATATTCATTGTCACATCAGAGCAGAACAGGAGCCTACAGGGGAGATAAAGAATGTTTTTCATCTTATGAATTAAGAAGATCAGGCCAGTGGCAGGCCTACACCCAGATGATTATCAATAGAACTAGGATTAGAATTGATCTTATGTTTGTAGTATAATTTTATCCACTGCCCAACATCTCTGAATTTCTGGATCAAAAGGAGCTATTTTGTATTTAGTTTAGATACGAAATTTGGTCAATGAATTGACCATTCTTGGTACATCAGTGGAATATAGACATTAACTTTTTTCAACAATAAATTTAATCAGATTCACGTGTTTATGCATTTGGGCCAAATCTGGCAACTCTAGAAAACTCAGACATCTAAGAATTGACGAACCAGTCTCAGGAGGAAGTAACTTCATGGTCAGTAGGGTGTTCTGGCGTATTCTAAGCACTTATGTGATCATTTTGTAACGCTTCATACACATTTTTTATTATAGCATTTATCACTTTGGGGGATAATTTGTAGATCTGGCTGTCTCTACCCTCTTAAAATGTTAGGAATCAAGTTATTCATTTCGTAACACCAGTTCCTGGTACACAACTGGCTTGTATGCAAAGCCAGCTAGGAGGAGAACAAGAAGAAGAGGGAACCAACACTGAATACATTCCACATTCCAGAAATGGTGTTAGTAGGGCTCTATATGTCATTTAATTTTATCTTTTCAGCTCTGTAAAATAGACACATTAGGTACTACACGATCTAGGTGTTTCATAGAGAGTAAAACTGAGATTTGCAGAGTGTAAGTAATGTTCCCAAGGCCACATCCCTTCAAAGTTGCTAATAAGTGAGTGACACCTGGACAAATGGAAAAATTATACCCTTATATACACTTGGTGTAAATAGTCACCTTAGGTTCTTCTTCTAAAAGGCTGTATTAAACCTATAATCTGACACATTTTTTCCTCTCTTTCTTTTAGGGTTAAATTCTATCTGTCTTGTTTCTACTAATTATTTTTGCACATTAATCCCTAATTGAAATTTGATTGTACCATGTATGTTACTAATTAGTAATACTTACCTACTTATAATTGCCTGTTTATACGGTTGTATTTACCAGTTCATGCTTTTATCCATGATGTTTCTTCTGCCTGCTATAATAGTAGTAGTAGTCGTAGTCATAGTAGTCACAGTAGTAGTAGTAACAGCTTAGACTTCTTGAGTACTTGCTGTGTAATTGACATTATTCTAAGTGTTGTGCATGGTCTAAGTTGTTCTACTCATCTACCTTAAAATTGAAAGCTGTTTTTCCCACTTGGAAGACGAGGAAGCTGAAATACAGAAAAGTTAGTTAACTTGACCCACTGTTTTGAGAAGACTGCTTAATATTATGGATTTTAGACCATACCACCTGGGTTCAAATCCCATTTTTGCCACCAGATTTGTTACCTGGGCAAGTAATTCATCTCTTTAAACCTCAGCTCCATTTAAAGTAAAATGAAGGTAATAATAATACTTGCCTCACAGAATTGCTAAATGTACTGAGTTAATATATGTGAACAGCTTAGAACAGTTTCCTGACACACAGTAAGTGCTATGTGTTTGCTATTATAACTAACAATCATTATTATTATTTCTTTAGACTCCAAGCCACAGCCCATGAGTTATCATCTCCAGAAAGCCTTCCTGAGTCCCTGAATTGGGCTAACCACACATCCTTTCTACTTTCAAAGAGCCCTAGGCATACATCTACTTGAGAAATACATTATGATTAACATATCTTTGGATATAGGTCTCTCCCACTAGGCTATCCTTAAGGAAAAGGGCTATAGCATATCCTTAAGTATTGTTAATCCAGGAGAAATGAATGTGACAAGATTCCAGAGTCAGCAGTGTCTCTTGGGTTAAGAAAGCCTCTCCTACTATAACCACAGCATCCACAATAAGCGATCAGCTGAGCTACCACTGGAGGTAATCACAACAAGATATCTATGTAAAGTGGCAGGAGATCTAAGGCTTGATTGAGGGCACAGAGTCTCCAGGCGAGAACAAAAGCAATGCTTCCACCTCCCCTCCCCACAAATAAAGCAAAGGTATAAATGATGGTGGAAGATGGAAAACATCAGACTATGAGAAAAAATAAAGACTCACATGAAGAGAAAACTACAAAAGTTTTCTTCAACCTTTTAAAAAACTGTTTACTTAGTTTTCGAGTTGCTGAAAAATGCCAGAACATCACTAAGAAGGGGCCAGAAATCATGAAGTTTCCTTTAGGATCCAATGGTTGAAGTGCAGCACCCAATAAAGGGCCCTCCTGAATTAGAAAGAAAAGTTTGGGTATCTCTAAAGCAGGGCTCTGAATCACTGTATGTCTTCAGCTAGTATGAACAAGCGGGTGAGGGGTCCCTCAGGGATGGCAAATGTATTTGACGGGGCTTGTCAGCATTATATACCAACAACTGATATAATATTTCCTATATATTACTTTCTGTTAGATAAGCTTTTAATGTATATCTTGGCAGGAATACCTGTAAGATACGGCAAGTAGTGCAAAAGAGTCCTATTAACGTAATAGAGTGTACCATGCAGCAAGCAAGCTGAAACATGCCCCAGAGTCATAATGTGGTCTCCTTTTGGCAGCCAAAGTCGTCAAGGACATTCCAGTGTCCTTCCATACCATTGTAAATGAACAACCTCAGTCAACCAACCCCTACCCACCAATCAGTCCAACTTCTTGCACATGAGCTCCTGCTCTCTACAGGAAGCTGACATATGTGAGCAAGAGACCCTGTTCACACTCAGTTCTCATGATAGTAACCAAATAGCATTATCTTGTGTTTGTCATCTTGTCATAGGTACCTCGCTTGATGATTTCCAAGTACTTTTGATGAAGAACATTTCAGAGGTGACTGAATTCATTCTTGTGGGGTTGACACATGCCCTACAGATGCAGGTCCCTTTGTTTATAATCTTCACTCTCATTTACTTCATCACTCTGGTTGGGAACCTGGGGATGATCATGTTGATTCTGTTGGACTCTCGACTCCACACGCCCATGTACATTTTTCTCAGTAACTTGTCCTTGGTCGACTGTGTTTATGCCTCAGCTGTCACTCCTAAGGTAATGGTGGAGTTTCTCACAGGAGATAAGATCATTTCCTACAATGCATGTGCTGCCCAGATGTTCTTCTTTGCAGCCTTTGCCACCAGTGAAAGTTTCCTCCTGGCCTCAATGGCCTTTGACCGCCAGGCGGCAGTGTGTAAACCCCTGCATTACACCACCACCATGACAAGTACTGTGTGTGCCTTACTGGTCACTGGCTCTTACATCTGTGGACTCTTGCAATCTTCCATCCATGTTGCCTTTACTTTCCACCTCTCCTTCTGTCATTCCAATGTTGTTAATCACTTTTTCTGTGATATTCCCCCACTACTGGCTCTCTCTTGTTCTGATATCCGCACAAATGAGATTGTGCTCTTCACATTGGGAGCACTCAATATCTCTTTCACTCTCTTCGTTATCTTGAACTCTTACCTGCTCATTTTTATAGCTATCCTGAGGATACACTCAGCTGAGGGACAGAAGAAGGCCTTCTCCACCTGTGCATCCCATCTAAGCTCTGTTTCCATCTTCTATGGGACAACCATCTTCATGTACCTGCAGCCAAGTTCTAGTCATTCCATGGACACAGACAAAATGGCATCCGTGTTCTACTCTATGATTATCCCCATGCTAAACCCTCTGGTCTACAGTTTGAGGAACAAAGAAGTGAAGAGTGCATTCAAAAATGTAATTGGAAAAGCAAAGTCATCCTTAGGCTTAGCCGACTAATTAGAAATAGCATGAAAACTATGTGAAATTTCTATGGGACTTCTGGTATCTATGAATATTTTTTGAATTTTAATTATTTCTTGTTTTAATTTCTTTGAGTAGTTCTCTCTCAAATGAAACTGGTTCATGCTTTTGGAATATGACTGGGTAGGAGAAATTTTAGATGTCTTTTTCCAGAAATAGAATGTTATTTCTATCTTAAGATCAAGATTATAATCCCAAATACTATAAAATCCCACCTACATCACTCTATTGGTCTAAAATGATTTGCAAGTAAATCTAATAAGTGTACATACCAGAATTACATTTTCAATTACTAGAATTCTAAAGAACTCCATGATTCTTGTACGTAGCATAGAGGCGTGGTTCTCAGACATTCATCCTCCTAAGAATGACCTTGAGAGACTATTGAAATATAGAATCAGAGTATCTAATGCCAAATAACCTAATTTAGTATATCTCTGGTGGAGCCAACAAATCTGCAGAATTATCCCTCATTAGCTACATATACCTGGATCTTGAGTTTAGTTAGCAAGAATGTCAGTAGTTAGTTTAGATCATGAGGGATACCATGTAAGCTAAATCTATTTAGTTCCTGATTTCAGAGAGAAAAACACAGTTCATAATGCGAAAATATACCCATACCTATTCCTTACTTGAGTTCTAATAGATAAAGTTCACATAAGAGAGTCTGGATAGGGAAGAGTGCCTGCATTCTTAAAAAGCTTCCCCTGGATTTCAGATGATGTTGGTGTTCAGATCACACTTTGGGAACTGTTTCCCTAGAGCAGTGGTTCAAAAGCCTCATTATCAAACCAGCAGCATCAGTATCACTGGGAGTTTTTTATAAATGCCAATTATAGGAAGCCCACCGCAGACCTACAGAATCAGAAACTCTAGGAGTGCAGCTAAGCTACTCGTGTTTCGACAAGCCCTCCTGGTGATTCTGAAGCATGCTCAGGTTTGAAACCCCTGGACTCAATCAACCTAGAAATTCTAGCCCAGATCAATGGTTCTCAACCTTGCTGCACATTACAATAGTCTGCAGGAAATTTTTAAAGTACTGTTGCCTGGATCTCACCTCCACAGAGTATGATTTAATAGATCTGGAGATAAGACCTTGGCACCAGGAGATTGTAAAATGCTGTCACTTCCCCAAGCCTGATACATAGAAGAGATTGAGACAAAAAAGATAGCATTCATTTAACATCTAGTGTCTGCCCAATTATTGGCATATGCTATCTCATTCAGGTCCCACAATAACTCTGAGAGGGTCAACCATATAGAGAGGAGGAAATGGAGGCTCAGACATGGGTAGATGGTGTCAAAGTGAGAATTTTGAACCCAAGCCTGCAGGACTCCAAAGCACATCCTTTCTAGTTTAGTTCAGCTAACAATTGTTTAACACCATAGCATACTGTAGTGGGCATAGAGGATAATAAGATGGAAGAAACTCTCTTTTATCAAGTGTTACTAATCTTGTCAGTATAGCACAATTATCTTTGTAACTAAAGCATTAGAAGGACTGAAAGAGACATGAAAAAGTCAGAACGATATTGACCTTTTTATATATTGAAACTATTTAAGTCTCCTTCAGTGTTGGTATTCTGAAGACTCTCCAAATCCCCATTGCTCATCACAGCTCTAGGTAGGAGCACATTAAAGCACATAGGTTTTTGAGACCCTTGGGGGTATATAAAGGGGATTGGAGCCCTTGTGTTCTGTCCATGCATTGCTAATACTTACAATGAAGCCTTTGTTATCTGGTAAGACCTGTCATCCTTGTTTTCTGGAAGGTTTGTGCTATATAACGAGAAGTGTCACTTGGATAAAGAAGCTTAGCTGGAAAATTTAAATGATCCACTGAATATCCACTTTTCGGAAAGTTGAAGACCACAAACCTTAAAGTCTGATGTGCTCACCTTCACCAAATCCCAAATGTCCCATTGCCTCACTGAGAAGAAATAGGAAAAGAACAGTAAACCATCAATGCATTCTGAGAAAGCCTCTATGCCCTGACCTTTTAAGTCCTGGTGGGCTGGTGTGGGATATTAGTCACATGGTTGTGGCATATACAACAGGCAAGTGTAGACACAATTAACCATGTCTAACACCCTGTGTTGGTCAGTAATAGAATAATGTAACAATTCACCCATCTGCTCTCAAATAGGCTTCTGTAACTTTTTGATAACAATGAGTAATGAATTTATACAACTAAAAGTTTTTGTCTGAATTATTTCTGGGAGTAGAACCTACTTAGACTGAATGTTTGTGTGCTCCTTAATTTCGTATATTAAATCCTAAAGCCTAATGTGATGGTAGTAGGAAGTGGGGTCTTTAGGAGTAAGCAGATTGAGTATCTGGTGAATGGGATTAATGCTCTTATGAAAGACATCCCAGAGAGCTCCCTTGCCCCTTCCACCATGTGAGGACACAGCAAAAAGACAGCCATCTATTAACCAGGAAGTGGGCTCTCACCAGACACTGAATCTGCCAGTACCTTGATCTTGGACTTTGACTTCAGAACCGTGAGAAATAAATTTATGTTGTTTATAACAACATAAATAATCAATCTATGATATTTTGTTACAGCAGCCCAAGCGAACTAAGACAAAAGCATCAGGAATAGCAGAATGAGCTCAAGCTCTCCTCCAAACTACTAACTGTGACTTTGATTCTAACAAGACACAGAACAAAGATCAACAGTGAGGGGAAATCTTTTCAGATGGGCTACAGGGGAATAAATAATATCCTTGGTCATTCAGAGGAGTTCAATCAGGCCAAGATCTAGTTTTCCCCAAGTTAAAAAATTATCTCTGGAACTGGCATCTAATGGAAATTATACACTCCTAAAGGCTGGTATTAGCTCACATGTCAGCCCTCTCGTCCTCTACCAGGCTTGTTTTTTTTGAGTAAGAATTGTTAAATGCTTAGTCAATGAAAAATTAAATGAATGAATGAAGAAATGTGTGACTGGATGATTATATGAGTGAATGAACTGAGACTGAATAAATGAGTCAACATTGAATTGGGTCCCTAATGGCTAATTACAAGATTCAAGGTCTGTTTATTCTATGTGCCCAAAGAGAGGACACCTCTCAGATCACCCCACCATGTTCTCTCTTCCCTCATCCCGTGGAAGTACAAACCATGTTCCTTTTCACTAACTAAATCCAATGCTTACATCTTAGGATAGAGGTAGCACACTTCCTGATTTCAATCTATATTACAAAGATATAGTAATCAAACCAGTATGATATTGGCATAAAAACAGATCAAATAGAAGTGAATATGTGAAAAGGAATCATTTTAGCCTGAGAAATTATAAATAAGAGAATATATGCATTAAAAAAAGAAAGAACAAAGACTATAAGAGGAAAGAGTGGGAGCTAGGAAACCGTTGGAAAAGGCTGCAGAAATTCAAGCCTAAACGAGAGCTGTAGCTTTGGAGGTAGGAGAAAGTCCGATTCTCGATCCATTGGGAATGTGGAGCTGAAAGGATTTGCCGATGTTGTGGGTGTGGGGGTGGAAAAGAAAGGTGACTTAGGCAATGAGTTGTCATTTAACTCAGAGGGGAGAAACGGCAAGAGGAGCAGGTTAGTGAGGAATATCAAGGGCTAAAGAGGATTTCATGAAACAGTAGAGTTCCATGAAAAGTTTTGAAAAGTTAAATTTATACATACTTCTTCACATCAGGATTCTCAGAGTCCTTTAATGCCTATCTCCATTGTGGATCAAAACAGAGAGAATATTTAGTGTTTTCCAAATGTGCTTGACTATGTATACATACATCTATGTAGCTATTAATCTATCTATGAACACATGTATCTATGTACATATGTTTGTGTTTGTACGTGCGTGTATATACATATATATATATATGTATTCATGTTTGGTATTTTGGCCATAAATATCTTTGCCCTAGACATCTTTGCCAGAAGTATTTTTGCTGCAAACATTTTCACCATGTAAACAATTGGTCGTAAGACAATTTTGCCATAAAAGATAAAATAATAAAAAAATAAAAGAGAGACATTAAGAAGAACATAATGAAACACGTGGTACATATCTGGACTCCATTTAAATGTTCCATCACATGCCCAGTCCTTATATTTCACCAAATAATCTAAGCCAGATTCTGTGCCAAATACCAAAATTCTGTCCACATCATGTTCTCCACTATCAAATAGTAAAAAATTTTCACCATTTTCAAGAAATTTATACTCATAGGAATCATGTAACCATTTCTTTTTGGGGGGGGTATTGGATAATAGGAGGAGCTTGATTCTTCTTTTGCCTCTAACGTCTAATATTGTGAGATAAATTTGGTCAAGACAACATTAAAGAACAACAGTTGTATCTAAATTAGCTAAAGAATCCATAATTAATGCTCTCGAAGACTGTTGTGAATGACTAGCCACCTCTTTCATATTTACCATAACTTGGTAAACTGTTGGTTTTGATGGGTAGGAGAGATGACTGTGCTCACCAAAGGATTTGCAAACGGATATGTTATCATTTTTTAATATAACATGCAATCTGGATTTACACTGTCTTATTTCACACTTTCAGTAAGTTTTATCAACGTATTTTTGAGTTGAAACCAAACTGTCAACCAGTTATTTTGTCTTTTATGGCAAAATTGCCTTATGGCTGATTAGTTATGTGGTAAGAATGTTGCTGCAAAAATGCTTGCAGCAAAGATGTTTATGGCAAAAGTACCCAGAACTCTATCTATCTATGTATCTATCTATCTATGTATCTCTATCTGTCTATCTATCATCTATCTATCTTTCTGTGTCAGGGAGGAGCATTTTATGGCTTTAGTAATCTAAAAAGATTATATAGGAAACCCGCACTTAGAAGATTTTTTCCCAAATTCTGTTAAATGTCAGGTCTCTCTTACATGATTGAGGACAAGGATCTTTTTTTTTTAACGATTTTTCAATATTATCCCCCAGAGCTCAGACTAAGATTTCAGCATATAGCAGGTGCTCAATAAGTGCTAGCTAGCTTCCTTGCTTGCTTAACAGTGCTTAGCCTGATGCAGGCATAACAGTCTTGTAACTGAGATATATTCACAGTTCTACAGTAGCTCACAGGAAAAGCACCCTATCCAGAGGTGCAAAGAGGATGAAAATCAGGAATAGTTCCTGGATAATTGATTCCTGAGCTGAAACCTGTAGATATTAGAAAGAAGAAAGGAAGAAAAAGTCATCCAGGCTGAGGGACTTTCCATGATTTCAGGAAAGACAAGACAGTATTTGAGGGATTGAAGAGGGCAGAGGACTGGGAAGAGATGAGCCCCTATGAAAAGCTAGATACACTAAGTGAAATAAGCAAGTCACGAAGAGACAAGCACTGTATGGTTCCACTTACGTTCAGTAAAGAGAGTAGTCGAAATCTCAGACACAGAAGGTAGAATGGTGGTTGCTGGGGCTGGAAGGAGGAGGAAATAGAGAGTTGTTTAATGGTATGGAGTTTCACTTTTGCAAGATGAAAAAGATTTCTGGAAATAATGGTGGTGGTAGTTGCACAAAAATATGAATATGCTTAATATCATTGAACTATATACTTAAAAATGGTTAAAATGGTAAATTTTGTGTTATGTATATTTTACAATAAAAATTAGAGGGAAAAAGAGCTAGTCATAACATAGGGCATTCTATGTATATTTTTATTAACATTCACACAAACCCTGCAAGTTGTCAGCTAAGGAAACTGAGATTTGCAGGTTTACTTATTAAGTAAATTTCCAAAGGCCAGAGAGCTGCCACATGGCAGAGCCAGGATTCAAACATAGATGGAAGGACCTTAAAGCCTGTGTGTTTTCTCATAGGAATAATTAACTCAAGAATTTCCTTCACAGTCAGTGCCTTTAGGGGGACAACATGGGGCAGTAGAGATTTTCTGAGGCTTCTCAAATCATGCTTCATAGATGTCCTCCCTCTCCTATAAGTATAGATCCAGACAGAGTTTGAGTATTTGTGTCAGACACTCCAACAGAATTGTTCCAACTAACCTGTCTTTTCTGTGTAGGTCTTTGTAAAGTCTCGACTAAGTTGTAAAGCAGTCGATATAGATTCAAAAAGCAAAATCCAAGAACCAGAGAGCGTAGGGTAGACCCAACATTCTAATGACTAATCTTGCTGGGTTGAGGTCTTAGTTTTGCCCTAAACTAATTAATTCTAATTCCTTTATGATTTCTCTTTTTAAGAATATAAACTTTTTGGCCATGAAAAATAAATTTCAGTGTATGGTAACTTAGGAAATTAATGTCAAAATGAGTGTTAGTCCATCATTCCATACTGAGGTTATTTGAAAAATAGTAAGCGTTAAGATTTAGTGAATATTTATTGGAGCAGGCACTATACTAAGTGCCCTTCATTTATTTTCACTATATCATCACAGAAACCCTATAGAGAAAGCACATTTATTACACTCTTATGTTATAGATGAGGAAATTGAGGTATAGAGATTTTATGTAAAGTGTCCAAGATTACTTTGAACTGGAGCAGTATGATGGCAGAAAACATGCTCTTAACCACTCTGCTATGCTGCCTTGACTTTATCATGTATTGAAGACTCAGATATTCATGAGTATTTTCTGTTTTTTTGAATTGTCTCTCTATTCCTGCACTTATTTTTGAATTGATATAATTTTAATATATTATATTTTTATTACATATTATAATTTATGCTATAATTTAATATTCAGTGCAAGCCTCACCCTTGTTCTTTTTGAACATCTGTTTATTCTCTCTTGGTTATTCTTCCAAGTAAACTTTAAAATCACCTTATGAAGTACACACATGCACACACAAACACACACATATACACACTCAAATTCTCTTGGAGTGTTTATCAGATGTGCACCAACTAGATGCATTATTTTGAAGACACATAGCATTTTTAAAATATTGAGCTTTCCCATCCAAAATAAAAAACTATAACTATTGCCTTAAATTTGTCTTAGGATTACATTAAACTTATTGATATTTTATATTTGTTTGGCTATTGGAAATAGAAGGTTCTTAATAGTTATTGCTGGTAGGGAGAAAAACTTTTATGTTTTATGTAAAGTAAAAGTCCTTTCATCCAAAGCAGTTTGGGCCAGTGCTTGATCATTTAATTGAAAAGACAGTTACAAGGAAGTTAATTCTAAAATATATGTATTCCTTAAAATCTTAATTTAACTTAAAACATATAATTGCACATTTCCCCCCAACCCCAGCCTTCCGATATACGACCAAGCCTTTTCTGTGTGTATGCTTTTGGGTGGCTGATTATTGCAAACTGAAGTGTTTCTTACATGAACCAACTCACAAATCATTTTCTACAATTTGCAATAACAGCCTTAAACATGGAATGAAAGTATAAAGACATTTGTGAAAAAAATGCATGCTGTATCATCGTTTTATGATTTTTCCCTCAAATATATACAGCAGTTCTGCCCATCTTAGCTAATTCATCAGTAAATTATTATTTGTTTGCAACTCACTTTTATGAAATATTTCCAAAACATTAAGATTGATTTGCATTGAAAAACTCCTTTTTCACATTCATAGGTCAATATTTCATACACTATTTTATTAACTTTAGCAATATCAAGTGTACTTGGCTTATTCACAGTTGGAAACAAATACAATTGACTTGAAAAGCAAAAATTTCCACTGGATGGAGTATTAGTGCTCAGAGGTAGAGGAGTGAAGACTACTCGCCTAGAGTTCAGTGTGCTATGGACACCCAACAGTATATTTTATCAAGGGAAAGGAGAACAAGGAGGTTAAGTACCCATCTGTTAACTATTGGCCATCTTAAGAAACTTCCTTATTAGTTCTAACAACTTCTCAGTTGGCTGCCTTGGGGTTTTCATAGGGACAATCAGATGTCTGTCATCTTTTTTTTATTGAGGATTGTGGTTTATTTCATATTTTAGAATTTCTTTAAAAATTTGGGGTAAAAGAAGTGATCGTTTTTATATGACATCATATTTTTTTCCTCTCAAAAATATCTTTTTGTTTCCTAACTCAATCTGAACATCTTTGTATTTAAAAGGGGATATATGCCCACTTAACGTTTATTGTCCTAATTGATATGTTTCATCCTGCTTCTGACAACATTTTTTAAAGATTTTTGTTCTACATAATTTCTCATTCATTTTGGTTCTTTTTTTTTAACTATAGCTTCATTCTTTCATTTTTCTCTTTAATCTTTGGAAAAGATATATTATATATTTATATTATATATTTGGAAAAATACTTTCTATTTGTGATTAATATTAAAGCAGTTAATATTAAATGTTTAAAAATATAAAAAGGATAAACGTTTCTCTAATTTGCCACATCTAAATAATAATGTGGATTATACTGAATCGTTTTTCACATAGTTTGAGGAAATTAGAACAATTTTACCTATCTCCCCTTTCTCTTACTCATTTCTCATGTTTCTATATCAGTTGAGATTTACATCTGATTACTATCTAAAATTGTTTTTCATAGTGAATTTTTCAAGAATTATATTTGAAATTTCTATTCTTCATAAAACAATATTTGAAATAACCATTTAGACATAACTGTATTTTACTGTTTTAATTCCCACCACTGTTATATCGCAAAATATCCAACACAATTTTTATTTGGATTAATTTTTTTAACAAACTAAATTATTTGAGTTATTGAGTTATTATTTCAGCATGAATGTAGCTGATATAATTCCAGAGCCTTTGCAAATCTGAAAAATTCTTTTTGATGTTATTATATATGGATGATAACTTGATTGGGCATAAGATCTCTTAATCAGAATGTATTTTCCTTAAAACATTTTGCATAGTGATCACCTCTTGAATTTTTGTATCATAAAAAGTATATTTTAGATACAAATCTGCCAGAAAGTGGTGACTTCGTGGAAAGTGGTTAGTTTTTCTTTTTATTTCCCCCCTTCTATGGAATTTCTAGTTTCCTCATCATCTTTCTTTATCTCCGCTAGCTCCACTCTTGTTTCTGCCTACCATGCATCCAGTGTTTTTACCAGTCAGTATATTTGAACTCTCAAGTCTGGATTGACAGTAGAAGTCTTACAGAAAATACTCTAATAAGGAAAATATACAAGTGGAATATGTCAGGATAACATTGGAATAAAGCTGTGTTCACAGTCCTGGATGAGACCACAACATCCAGATTAATATGAAGAATTCCATCATTCAAAGTTTCATCTGTAAAATAAATGTTTACAGTTATATAACTATGAATTCTTTACAATAGCAAAGAACTAGCACCTGTCAACTTGTATCTAAAGGCTGATGTTTAAAGACTTTTTAGAAATCGGTTTCTTGGTTTTCGGGAACATACATATGAAGAATTCTAAGACCTATTATTCCGTATCTTTTATTACTATTAGAATCTCAATGACAATTAGGTAATTCCCACATTAGAAACAAAACTTATAATCCTTTATTTTCTTTAAGCAATAAAGTGATTCAGCAAAAGAAGGTTCAGCACTTTTTGTTCTTCTTTTGCAGGAGACATGTTTGCTGGGAGCCCTGCCCTTAACCAATCCGGCCCCACTGAGTTTGTGTTCCATATGTTCACAGCTGTCCCTGAATTCCAGGTCCTCCTCTTCCTCCTCTTCCTCCTCCTCTACTTGATGATCCTTTGTGGCAACACAGCCATCATCTGGGTGGTGTGCACACACAGCTCCCTCCGCATCCCAACGTACTTCTTCCTCTCCTACTTGTCGTTTGTAGAGATCGTCTGCACCACCGTTGTGGTGCTCTTGATGCTTTCTAACATTTTAGGGGCCCAGAAGCCCATTCCGCTGGCGGGCTGTGGGGCCCAAATGTTCTTTTTTCTCACCCTTGGTGGTGCTGACTGTTTTCTCTTGGCAATTATGGCATATGATCGTTATGTGGCCATCTGCTACCCACTGCACTACACCCTCGTCATGACCCAGAAGCTGTGCGTCTAGATGGTGGTTTGTGCCCTAAGCCTGGCCCTCTTCCTTTCCCTGCAGCTCACATCCTTAATCTTCACCCTGCCCTTCTGCGGGCACCACCGCGAAATCAACCACTTCCTCTGTGATGTGCCTCCGGTCCTGCGGCTGGCCTGCGCCGACATCTGCGTGCACCAGGCCGTCCTCTATGTCGTGGGTATCCTGGTGCTGACCGTCCCCTTCCTGCTTATCTGTGTCTCCTATGTATTCATCACCTGGGCCATCCTGCGCGTCCGTTCTGCTGAGGGCCGCCACCTGGCCTTCTCCACCTGCTCCTCCCACCTCACTGTGGTCTTGATGCAGTACTTTTACTGTACCCTGGTCTACCTGCGTCCCCAGTCTAGCTCTAGTCAGTGGACGAGGATCTCCAGTTTGCCCTCGTTTACACCTTTGTCACCCCCTTTATCAACCCCCTGATTTACACCCTCAGGAACAAGGATGTCAAAGGTGCTCTGATAAAGTCCATCAGTAGCAAACGAACAGCTGAGGCTCTCTGAAGGTTTAGGTGGACTTGAAGGAGGTACTTCAGCATGTGACAATAGTGAAACTCTTACACATAAATGCCAGATTTATATTTAATTCCCCACAATGTGTACTTTTGTTAATTCTCTGTTCCTATTACACTTAGTTGCTACAGTTTACTCTCATTTTTTTAAACTTCCCTGAAATGGTAAAACTCTAAAAGTGGACAAGGCACTATAGGCTATTTTTGTATGTTTAGCCCCATATTGAATGGTTTCCATTTCCTCTGAAGCAACTTCATTATATTTGAAGCTTCCTCCTTAGGAGCAATGGTACTGATTCCTTGAACAGTGGCTCAGATGAAGAATGTTTATAAGGATCTTTCACCTATGAATTTCACTTAACCTAATATGCCTTATTCTTGTATTTGCCATCAAAATATGACAGGTAACTGCTTGGTCAATTTTCCTATTTCCCTCATTAAATGTATTTCCCATATAACAGGGGTCCCTGTGTTTTTATCTAATCTGTGCTCTGATAGTCAATCCAAGAATGTATATGTAGGTCAAGAAAAGTGGAGCAGAGACTACCCTTGAGTCTATTTTCTCTAAGAATTAACATGCTTTGAGGGTAACAGCGAGATTTCCAACACTAAAACCTCTAAGCTGTGGGGAAAGAAGATTACAGCATCAAGAGACATGGTGAAACTCTCTAGAGAGCATCCTCATTGGAGAGAAGATCTGGATACCCAACATGGAGTGGAGGTAAAACCAAGGTCTTGAGGTGAGCTGCCTTTGTATATAGACAGTGCATGATACAAAGAGTAGATTAATAAATTCTGGTTGAAATCATTATTTCATTGATGCTGTGTGTTCTAGGACACTTTAGCTGTGGCTTCAAGTCCATTTCAATGTAAGGAATGTCACATCAGCAACAGGAAATGACTAGGCTATGCACAATGGACAAACATTTCACAATGTCATGAATTGCCTGGCTTTTATCAGATCTATCTGAAGCAAATGAGAATTTTTGTACGATAGTCTGTAATTCAAGTGTATGTATAGGGAAAGAGAGGGTGGCCACAGTTTGAGAAGCATCCCATTCATACCTTTTGAATAGAAGTCACTCTCTCCATCATTGCCAGATCAACTGATTTCTCAAGAGAAACTGTGTACCTGAATTAAGTGCTTGCTTAAGTTCAGGAATGACTCTCCCTCCAAGCTAAACTTACTTTTGTTTCCTTAAAACTAAGCAGTGAAGCAGAAATTTCCCAACTTCAAGGGACTTGGATACCAGATAAAAAGGTGTTTTCTTAACTTTTTATTCTCTACTTGAGCAACATTACATAATTTTCTAATTGCTGCCTTCTAACTGTGAGATAATTATTTTTCATAGTCCAAGCAGAGTTGGATATGCATTTTTGGAGGAAGCAGACACAAAGGGTTTTGCCAATAACTGGATGTCTACTTTAGAGAGGTGGCTTATTGCTCCATACATAAGCACACCTGGGTCAGATGCAATTGAAGATAATAACTCCAGTCATAACCCAATTATCTCATTTTGGTCATATTTAATAAGCTGTTTGCTGTCCAGATTTCTCATGGGACTCCTGCAAGCATTACATCTGTTACAAATAATATTCTGACAAAAGTGAATGCAGATTTCATGTGATATAATTAAGCAAAATAGAAAACAGTAACAATGTATATCTACATTTTTTTCTGAAAAAAGTCTAGTAACATATGGTGAGCAATGGGGTCTTTGAGTCTATAAAGGGGAATTTAATCAAGGATTTTCTAGAATAATAAGTACATTTTTTAAAAACACTAAATGGATGAATTCTATTGGGAGGGAGGTGGATACACATATCTGCTTCCAGGTTTGAAGCCCATTTAGAGCTTGGCATCAGAGCATACGTAATTTTTAAAATGTGAGGATTTACTAATTTATATAGAGAATTAATTATGTCAGGAAGGATGAGCATATTCTATCACCTAGTTTCCAAAATAACAAATTCCAGTCCTCCAGACTTTAGAGAATCTACTTTCAATGTAAGTCCTATTCTTTATTCTTTTTAAACTTATCAATTTAAATTATTATGAAACAAGAGAAACTAACATCTTGAAATCAGGAATGGATTGCCTCCTCTGAAAAAGTACTGAAATAAGGACATTTTTCAAGCCCCAGTGGTCAAATGCCACCTTGGAGCCAGGACTGATGACTGCATCCTTTGCGCTCATTATGCACATTATCACTGAGAGGACATCTTTTGGGGCAGTAGGCACGTTGCAATCACCTCAGCATCCCTTTTTCACGTTGCCCAGTGCCCTGCACACAATATGGACTCGACAAATGCTGGCTTCATGTTAAAATGCAATAAAAATCAGACAAAATCAGAATGACAATATATTTTTTCCCAGATAAGTCAAGTGTGCCCTTTCCAGAAAACTGAAGTTTGTCTCTCAAAAACAATGCTTTTCAATTTAATCATCTTAAAACCATCTCCAAAATGCACCGGAAGTGCCTGGCATGGCACATAGAAGAAAAATGTTGCTAGAAGGCAGTCCAGTCTGCGCATTTCCACCCGAAGCTGAGCCCCACATGAGTTCGCACCTCGTGTGAGGTGTTTCGGTCAAAAGCTTGGCCTCGCAAAAGTGGTCAGGTAAAGCAGATTCTGGGGTTTCTTCTTAATCATAGTTTTGGAAATAAGTTCATAAAGTATAAATGGCAGTAGGGGAGAAAGAAGTATATAATCTATACTACAAAGGGAAAATTGAACACTGCCCATAAAAATATGTTGAACCTCTCCATGACATTTTAAAATAAAGCATCCCTCCCAAATTTGATAGAAAAATACACAGTCACTGCAGAAAAATCTGGAAAACATAGAAAAAGAAAAAGAAGAAAAATACAGTCAGTAAACAGGTGCATTAGAAGGTATTGATGTTTTCTAGCCCAAACTTCTGGTTTAATTCATGAAGTGTTGTTATCCTCCAAGCAACTAAATCACTTGGTCACTGTTATTAAGTGCCTGCTGTGTTCCTGGTACTCTTCTGGGTATTGGGGATAAAAAGATGAACATATAAAGTTTTGGAGGGAGACAGACAAATGCCAAGATAACAAAAATATTATATGGCAAGAAAGATATATATTATACATATGTGATAAATTAAAGATATATATAATAGAATATGTATATTCATGTATATATATATAGTACATGAAAGGTTTGGTGGTAATCATCATGCTCTTTTGTGTGTTTGTGTGTGTGTGTGGTTTCAAAGCCCTCTCTCTTTTTTTTTTTATGGTGAGGGAAATTGTCCCTGAGCTAATATCTGTGCCAATCTTCCTCTATTTTGTATGTGGGACACTGCCAAAGCATGGCTTGACGAGCAGTGAGTAGGTCCATGCCACCACAGCATGGCTTGACTAGCAGTGTGTAGGTTTGTGCCTGGGATCCAAACCTGCAAACCCTGGGCCGCAGAAGTGGAGTGGGCAACTTAACCACTGTGCCACCGGGCTGGCCCCCATCATGCTCTTAAATGGAAAGAGAATTTACTGTCAATTAGTTCTGGTTAGAGAAATCCTAGCTATCTTGTAGTGTTAATTTCTTGTTATCTTCATAGGCAACATCTAAGCAGAGCATTTTCAAGGATTGAATACCTGTCCATTCTCTTTGCACATTGCTTTATCTGAGTATTGATGCTGCCTATTCCCTGTATCGCAGACATATTTTAGCAGAGTAGTGAAGTGGGGAAGCAGAATATATTGTAATTGCTAACAAGTGATATCTCTTCAATATAAATGATTTTTCATTGGAATGATGTGTGAAATTCCAAAATATTAAGTTTTTTCACACTCACCAATAGTCTATTCATAGATAAAGTCTTATTCTAGAGTTAAATACAGGGAGTTCTGGATATTCTTACAATGCTCAAAAGATGTCAGTTTGTGAACTAAATCCGGCTTGCTGATGTTTTATTTAGCCAGCACAGTATTTTTTGTTATTGTTGTTTTGTTTTTTGTTTTTCCATGAATTTAAGTGCTTTGGGGAAACCCATGATCTTTTAGGTCTAATACAATCTCCTTACCATCCACTTAAGTGTGCCTTCCTGGTGCCTTTGTTTGCATTGACTGCTTCTACTTTGAAGTCATCTGGGTTTAGAACTACTCCCAGTGTTCTTGCATCAGCCTTGATAACTAATAATAGGCAATTCCATATATTTATGATCCTGATTTGGGACCAAAATCCCAGTGATCTGCCTCTCAGCTTAGGAAATGACAAAGAATCTGTATAAGTTTAAATCTCAAAGGTATTATGTTTCCATTATAGCAAACTGTGAGGAAAAGCTTTTAAGATTTTATTTTACTAGAAACTCATACAAAGTATTGTTTCAAATTACGCAGTCATTTTCTGGTCTTAGAAATATATTGTTTCAAAAAATTCTCACTCTAATCAGTTTTAATCTTTAAAAAAACGATTAAATCCTTAGTCTGTTGAGTTATTGAAAGCAGTGTGACATTCTTTAAAAAAAATGGATTCTTATTCTCTACTCATTTTCTTTAAGGTCATAAAGAGTAACTAGGTTTTATTGCTAGATTGTCAGAGGGTAGTTTTGGGTGAAACAAGAGTTGAACTGGTCTTATTTTTGCCACTGACCTGTTGAGCACCTCACACAAATCAGGTAACTTCTCTGGATCTCAGTTTCTTCATGAAGGTCTCTGACAAGAGGATTTCCCAGACACTTTCCTGAATGGAAATGCTTAAATCTTAAGATTTTGTTGTTTTAGACACACTGATCTTTTTTTCCAAGTTTGAGTCCTTTAGTAGCTCTATCACATTTTCCCTCTGTTTAAACTTCTTTTTCCTCCAACTTTTATGTCTGGCTTCTCATCTTTCATGTTTCACCTCCTCAAAGAAGATGCTTTTGATGATCCTATTCCTATAGTCACTCTCTATCCTATTAATCTATTACATTTTCTTCATGGAATTTATCACTATCTGATGATATCTCATTTACTTATTTCACATATTTCTTGTTTATTTCATCAGCTACAATGTAAGCTCCATGAAAGCAATAATATTATATGTCTTATTCTTCTTCGTACATCCAGAATTTAGAATAGAGATGGGGACATAATATTACATAAATATTTTGTTAATCAATCAATTCATTAATGATGAGCCAAACTCTAAATGGGTGAACCCTAAGACTGTGTATTTATCACCTAGAGTAATTATCACATCTCAAAGAGAACACATCAAAAGTTTGTTCCATTGTAAAACATCCAATAGACCAAGGGAAATGTGGGAAAGGGAACTGCATAGGAAAAAGATTTTAAAAGTTAACAAGTTTTAATATGACAAAGTAATATCTCAGCAGGGGCGGAATAAAACCTATAAAATCTCTATGGTACATTGAGTGAATATATATTCTTTATTCAAATTCTGGAAGACTACAATAAGGGAGTTATTTAAAAATAACAGAGGAGAGTTAAATGTCTGCCAAGTGTTCCCCCTCAAATTGTTCCTTTATCCATAGCTAAGGTTATCAGAGCCCCCCCCCTTTTAAGATTTAGCATTTCTCTGACTCCAGTATTGCCAAGATCTCCTCCCACTTACATGACAAACATAGACAATCACTGTATATACATTCCCAGTCCAAGCCCTGTCCACGACATCTCTGCAAACACCTGCCCTTTAGCCTCCCTTGGACTAGTGTGTGCACGCTTGGGGTGTACTGACTTCCAGAGGAGGCCCATCCCAGCCATGCAAGCTCAGGGTCCCAGGATCCTGGAATGTAGTTTTGAAGTGGGAGGTGAGATTATTGCAGACTTGGAACGGGCATGTTCTCTTGACCCTATGAGATCCTTCTCCAGTGAGAAGAAGCTTGCCACAGTAGAGTTCATGCTTAAGAGCAGTCCTACTTGATGATAATCTATCAAGTGTGTCTGATAATTACTCACCAGTCCTTCTGGATTTGGAATCTTAACCCAGCACCAGCACTGTGATAGCCATCCTCCTGCTTGAAGGAAGTCATCTTGATGTCAGCTGCCTACCCATCTGGATTCCTGCATCTCTCCTCATCAACCTTATGCATTTTCTTTCTACCTGTTGGATTTCTGTGCAGCGCAGACTCTGTGTAATTGGCTTCTGCTTCAGTTTCCCTCTCTAGTCATCAATTCTTTACTGGAAATAGAGCCCTTCCCTTTATCAATGTCCACCCAAAGGGGATCTAACACCTGCTTAGCACTTGCCAGTCCCCTAACCTCTAAGAGAGGGAGTTGAAATGTGGTCTTCAGATCTAGTCTGCCTGGAGTGCTGAATAAAGAACTGGTTGGCCAGGACCAGAATACATTATTAATTATCAGTGCTAATGCAGGAGAATGGTTCCACCATCTCTCCCTCCACTGTCCTAGTTAGTCCACCATTAGCTCTCATCTTAATTACAACGAGTACCTCTAATGGATCTTCTGCCTCCATATTTGATTCCTACGATTCATTCTCCCGTCAAAATCTAACCTCCCGTGACTAGAAGAGAATGGATGATTTCCCAAAAGTGTTATTTCCACAAATCTTCCTTTATTCACCATATATCTCTCCATTTGTATAACCTACAGAATATTTGGCAAGAAATTGTTAAAGAAAAAAATTACTGAGCTCCTATATCTCCGGGTATGGAGTACTTGGAAGTAATATCCAAGGAATGTCATGGTGGTCATCATCATCACTACCAACACCAACATCTTTCCCAGATTAATAAGAACAAGAAAATGTCAACATATTTCAGATCTTATTGAGGGAAAGTCCTCTCCTTAGGGATATTATGATAAACCTTGGACCTTCAGAGATCAAAGTCCACATTAAGAACTTTCTGCAAATGGGAAGTAACCAATTTCCTGCAGACCAACAATGGGTTTGGAGTATAGAAACTTCACAAAGCAAGCACAAGAGGAACCTATTGATTAGAATAGTAACTTTCTCCTTTAGCACCAGTTCCTTAACAAGGTGGCCATGAAAATGTGCCACTCAGATCTCCTGTTGCAGGGAGGATTGCCCAGATGCTGAGCTGAATCCACCACTGTATCCATGCCAGGCCACACTGCCCACAGTCTACTCTCAGCCAATGATAGACTCTGTTAGGAATACTAAGGCAAATCTATTCCTGAACGTGCAGGACTCCTATGGCCAGTGACTTTGGCTGAGGACACCACATTGACCTGGTTAAAACCCTCCTAGAGTCTGATGCTCTGCCTATCCAACTCTCCTTCCTTCTCTTCTTCTTCCTTCTCTTCCTCCTCCTTGAGAGTCAGTTCTACATCACAGTTCAACATCTCTCCCTGCCTCCTCTGGTTCCTTTCCCCTTTTCTCTGGTAGGCTTTTACACCACTATCTCTTACACATCTAATCCTGTCTTGGCATCTGCTTCTTGGAGTATCCAGATCAAAGCACTTAATGACAAGGAACTGGCAGCTCACATCAGACCTTCTAATATGTCATATTATGTTGTCTATATTTTAGTTAGGCGTAAAGTAACTCTTCAGCGAAGTATACAGAGTCCTATCAGGCTGTGAATTCATTATTTTTAGTTAGATGTTTTTCCCTCATAAAATTATTTGATAAAGAATCTCTTCAATTATATATACACACACAGAGATAGATGATAGATAGATAGATAGATAGATAGATAGATAGATAGATAGATAGATAGATAGGCAGATAATAGAGACAGAGATAGAGATAGAGATCTATAATGAAAGAGAAGAGAGTGAGAGAAGTAACTAAGAGTTTGGGCCTTATAGATGTCCCAACAATGTGAACAGAAAATTTTATGGAATGATGACTTGATAAATACAATTTATGCCTGGGTGTACAAAAGAGGAGACTTGCAATCATGCAACTATATTTCTTAATTTATGTGATCTCTTATATTAATTTGCTGTGTGCCATGTCAGCGTGGAATACATAGATGAACATGTTCAAGCTTGTCACAGTAAAGTACCCACTGTATTATCTGTTGGACAGTGAATTCCTAGAATAGGGACAGGAATTTGGGCTGTCAGAAAGCTTTTAAAAGTGCCTAATACGAAATGGTGGAATGAACAAAAACGTGTGCTGATGCAAAGCTGAGTTCCTACAGAGCAGTATATCTCTAAGGGCCGTCAGCTGGCTTCCTGCATCAGAATCACCAGCAGGAATTGGGGAAATTGTTGCTCCCAAGGCCCCATATCCAAAACCACCCAATAAGAACTGCTATGAAGAATGGAGAAATGTCCATTTGAAACAGCATCCAGTGGCTCTATGTAAACCAAAGTTTATATATCAAACATTTGCAAATCAAATATTCTTTTAACATTGACCCATATTACGATACCAGAGCTTACTTATCTTTATTTTTACTGATCCTCCTTGATCTTTGTTGATAAATTTGAGGTTTCAGCTCTTGAGGTCACATCTCAGGTGACTCTCTGGGAAGCCTCTCTCTGTGAATTTTTTATTTTTGTTTTGTGTTCGTCTAAATGAGGACATGAAAGTTCCCAAGAAGATGGCGTGTATAGGAACTCCACAAGGAATTTTTCTGCATTGATAATTGATATCCCCACTCACATTCTTCAATTTATTAATTTTTTGTTTTTAAGTTTCATCTTGAAAAATACCAGCGTTCTGGAAGGAAAGTATGCCAGTAGGCTTGACTTCTTTCATTCAAATTCCCTTTGGGATTAATTAAAGTCAGTCCCTGAAAATCAAGGAGAAAAAGTAGAATTATTGAAGCAACAAATTATTCATTCCATGAAGTGCTTGGACCATCACTACAGCATTTTGCAATTGTTGCTTTTTAGAATATAGGACATGAGAAAGACATTCTTGGTTAATAGAATATCTGAGTTTCCTTCATTTACTTCTCCAAGTGTTTTTTCCCCCGAGGTACAATGGATGGGAATGGGGGGATGGGTGAGATTGGGGACAATGGCTCTACCAGTGCACCCATGCTCTTACAGGTAGCTGTAACTGGGATGCAAACCGACGTCAACACCATCTCATAGTCTGAGCACATTCTATTTTGCTGTGGTCCGCTATTTTGCATTCATGTGTGTGCATGTTGATGTGTTTCTGTGGGTGGTATGGAAAATAAAGATACTTCTGGACAAATGGATGTCCTCATGGAGAAAAGCTGAAGAAGACACTTCCCAGCTATGATATATTTTATCCCATTTTAATACACACATATTGCCATAGGCTGAATTTTGTCCCCCCAGAATCCATATGCTGAAGTCCTAACCCCTCAGTACCTCAGAATGTGACTGTATTTGCAGATAAGGTCTTTAAAGAGGTAATTAAATGGGCCCTAATTAAAATTAAATGGGCCCTAATCCAATATGACTAGTGTCCTTATAAGAAAAAGAGATTAAGGCACATACATATGGAGGAAACAACGTGTGAATACACAGGGAGAAGATGGCCATCTACAAACCAAGGGGAGAGACCTCAGAAGAAACCAACTCTGCCAACACGTTGATCTCAGACTTGTAGCCTTCAGAACTGTGAGAAAATAAATTCTGTTACTTAAGCCACCTGGCCTCTGGTACTGCATTATGGCAGCCCTAACAAACTAGTACACTTATCTACCAAACAAAACTTGCAGTACCACTCTCTGATTAATGTAGCTTAGAGGAAAAATGTGTTCATCACCTAGTGTATAGAGTCATTATATATGTTATATTTTTCAAACATACACATATAGTAACAGAATTTTCCCCCTCCCCCGATAAGTGACTTTTGCAATAATTCTATGCAATTTCTTGTTCCATAATAAATTCTCTAGACCCTTATTTGAAGTCAGGAAGTAGCAGGCCAAGATTTTAACCTCATGAGTGCTGTATAATGCTGTGCTTCACTCCTTGAGGTACCTGACCATACAGAAAAATTATTCAAGAGACTAGAATGAATCTTGTATATTTTCATAGTCATAAGTCCTCTGTCCAGCTCACCCCAACAGTTATGTCTTGGTTTCTTAGCTGTAGGACCATTCACTTGTTCCTTTAATCTCCCAAACAAGGATTTTCACAGACAACTTGCCTCCAAAGAATATTTTCATGAAGACAGGAGTTATTCTATTCAAAATGAAGAGTTGATAAGGAAGAATTGTTGGTGTTTCCTTAGAAATGATCTGAGAAAAGGATGCTTTGATTTTAGATAACCATTCCTAATTCATTTAACTGAAATATCTTTACAGCAGTGAGAAAAATGCATCAGACAACCTTAGATGAATGGGAGGAGACTTAAACACATATATCCCAGTTAGCTACAATTCTGTGTTCATCTACCAACCTCCTGATCTTTGTCTTGAGTTGAAAGACTTAATGCCATAGAGTTCCAGACCTGAGTCTTGAACTATTTATTCACTAATTCAACAAATAGTTTTGAGCATCTTCTATATGTCTAGCTCAGTGCTTCTGAACTGGGGGCAATCTTGCCTCCCAGGGAAACATTTGGCAATGTCTGAAGATATTTTTGGTTATCACAACCAGTGGGTAGGGGCTGGAGCTACTGTCATCTAGTGGGCAGAGTGCAGGATGCTGCAAAATATCCTACAGTGTACAGGAAAGCCCTCCACAATGGAATTATCCAGCCCCAAATGTCAACAGTGCCCAGGCTGGAAAACCCTTTTCTTATATATACAATATACATACAAGTTGAGGAAAAAGAGACTCTGTTCTTGCCCACATTGAGCCTCCACACTGCCAGGAGAGACAGAAGTTAATCAAACAGCACACAAATACATGTAAAATTGCAGCAGTTATAGTTACAATGGTGGAGGAGTACATGAGATTCCAAAAGGAACATTCCAAAAAGTGCTTTTGACTCTAGCATGACCAAGGTCAGGGAAATCTTCCCTGAGGAAATTATGATAGAACAGGGATGGAGGAAAAGGCAAAGGAGTTACTTTGGTAAAGAGAAAGGGCATTCCAAGCAGAGTGAAAAGCATGTGCAAAGGCCCAGTGGTGGGAGAAAGCATGGTAAGAAGAAGGGACTTCAAGAAAGACACGGTCACTGAAGCAAAGAGTTGGAAGGAGGGTAAAAGTTAGTAGGGGTCAGAATTTATATGGCCTGGTAAGCTATGTTTGGGTCACCTTCATCATAAGATTCAGATTTTGCTTTCTCTAAAGACTAACTGAGAGCAATGTGGCTGGATGCAGCCCGATGTAGAGGAAAAAGAATATGCTTTAGGGTCAAGCAAGCTACCTGCTGCATCTATCCTTGGGCAAATTACTCAAATTCTATCAATCTTTTTTACCTTTGACTTCTACCTGTAAAATAGGGATAAGACTCACTTTGCAGAGTTCTTACAAGGATTCAATAATATAATATGTAAATGGGATACCAATGGTACCTCCTTCTTAGGATTGTTGTAAGGATAAAATGAGTTAATATATGTAATATGTGTGAAACATAGTAAGTGCAATGTAAGACTTCGCTATTGTAATTATATAATGCTTGGCATGTGGTAAACACAATACATTCTACTTAATATCCCTTCCACTCCCTTTCTCCTCCATTTATTGGCACTGAGGATACCTCAGAAGTCTCTGAACATCTCAGGTAGCTCAGTCCTGCCTGGCTGTTGGGAGCTGACTGTCCTGCCCACACACACACACACACACACACACACACACACACCAAAAAACATGGACCTTGAGGGCATTATGCTAAGTAAATAAATCAGACAAAGACAAATACTGTATGATCTCATCTATATCTGGAATCTAGAAGAACCAAACTTAGAAACAGAGATCAGATGGGTGTTGCCACAGAAGGGAGTTGGGGGAGTAGAGGATTGGGTGAAGGCAGTCAAAAGGTACAACCTTCCAGTTACGAGATAAATAAGTCCTGAGGATATGATGTACAACGTGATGACTATAGTTAACGATACTGTGTGTATATTCAAAATTTGCTAAGGGAGTGAATCTTAAAAGTTCTCATCTCAAGGAAAATAATTGTAACTATGTGAGGTGATGGATGTTAACTAAACTTACTGTGAAAATTGTTTCACAATATATACATATATCAAATCATTATATTGTAAATTTTAAACGGATCAAAACCTTGTATATCAATTTTATCTCAATAAAGCTGGGGAAAAAAAGAAAAAAATCTCTGAAATTTTAAAAAAATACTATATTAGTCGTTTTAGGCCTACACAGAGGACTTGCCTTTGAATAAACAGGGCGTTTGGGTACATACATTCTCACACAGACATATAAACATTTATATACAACATTTTTTCAAGGATTAAGATAAGTTGCTAAGACCTATGGAAATGTCTACTCAAAGAGAGCTAAACAAAGAAAGATGCCATGGAAGAGGTGAAACATTTGCTAAGTCTTCACTGAGGCTCTATTAAGTATATAGCACTATGCTAGGCCCCATGGGAGCCAGAAAATATAAAATATGGTCTCAGTTCTCCAGGGCGATAATTTGAGACTTGGTCTGAACCCAGCTATGACAGGTTGGTGGGAGTAAACTCCCCGAAACAGAAGGGTCAAATGACCTTGATTGGGGAAATTCATATTTCTCAGGAAATTATTTTGACCACTGAGAACATTGATAAAGAGTTTAATACTGGTCTTTACTTTGACAAGCATACTCCAGACCTTCCGTTGACAGAGGATCCCAAGTGGAGAGACAGTTTAGTTTGGACTAATTATCTGGTACCAGGGGAGGAGATCAGCAATCACTATGTCATCTTCTTCTGGGAGACATAACTTGTGAGACAAGACCCTAGATAGCAGAACAATTTGTTCCTTCCATGGTTTTTTGTTTGGGAAGGTAAAAAAAAGTCTCAGTCCTACTGGGCAGTCTCTCCAGGCTTATGGTCCTCCCTTCTCCATCCACCAGAGCAGTCAGCCATCACCTGCTAGGTCCTGTCTTTTATGAATATAACTGAGAAGGCTGACTGAGTATACTCCTCTCCCTTCTCACGCTGAAGGTAAGAGAAATTCTGTTTCTACTTCCTTCTAGATTTACCGGGCACTTGTTGACACTGAGCTAGAAAAGCAACTAATGGCTTTACAAGTAGAGCTTCTAGAATTTCAGAACTAGTTCAGCCCTCAAGTTATAGTGTCTCTCTGAATTCACTTGGAAACCCAATTCTTCTGATTAAAATGGTAATAACCAATCTTGGTCCAAGAAATATTGAGGGAATGACTAACATAAATTTGGATAAGGTTTAAGGATTAATAAAAACCTTTTTCTCATAAGGTACCTTATATGAAGCAGATATTATTATCATCCCCTTAATAAACTCAAAAGAAGAAGGGAAAAATTAACATTTATTATGCAACTTAATAGGTTTCATACATCAAACCAAGTGTTCTAAATACTTTATCTCATTTAATTTCATCACAATTCCATTAGGTAAGTATTATTATTTACATCTTTTAAACATGAGGAAACAGAAATTAATGTGAGATGATCTGCTCAGGCGACAATGCTTTTAATAACAGATTGATATTCTACCTCAGGTCTGTTATTGCCAAACCCACTAAACCTCTTTTTTTACATGATGCTAACTAGACAGTTGGAGATCTGCTCCAGCCTAGACTCCTGGATTTCCAGAAAGCACCTGTATAATATTCCTCATGACGTTATTCCCAGCTGTGGCTGGTCTGGTCTGGTAAGAAGGAAGGTGAGGATATGATGTGGGATGTGACTTGAAGGCTCTGAGATGGGTGTGAATTCCTGAACAGAAGCCCCAGCCTGGGGCAGATTTCTGGGGATGATGCTGAAGTACTCTAATTCTGCCTCTATCCTATGCAACATATTTAGTAACAACCTGAAATAGCAAGTTGATGAAATGTTGATACAATGTTTCACTCTCTTGGAACCATAAAAAACACTATCCATCTATCCAGAATATGGACCCCACTACTTTGCCTGCCTCACTTCTCCTAGTTAATTTCCATTTTTCAGATATGAGCTTAAATGTTACTTCTTCTAGACAGCCTTTTCAGAATCTCCTAATCACAAACTATGCCAGAGCCCAATGTTGTACAATCTTATAACACATTATTTTTCTTTACAGCACTTAATCACAGTTTTAATTTTATATATGTGCCAGATTCTTTAATTAACAGTGTCTGTCTCTTTCATTAGTATGTATAACCACTTGGGCACAACTGTGCCATTCGATCAACATTGTATGTGGTGCTTGGCACTTAATTAATAAAAAAATAAATGTGAGTGACTTCAAGAAGGATAGTTAAGATGTGGAGTTACAGATTACAGATTTTTTAAAATGTCAATCTCAATCGACTGGAGCAATGGACCAATGTTAAAGGAATAATGGAGGATGTTCTGCTTCTCTGAAAAAGAAAAATATGATTAGATTTTTAGCATCCAGGGAGCTACATATCAGTCCAAGTATGAGGAGACCATCAAAATAATCAAACGCAAACTCATAGATTAATCTGATTTTGATTAGATTGAAAAAATAGATTGCAAGAACAGACAGGTGATCCCAGATCTTTTTATAGTTGACCACCACTCCTGTGATCTGTCTCATGTGGTATACGTTTAAGTAAGTTATTTAAAATGAGATCATTTCCAGAAATAAAATTGTGAGATGTATCGAAACCATGTCATGTGAGGAATAACAAGAGGAAATTTTGAAGAAAATTTAGGGCTGCATGATAAGAGCTCTTTAGTTCCTGCAGTGTTTCATGTAGAAATGGTCCCATGGTGTACAACAGAATGAATATGCAGAAGTTGCACAGAGGCAGGTTTCAGCCATTACAAGAAAGAACTTTGGGGATCATGTCATACAACAATGGAGCAAGCAAGTCAGGAAGTAATGAGGTTTCCTAGGCATTGAAGATGACCTGATATTCAGATACGATATTGGAGATTCAAGTATTCAATAGGGGGCTGACCTAGGCCACTTCTGAGATGTTTTCCAGTACTAAGAATTCATGACCTATACGTAATTCTATTTCACATATTTTATTATAGATCCCGGAGAGGACCATTAAGATGATATGAGTGTGATGGACAATAATAAAATTCTCAGAGGTCATCATTATCACACAGATTTCAAAGCCCTCCATCATAATATAGGTGGTAGACTAGCCTCAGATGCCTGTTGTAGACGACTTCTATACACTATGTCCATGGATGACAGGATGTTTTCCACAGTGCAGCCCAAATGTTGAATGTCAAGTTGTTTTCCATAAGGGCTCTTGAACAAGTGATTTGATTATGAAATAATCTTAAAAGAGAAAATGGAAGAAAAGTGTAAATGACTTATGTTTTTCACAATATATTTATCCATGCAATATATATTTATTGAATGTCTATAATTTGTACAACACTAGGCTTGGTGATGTAGGGAGATAAAAATGTAAGTAAGGGAGGATGGCTCCCCTTGAACTTACAAATAATAGTGATGCTTATCTGTTGTTAGGCTGCTATAACTATGGACTAGGCATTGTGGTAGGTATTTTACATTATGATCTCATTTAATCCTCACAACAACACTTAGAACTAAGCATAATTATTATCCCCATTTTTCAATTAAAGAAATTGGGACTCAGGGAAATTATATATTGTACAGCATCACAGAGCCAAGAGATGGAATTATTCAAACTACACCATTTAATTGCAAAACTGATTTCACACTGGTACACTGCCCCTCTTCTGCATGTTATAATACAATGTTGATTATGCTCAGTGACATTAGAAATAATTCAAAGCATTATTGAAGTTCAAAAGAGGAAAAGAGAATGAACAAAATGGACACTGCTTGTTAGCTGTTAGAAAAACAACAAGAGAGCCATTCATGCCTTAAGTGCTCTTAATATTTAGGACAGTCTCTAATCACATTTTTCCCTATGCTTGTGACACTGAGGTGGGTTTATATGAATGATTTTTCCTGGAACTCATGCTTCTGGATTAAGATTTTTCTTCAAAGCTCATAATAAATAATAAATATTAAAATTGGGCAAGTTGAAACAAGGCCACACATTGCCTCTTTCTCACCTTCTGACATATGAGTTGGTCTTGGAAAAGAAGTCGAATGGATGCCCTTTGAGAGTTATGTCTGTCCATTAGAAGGTTTTCAAGGAAGCTAGGCGGCTTGCCCTGAATTTCGCTTTAGCTCCTTAGAAGAGAAGAGAAATAAATGGAGACTGGCTTGGTCTTTGCTATTCATCTCCAAACTCACAGGAAGGATTCTTAGATCTCCAACAGCTTACAATCCTATATTTTCCCATACAGCGACAAGCCTGGAGGAGCCCTGTAATAAAACTCTGTTTCCTTCAAGTCCTGCACTTCTCCTGATTGGATATGGATAGAAAAATCAGAATTTGGGAGGGCTTTTTCTGAGGTTTATCCCTGACACTGTCAATCTCAGGCCTATGTCAGCTCTTCACCCATGAGCATTGTTTTCTTTCTTCATTTTCCATCATACCATTAGCTTTTCAGTGTCACATCCACATCCCTGAGTCAGGAGGTATTGTGTGTAAATAAATGTATGAATGAAAGAATGAATGAATGAATAGCTTCTGGCTCTCACCTTAATGACCCCTGCTCTCAAGAATTTCTTGACACTTCCTTGTGAATTTACTGGAAGACTTTAATTTTCCTTCCACTTCTACTGAAAATAGCTTCGAATTCCACAAACTTCCTCTGCCTCTTTTCCTTAAAAAATTCCTATATAATTTAGCTGAACTCTTGGCAGTTAGCAATTAAGTTGTAGATATTTATGGGAAAGACTTGGTAAAAGGGTAGGAAAAAAGAGAATTAGTCCAAATTCTTCTCATTTCTAACTCCAGCTTTGATTAGATTAGATCATGGCTCAGAGTGTGAACTGATATATATGGTCAGTTTGATTCTCCTCTCATTTTTGTAACTCTCAGCAGGGAAAAGCTGTTAGCTCAATGACCTGGGAAAATCGCTCACTGTTGATGGAATTTGTGTTCCTGGCCTATCCCTCCCACTCAGAGTTGCGTGTCTTGTTCTTCCTTGGAGTCAGCCTGATTTATACATTGATCATCAGTGGGAATGTCCTCATTGTGGTGGCCATTCAGACAGAAGCCCGCCTACACACACCCATGTACTATTTCCTGGGCAGCCTCTCAGCGGTAGAAATATGCTACACTGCTGTGGTGGTGCCTCACATCCTGGCCAACATCCTACAGTCAGAGAAAACCATCACTCTCCTGGGCTGTGCCACTCAGATGATTTTCTTCCTCGGACTTGGCAGTGCCGATTGCTTCCTCTTAGCTGCCATGGCCTATGACCGGTATGTTGCTATTTGCCACCCCTTGCAGTACCCTCTCATCATGACTTTAACTCTTTGTGTCCGCTTGGTTGTGGCCTCAGTGGTCATCGGCTTGCTCCTGTCCTTACAACTGGTGGCCTTCATCTTCTCTCTGCCATTCTGTCAGGCTCGGAGTATAGAGCACTTCTTTTGTGATGTGCCACCAGTGATGCATCTTGTTTGTGCCAAGAGCCACATCCATGAGCAGTCAGTGCTGGTGGCAGCCACACTAGCCCTTGCTGTGCCTTTCTTCCTCATCGCCACCTCCTATGCCTTCATTGTGGCTGCTGTGTTCAAGATCCACTCAGCAGCTGGCTGCCACCGTGCCTTCTCTACCTGCTCCTCCCACCTCACTGTGGTCCTGCTGCAGTATGGCTGTTGTGCCTTCATGTACCTGCGTCCCTACTCCATCTACTACCCAAAGCAAGATGAGTTCATCTCACTGGTGTACACATTGGGAACCCCAATGCTCAATCCACTTATCTACACCCTGAGGAACAGTGAGATAAAGGGGACCCTAGGGAGAGTTCTTACCAGGAATTACCTCTCCCAGAATAACTAGAGAAGGGTATAATCTATCAGGCAAGGGTTTTTCCATCTCATTCAAATCCCCATGAAACTGGGATTTCTCTCAATTGATGTTAAAACTGATCTAAAAAAACGGTATAAATTATCTGGATATTAGTTAGCTATATGTGCCAGAGACCGTTAAAATGTTTCTATCATTTTACTTAGTGATTTCTCTTCTAGAAAAGAAATTAACAAATAAGCATACTATAATAGAAAGTGGCAAGTATAAGACTGCATCTCAGGTACCAGCTGGAAACAGATGGCTCATTCAATAGATTTTAACGCAAAAAAACAATAAAGGGAATATGCAGAAGTATAAGTAAGGGAACCAATAATGGATGGCAGTGCACTTACACACTAGCAATAGCAGGAAGCTATTATGATCTGTAGACCTCACAGGTTTAAGAGGGTACAGAATTATCAGAGACCAGTGAGAGCTAGATTTATTGAGCGAAGACACTTGGTAGCAACTGTAGCTTTAGGAAAAAAAAAAAAGCAACTATTGACAGAACTACAGCCATGCAAGGAGAGAGCTGGAAGATAAATACCCCAACCTCTCTCTGCTTGCACCCTCCCATCTCTTGCCCTGTCTCCACATGGCCAAAACCAACTGGAAGAAAGAGGGCAGGATAGACTGAGTGATTCAGTTCTCAGAAGTTAGCCTTTTGGGACAAGGCGGGGCTGAGAAGGACCCTGAGAGTTAGGGACAGAGTAATCAGAAGAATATTGTTTATTATACTATTTTATGTAAAAATAAATATATGTTAACAATCCAATTTCACCATAAAAAAGTATTTTCAAAACAATTACTGAGGAGAGAGGAAGTCAAGATGGCGGCGTAAGCAGACTCTGAACTCACCTCCTCACTGTGTAAATTGGACACAGCCAATTTATAACTATTCGTGGAAAAACTACCCCTGAGACAAAACTGAAAACTGGATAAGAGGAATTCCTGCAACAAAGGGCAGTCCTAATTGAGGTAGAAGAGGCAGAAACTCCCTTTTGGAGAGAAAAAAACGCTGCCTTCACAAGCCGCAGCGCCTCACGGCCGCCTGGGAGCAGCCCTCCCTGGAGGCAGCGGGCCCTGAGCCAGGGAGTGCCCCCGCTGTGGGCATTTTGTGGACCCAGCACAATCGAGACGAGTGGCATAATATCTGACTTTGCCTGCTACTAAAACATTGGGGAGTAGCCCCAGAAAAGCTGGTTCACAAAGAAATTAAAACCGGCCCTTAAAGGGCCCACGTGCAAACTCACCCATTTCAGAAAGCAACGTAAAATCACCAGAAGGAAAGGTGCACAGTGCTTTAGTGAAAAGAGACTCACCTTAGGCCCTGAATGCATCTCGGTGAGAGGTGAGACCTCTCCAAGGAATGGGACATTGGCGGCGGCCATTGTTGTGGCCTGGTGTGGGCGTGCTGAAACAGACGTCATTGGAGTTCTCCCTGGGGCCTGCTACCCCAGGGTCTGCCCCACCCACTAGAGCATCGATTTAATCCAGCTCAGCCAGGGCAGGCAGCCCACCCTAGAGACTGGCCCCACCCAACAACAAGCCCTCAGGCAACTTGTGGGCCTGCATAGTTTGGTGACTGGATTCTCTGCAGCCTGACAACTGAGCCGATTTCAGTGGGGCAGGGCATGCACAAGGAGCGGGTGGATAGTATGGGCTGGTGGTGGAGTGTGTGGGGCTCCAGCCGTGGAGACTGGGTCCGCTTCGGGAGGTCGGGGCGTGCACACGGGGCAGGACTGTGTGACTGTATGTGTGGACCTGTGGGCGGCAGGACTTGTCAGCTGCAGAAGACTTGTGCTTCTCAAAGACCCACATAGGGGGTTTGCCCCACCTTCCTAAGCCTGAAACAATTGGGTGCTTCTGTGACTGAGGCCAGCTCCTCCCAGCTGCAATCCTCAGAGAGCTGACAAGAGACATAATAGGCTAGAGGCTTATAGCAATTGTAAGCCCCTGAGCCTAACAACCTGCCATGCTGGGGGCCTACTCACTTAAAAGAAATACTGCAACACAAATGTGGTATTAGAACTTGCAGCCAATGGTGTTGGGGCTCCCCACACCTGATAAAGTGACTGAAGGGCCCACAACAACTACAAGCAGCTGAGCATTACAACAGCTGACCAGGAGCATAACTCGGCCTCCCTGGGCACCTATAGGGAGATGAAAAATGCCATAACAGAAGGACACACATAGCCCACATAGTGGTCACCCTTGGAACATTGAGAACTGAGAGCCGCACACTGCAGACCTCCTAAGGCATCACTTACATAAGGTCACCTATCCAAAGCAGGAGACGTAGCTGACCTACCTAATACGTAGACACAAGCATGGGGAAAAAGGCAAAATGAGGAGGCAAAGGAATACATTCCAAGTAAGGGAACAGGACAAAACCCCAGAAAAGGAACTAAGTGAAACAGAAATGAGCAACCTACCAGACAGAGAGTTCAAACAAAGAGTGTTAAGGATGCTCACTGATCTGGGGAGAAGAATAGATGAACTCAAAGAATGTCAACAAAGAAATGGAAGATATAAAAAAGAACCAATCAGAAATAAGAATACAATACTGGAAATGAAAAATTCACTAGAGAGACTCAAAAACAGAGTAGAGGATACAGAAGAATGGATCTGCGAGCTGGACGAGAGACTAGAAGAAATTACCAAAGCTGAACAGGTAAAAGAGAGAAGAATTAAAAAGAGTGAGGACAGTCTAAGGGACTTCTGGGACAACATCAAGCACACTAACATCCGTGTTATAGGTGTCCCGGAAGGAGAACAGCAAGACAAATGGGGCAGAGAATGTATTTCAGGAAATAATAGATGAAAACTTCCCTAACCTAAGGAAGGAAACAGACATCCAGGTACAGGAGGCACAGAGAGCCCCAAACAAGATAAACCCAAAGAGGCCCACACCAAGACACATCATAATCAAAATGTCCAGAATTAAAGATAAAGAGAGAATCCTAAAAGCCGCAAGAGAAAAACAAGTTACATACAAAGGAAACCCCATAAGGGTATCAGCTGACTTCTCAGCAGAAACCTTACAGGCTAGAAGAGAGTTGCAGGATATATTTAAAGTGCTAAAAGGAAAAAACTTACAGCCAAGAATACTCTACCCAGCAAGGCTATCATTCAAAATGGAAGGAGAGATCAAAAATGTCCCAGACAAGCAAAAATTAAAGGAGTTTGTCACCAAGAAACCAGTGCTACAAGAAATGTTAAAGGGACTGATTTAAGGGGAAAAGAGAAGACCACAAATAGGAAGAATCATCTATTTCCATGATAAGAGGGTAATGAATACCAACCAATGCACAAAAAAGAGCTTCGACATGTATCAAAAACATAAAATGAGGGAGGAGGGGAGTTAAAGAGTAGAGCTTTCAGACAGAGGTCAAACTAAAGAGACCATCAATTCTGTATAGAAGGAGAAAGGAACAGAGAAGGACTACTAAAACACTGAGGAAAAAAAACTTAAAAAATGGCAGTCAGTACATAGTTATCAATAGCTACTTTAAACGTCAATGGACTAAAGGCTCCAATTAAAAGGCATAGGGTGGCTGATTGGATAAAACAACAAGACCCATATATGTGCTGCATACAAGAGACACACTTGAGACCTAAAGACACTCACAAACTGAAAGTGAAGGGATGGAAAAAGATACTCCACGCAAATGGCAATGAAAAGAAAGCTGGGGTAGCAGTACTCATATCAGACAAAATAGACTTTAAAACAAAAACTCTAAAAAGAGACAAAGAAGGGCATTACATAATGATCAAGGGAACAATCCAACAAGAGGATATAACACTTGTAAATATCTACGCACCCAATGTAGGTGCACCTAAATATATAAAGCAATTATTAACAGACATAAAAAGAGAAATAGATAGTAACACAATAATAGTAGGGAACTTTAACACTCCACTTACACCAACGGATAGATCATCCAAAGAGAAGATCAATAAGGAAACATTGGCCTTAGATGACACACTAGAACAGATGGACCTAGTACATGCATACAGAGCGTTCCATCCAAAAACTGAAGAATACACGTTCTTTTCAAATGCACATGGAACATTCTCCAGGACTGATCACATGTTAGGCCACAAAACAAGCCTCCAGAAATTTAAGAAGATTGAAATAATACCAAGCATCTTTTCTGAACACAATGGTATGAAACTGGAAATCAACTATAGGAAGAAAATCAGAAAAGCCACAAATTCATGGAGATTAAACAAAATGCTACTGAACAACGACTGAGTCAACAAAGAAATCAAAGAAGAAATCAAAAAATACCTGGAGACAAATGAAAATGAAAATACCACATGCCAGAATTTATGGGATATAGTGAAAGTGGTTCTGAGAGGGAAGTTTATAGCAATACAGGCCTATCTCAACAAACAAGAAAAATCTCAAATAAACAATCTAACAATGCACCTAAACGAACTGGAAAAATAAGAAGAAACCAAGCCCAAAATCAGTAGAAGAAGGGAAATAATAGAAATCAGAGCAGAAATAAATGAAATAGAGACTAAAAAAATAACAGAAAAAATTAATAAAACCAAGAGCTGGTTCTTTGAAAAGATAAACAAAATTGACAAACTTTTAGCTAGACTCACCAAGAAATAAAGGGAGAAGGCACAAATAAGTAAAATCAGAAATGAAAAAGGAGAAGTTACAACAGACACCTCAGAAATACAAAAGATTATAAGAGAATACTATGAAAAGCTATATGCCAACCAATTTGACAATGGAAGAAATGGATAAATTCTTAGAATCATACAACATTTCAAAACTGGATCAAGAAGAAGTAGAAAATTTGAATAGACCAATCACCAGTAAGGAGATCGAAACAGTAATCACAAACCTCCCCAAAAATAAAAGTCCAGGACCAGACGGCTTCCCTGGTGAATTCTACCAAACATTCAAAGAAAACTTAATACCTATCCTTCTCAAACTCTTCCAAAAAATTGAGGAGGGGGGGAAGCTCCCTAACTCATTCTATGAAGCCAACATTACCCTGATACCAAAACCAGATAAAGACAACACAAAAAAAGAAAATTAGAGGCCAATATCACTCATGAACATCGATGCAAAAATCCTCAACAAAATACTAGCAAATCCCATACAACAATATGTTAAAGAGATTATACACCATGATCAAGTGGGATTTAGTCCAGGTATGCAGGGATGGTTCAACATTGCAAATCAATCAACGTAATACACCACATTAATAAAATGAAGAATAAAAATCACATGATCATCTCAATAGATGCAGAGAAAGCATTTGACAAGATACAGCATCCATTTATGATAAAAACTCTGAATAAAATGGGTATAGAAGGAAAATACCTCAATTTAATAAATGCCATATATGAGAAACCCACAGCTAATATCCTCAATGATGAGAAACTGAAAGCTATCACTCTAAGAACAGGAACCAGACAAGGATGCCCACTGTCACCACTCTATATAACATAGTACTGCAAGTCCTAGCCAGAACAATCAGGAAAGAGAAAGAAATAAAAGGGATCCAAATTGGAAAGGAAGAAGTGAAACTGTCACTATTTGCAGATGACATGATTTTATATACAGAAAACCCTAAAGAATCCACCAGAAAACTTTTAGAATAAATGAATATGATAAAGTTGCAGGATACAAAATCAACATACAAAAATCAGTTGCATTTGTATACACTAACAACGAAGTAGCAGAAAGAGAAATTAAGAAAATCCCATTTACAATTGCAACAAAAAGAATAAAATACCTAGGAATAAACTTAACCAAAGAGGAGAAAGGGCTGTACACGGAAAACTATAAAACATTGCTGAAAGAAATTGAAGAAGACACAAAGAAATGGAAAGATATTCCGTGCTCTTGGATTGGAAGAATTAACATAGTTAAGATGTCCATACTTCCTAAAGCAATCTATAGATTCAACGCAATCCCTATCAAAGTTCCAACAACACTTTTCACAGAAATACAACAAAGAATCCTAAAATTTATATGGAACAACAAAAGACCCCAAATAGCTAAAGGAATCCTGAGAAAAAAGAACAAAGCTGGAGGTATCACACTCCCTGATTTCAAAATATATTACAAAGCTATAGTAACCAAAACAGCATGGTACCGGCACAAAAACAGATGCACAGATCAATGGAATAGAATCAAAAGCCCAGAAATAAACCCACACATCTATGGACAGCTAATCTTTGACAAAGGAGCCAAGAACATACAATGGAGAAAAGAAAGTCTCTTCAACAAATGGCGTTGGGAAAACTGAATAGCCACATGCAAAAAAATGAAAGTAGACCCTTACCTTACACCACACACAAAAATGAACTCCAAATAGATTAAAGACTTGAATGTAAGACATGAAACTATGAAACTTGTAGAAGAAAACATAGGCAGTACGCTCTTTGACATCGGTCTTAGCAACATATTTTTAAGCACCATGTCTGACCAGGCAAGAGAAACAGTAGAAAAAATAAACAAATGGGACTACATGAGACTAAAAAGCTTCTGTACAGCAAAGGAAACCATCAACAAAACGAAAAGACAACCTAACAATTGGAAGAAGATATTTGCAAACCATACATCTGATAAGGGCTTAATCTCCAAAATATATAAAGAACTCATGCATCTCAACAACAAAAAAACTACCAATCCAATTAAAAAATGGGCAAAAGACCTGAACAGACATTTCTCCAAAGAAGATATACAGATGGCCAACAGACACAGGAAAAGATGTTCAACATCATTTACTATCAGGGAAATGCAAATCAAAACTACAATGAGATATTCAACTCAAGCCCGTCAGAATGGCTATAATTAACAAGACAAAAAACAACATATGTTGGAGAGGATGTGGAGAGAAGGGAACTCATACACTGCTAGTGGGAGTGCAAACTGGTGCAGCCACTATGGAAAACAGTATGGAGATTCCTCAAAAAATCAAGGATAGAACTACCATATGATCCAGCTACTCCACTGCTGGGTATTTACCCAAAGAACTTGAAAACACCGATCCGTAAAGATACATGAACCCCTGTGTTCATTGCAGCGTTAACCACAATAGCCAAGACTTGGAAGCCACCTAAGTGCCCATCAAGGGACGAATGGATAAAGAAGATGTGGTATCTATACCCAATGGAATACTACTCAGCCATAAGAAACGATGAAATCCAGCCATTTGTGTCAACATGGATGAACACTGAGGGCATTATGCAAAGTGAAATAAGTCAGAGGGAGAAGATCGAATACCGTATGATTTCCTTCATTAAGTAGTAGATAATAACAACAATAAACAAACACATAGAGACAGAGATTGGATTGGTGGTTATCAGAGGGGAAGGGCGAAGGGAGGAGGGTGAAAGGAATAATTCGGCACATGTGTGTGGTGATGTGTTGTTATTAGTATTTGGGTGGTGAACATGATGTAATCTACGCAGAAATAGAAGTATAATGATGTACACCTGAAATTTATACAATGTTATAAACCAATGTTACTGCAATAAACAAAAAATTAAAAAAAGAACAATTACTATATGGAAGAATATTATGCAGCCTTAAATTTGTGTTTCAAATACTAGTTATTAGTAATAGCTAACATTAATTGTTTACTGTGCACTGTAAAAATATATATTTTCTTAATCTTCAAAAATCCTATGGAGTAAGACAGTTATTATTTTACTTCCAGTGATGGAACTGAGTCACAGAGAGTTTAAGTAATTGGTGGGAGTTCACGCAGCTAATACATGATGGAGCTGGAATCTGAAATTTGAACGCAGTGATTCCCGCTTCAGAGGCAACGTTTATTTGCCTGCTAAAATAATGATGAGTATCTTTTCATAGGCTTACTGGCCTTTTGAATATCTTCTTTTGTGAAGTATTGCGTTAAGAGTTTGTCAATTTTAATTGGGTTGTTTATTTTTTTTGAGCTTATTATATACTCTGAATATAATTCCTTTGTCAGATATTTTTGTTGTTAACATTTTCTTCCTAATTTTGACTTAAACTTCTCATTTATATTTTTTGATGAGCAGAATTGTTTTCTAAAAGAAATCTAATTTATCATCATTTCCCTGATGGTGATGACTTTTGGGTCCTATTCAAGAAATGCTTTCCTCTTCAAGTTTGTGAAGACATTTTCCTATGCTTTCTTCTAAAATGCTTGATAGTTTTAGCTAACACATTTATGTCTATGACATATCACAAATTAATTTTTATGTATTGTATAAACTAAAGGTAAATGTTTATATTCTCCACACTATATATAGTTATTTTGGTGCTATTTATTTTAAATATTTTTGTTTCCTTGTTGAACTGCTCTTGTACCTTTGTGGAAAATCAACTGAATGTGTATGTGTGTATGTGTGTGTGTGTGTGTGTGTGTGTTTAATTCTTAACAATCTATTCTGGTACACTAATAAATTTTTCTATCCTTACGTAGCACCAAGGGTCTTAATTATTGTAGCTTTTTAGTAGCTCTTCAATTTAGCTCTTGAAATCTAAGAGCATAAGCCTTCCAAATTTGTTCTTCTTTTCTTAGATTATCTTGCTATCCTAAGTCAATTTTATTTCTTTCTAAAATTTGTAAAAAGAAGTGAAAAGATCTTATTTTGGTGTACATTGACTCTTTAGAGATCAATTTGAATATAATTGATATATTAATATTGAATCTTTAATCCATAAACTTGGCATATTTTTTATTTATTGGTATCCTTAATTTTTCTTAGTACTGTTTTGTAGTTTTCTGTACAGATATCTTATATATTTTTTCATGAAATTCATGCCTAGGCTGTTGTGGTTTTTTAATGCTATTGTAAATGTCTTTTCTTATTTTAGTTTTCAGTTGTTTTCGATCAGTATATAGAAAAACTACAAATATCCATTGACCTAGTATCCATGACTTAAATAAATTCACTTATTAATTCTAGCAGTTTGCAAATTCTTTCAGATTTTCTATGTACATGATCATGTCATCTGTAAATAAAAATAATTATATTTCTTCCTTCTGAAATTGACTGTTATGGTAGTAGTGTCCCCCTGAGAATCTTGCCTTCTGTTATCTATACCCTTATGTATAACCCTCTCACAATAATTCTGAACTTGAAATATCCAATGTGACATCAGCAAACCTGATGCAAAATAAAGGCTTGATAAACACTTGCACATTGGAGCTTGCCTTCTTTGAATCATGAGACCATTATGCCATAAAAAAAATGAAAGGGAAGACTATGTTGAGTGAGGGGCCCCACTGCCCTATGTAAACTCTTTTTCCTAGACTCTCAATTTTACGCAGCCAGGAAGCCAGCTAAGAAAGATACTCAGTTGAAAATATGTGCCAATTTTTATATAAATGGAAGAACTTCTCACAAAACAGACCCAGGGAGTTGAGCTAACATCTGTAAGTCACAAAGGATTAGGAAACCAGTCCCAGAGAGCATAATTGGGCTGTCATAAAAGAACCTTCCCTGCTGCCAGTAGACGACTTTGGCAATGCGCCCAGTTAAATTCAGAATTGCTATGGACTATGTGCCTCCTATTCCTCCTCCTAATCAAATGGCAGTGTCTACCCTGGTCATAGTTGGGAACTGATGCTAATTACAAGATCCAGGATTTTGAGTCTGGGTTATAATTTCTATCATTAAGATTTGTTTTATGACACAACATATGTTTCATTGTGATGTCTCATGTGGCTTTGAAAAGAATGTGCATCCTGTATATGTTGAGTGTAGTCAGTTAGGTTAACTTAGCTAATGGTGTGGTTCTAATCTCCTATATCTTCATGTACTTTTGTCTACTTGTGTTATCAATTACTGATAGAAGTGGGTTAAAATCCACAACTATGATTGCAGATTTGTAAATTTCTCCCTTTAGTTCTGACAATTTTTGTTTCTTGTATTTTGGAGCTCTGTTATTAGATTTATACATATTTAGCATTGTTGTGTCTTGTTGATGGATTAACTAATTTTATTAGTTAATAAAATTAATAAATAATTTATTGATGGATTAATTAATTTTAGTATTAAGCAATGTTCTTTTCTATTACTGGTAATATCCCTGGTCCAGAAATCTGCTTTGTCAGATCTTAATTTATCCACATGGTCTTTTTTATGACTAGCATTAGCATGATATGTATTGTTCTTCCATTTGATGTCTACCATATTTTCTCAAACATAAGGTGAACCTCTTGCAAAGAGCATACAGTTCATACTTTTCTTGTTAATCCCATCTGATTGGAGTATATACATACCATCTTCTCACATGTTTTTTATTCTTCCGTTCTCTTCTTTGTTCCTTGGTTTCTCCTTCCCAGCCTCTTTTCGAATTTACAGAACATTTTTTTATTCTATCAGCTTTTTAGCTGTAACTTTTGTATTATATTTTGTAGTTTCATTCTTATCACAGCCTACCGGGAATTATTATGATACTGCTGCAGTAAATATGTAGAGACTTTTAAATATATAATTCATTTTCTGCCACCATATTTGTATTCTTATTGTAATATTCTGCTTATAAATTCCATCATAGATAGTATTTTTGTTTTAAATAGTCAATAGTTTTTAAAGGAATTCTAAAAGTAGTCTTTTCCTTTTTTATCCTCATTTTAAGAATACTTTCACTGGATATACAATTCTAGAAATGTGCTTTTTTTCTTTAATCTCTTTAAAGATGCTATTCTATTGTCTTTTGGTTCCCATTTTTCTGATGACAAATCACTTGTATTCTTGTGTTTTTTCCCCACATGAATGTAAAATTTTTTTCTCTCTGCCTTTGATTCTCAGCCATATCACTATGATGGCCCTAAGGTGCCGGGGGTTCTATGAATTAAAATAAAATAAAATGGAGACCAGGCTTGAAAAATCCCCTGACCACACAAAACCAGTTAGGCTATATAAGCAAAACTTAATCTAGCTTATTTCATGAATGTAAGTGAAATTTAGATAATTCTTTATAAATGCCTCTGATAATCATAAACGAAATTTAAATTATCTTCCTAAAGTGGTGTAAAATAATCAATTTTAACCAATCCCCTGCCATCTAGAAACTCCCACTGTAATAACCAATCATTGTAAAGGTTAAACAACTTCCTCATTCTCACTTTATCGGCCATCCCGTAACAACACGCCTCTGAGCTTCTAACGACTGTCAGTTTGAAGTCTCCCTGTTTGCGAACGGTTTGTTTCTTGCTCAATGAAATATACGTATCAAATAAAGCTATCTGAATTTTCTCTTGACAAATCTATTTAATAACACATCCCAAATGCAAAATACGTTCAACCTACCCCACATTCCCCAAAACCTCAACCCATTATAGCATCAACTCCTCAAGTCCAAAATCTCATCTAAATATCATTAGCTCAGAAATACCAAATCTCACCATCTAAATCAAGTTCTAGATGAGACTCTGGGTATGAAGCATGCTGGGGCAAATTCCTCTCCATCTATGGACCTACAAAACTGGAAAACAAAGTTATCTGCTCCCAAAATACAATGGTAGGAGAGGCACAGGATAACAGTTACAGACATTTCTATCCAAAAAGAGAGAAAAAGGAAGAAATAAAAGAGTTATTGGTCCTAACCAATTTTGAAATTGAAGAAGGCAATCTCCATTAGTTTTCAAGGGCTGGAAATAATCCTCTGTAGCTCATAGCTTCTCCCTCTGGACCCAAGGTATCACTCTCTGAGGTCCAAGGCACCACTCTTGAAGCTCATGGCTCTGCCCCCAGAGTCATCTTTCCTTTTTCAAAAAACATAGCACATGTTTGCAGCTGAGTAGTGTTATCAGCCTGTTTCCTGCTTGCAGAATTCTGGGAATTCAACAGTCTTTTCTTTCTTCCTTCCTTCCTTCCTTCCTTCCTTCCTTCCTTCCTTCCTTCCTTCCTTCCTTCCACCCTTCCTTCCTTCCTTGTATATTGAATATGATTTTATTTGACTGGCGATTTTACTTTGGTTTAAGCAAAAAGTGTTTATTATCATGTATTCTGTGGTTTCAAAAATTGTTGGAATGGCTGAAAAAGCAGATGAAGCTTCCAGGAACAATTTCTGGTCCCAGCATTTCACTGATTCTGCCAGAATCAGAAAGCCACCAAACCAAGAAGCTGCTTGCTATAAAATCTTGCCCCCTGAGCTGTGATCCATGTCAGCAAAATGGATGACTTGCTCCCCTTTTTCTTTTTTTTTAATTCTAGTAAACTCTCTTAACATGAGATGTACCCTTTTAACAAATTATTAACTGCACAATACAGTATTCTTAACTAAGAAACAGTGTTGTACAGATCTCTAGAACTTATTATCTCGTATAAGTGAAACTTTACACCCATTGAATAGCAGCTCCTCATTTTTCTCTGCCCCCAGCCCCTGACAACCATGATTCCCCTCTTTGTTTCTATCATTTTGACTATTTTGGATATCTCACGTAAAGTTCATTTTTCTAGGCATTTCTCTTGCATTTGTGTTTCCTACACTTGGATGGCAGGACTTTCTGTTAATTTGTTCATAAAACCACAAATTGGATTTCTCAGGTAAGACTAAAACAAAAGAACAAGTATAGGATAACATTCAATTGACTGTACTTTGCACAAAATCTTTATACTTTCTAAATGTAATGACATCAATTATTGACTAAATATTATCTTTGCATATCCAGTCTTTTTTTTTTTTTTTTATAAGGAGGACTAGCCCTGAGCTAGCATCCAATGCCAATCCTCCCCATTTTTTTCTTGAGGAAGATTGACCCTGAGCTAACATCCATGCTCCTCTTCCTCTACTTTATATGGGACGCTGCCACAGCATGGCTTAACAAGCAGTGTGTCGGCGTGCGCCCAGATCCGAACCTGCGAACCCTGGGCCGCTGAAGCAGAGCATGGGCACTTAACCGCTGCATCACCAGGCCAGCCCCAGTAGGAGTATCCAGTCTTAAAAATCACTTAAAATTGTTTTTATGTCAGTTTCTCTTTTTTAGTTTGTGAGTGCGTTGAGGGCATGGACCGTGAATTATTCATCCTTGTAGTCCCAGGGACAGACTCCAAGCCTGGTAATTTGAAGGTTTACAATAGAAATTTGTTGAAAAAGACAAATAGGAGAATGATTCAGGGAAATACAAGCATACAGGTACAGATTTATGCCTCTCCTCTGTGAAAACTTCTCAAGGTTTTCATAAAAGTTTGTGATCCTCTTTTTTTAACCAATTATCTTTTGTGTCCCAAACTTAATCCTAATTTACTTTCTCAGGCAAACTCCCAACTAGCATACAAGTCTATTCCTAGCCAAATCAGGTTCCCCGTGACTCACTGCTGATAGAACTTTACCTTAGAATGGATACAGCCTCCTGTGGAACCTACAAGTCAGAGGTAATAGAGGACCATTGACGATCAATTTAAACCAAATGGCCTGGGTCTAACCCTGATGATTCTTATTATATCAAATAGGGGCTAAATGAAGCCAGAATAAAGAGAAAAATACAGACCTGCTCAACTGATGTTTATGTAACTGAGAAGATTCTGGCATCATGTTAAGCATGAAGGTTTAATAGGCAAGACAATTTATTTTCCTTACAATAAAAAAGCTTTTTTTTCTTCCTAAAATGACAGTTACTACAAAATGTTAAAGCAATACAGGGTATAATATAAATCACTTTATCCCATGAAAAAAAACCACTGGTTTTGGTTACATTGCTGAGTAACAAACCACCCCAAAATGTAGGTGTTTAAAACAATAACAGCCATTTTATTACTATCTCTCACAGTTCTAGGAGCTGACTGGACTCAGCCAGGCAGTTTTCACTTGGTGTCTCATGTCCTTTTGGTCAGAGCTGAGGCTGGTATCAGCTGAACGTTCAATCGCCCACACGTTGGGTGACTGGCTGGGAAGACTCAAAGATCTGTGGGCTGGAACAACTGGGCTCCTTGGGCCTCTCTCTCTAACTCTATGTGATCCCTGCACATGGTCTCTCCAGCATGGCAGCTTCACAGTAGCGGGGATTCTTACACGGTAATTCAGGGCTCCAATGGTGCATGTCCTGAGAGAGAAGTGCCAGGTGGAAGCTGTGCTGGCTTTTCCTAGATAGTCTTGGAAATCATGCAGCACCATTCCTGGGCTACGCTATTAGTCAAAGCAGTCCCCAAAGCCCTCCAGGTTCAAGGGGAGGCACACGGACTCCACTTCTTGTTGGTAAAGTGGCAAGGTTCTTCAAGAGTGTGTGGGATGGAAAATATTGTTGTGTTCATTTTTGGAAAATACAATCTATCACAACCACTGATAATATTTTCTTCAGTCTCCTACCAGGCATCCCTTTCTGCATATTCTGTTTTACATAAATGGGTTTTAATGAGACATACTGTTATAAAACCTTCCTTGTTACTATTAGATCAATTGTTATATTACAGGAAAAGAAACTGAGGTTAGTAACATGGCTTGTCACACAATGAGTTAGCTGCAGAGCTGGGCTAAATACCAAGTCTCTCAGTTACAAATCTAAGACTCTCTACTATTTCACATGGAATAATGAAAGCAGAGTTGCGTGATGTTTCGTGTTGGAGCTGTGGGGGTGATAGTGTGGATTTTGAGGTCCTTGAGAAAGGCAGGACTGTTAAGAGGCTAGTTTGGTAATCCATATAAAAGCAGGTGGAATGTAAACTCAAATTAAGTGTAAAAGTTTGAGATACCATAGAGAAAGGTAGGTGGCTGACCGTATATTTCCTCTTAAAAAGGTTGGATTTTTGTAAGTTTGGAAAAGAATAGAAGTCAGCTTAGACTGGGGACAAATAAACCTAGTTTGGTAGGACAGGTAGCTTGGTGCTGGAAGCCAGGGAACAGTTATAAAAAAAAAAGAACGCTTTCTTTATTTGACTGTCTATAATATACTAGGCACTATTGCAATTGTCTAATATCCGTGTCCATTTGGCCACAAACAGCTTTTGGATGTTGGGATTATTATTCCCATGTTGCAGATGAAAAAGAAGAGTTTCAATGCTATAATATTTCCCTTAGATCACACAAATGGATCACAACATACTGAAAAGCCAGGATTTACACACAGATCTTTATGTTACAGTGCAATTTTTTTAGAAACTGGATTCAATAACGAGTAATAGTTTGCTGCCAATCTGGAAATATTTACAAAGAGGATTTGGAGAGGGAAAAAGAATACACTTTTGTGGGCAGCTACAGAGTATTCATAAGACGAATGTCTGCAAAACATCTCCATCAATCAGTAGGCATCTAGATTCACAAAATCCCAGGGCTGGACTGGAATTCAGAGTTCATGTGGTTCAGTGATTCTTTAGCACATCAGGGTCACCTGAGGAGTGTTTTCAGAATACAAGTGTCTGATTCCTTCACCATAGTCTGGGTTCGTAGATCCAGGGTGGGATTTGGAAGGAGAGTAGTCAAACCTGGTTTGTAGCCTTTCTCAGCCTCAGAGAAGTCTGAGGTTTGACCCTCAGTCTAATCTCCTTTGCAACTAATTCAAAAACTATATAGGTGTACACTGCATCCAAGATACATGACAGTCCTGCTAAAATGGCTTTGCAGTGACTCGAGCACTTGTATGTGTTTGTTAAAATTGGTTATGGAGGAATCTGTAACTGATGAGTAACCTGTATTTGCTGAGATGCAGCTGCACCAGAAAACGGGTGGTAGTCACATACCTCTGAGGGGGCTGTCAATAAGCACGGCATAGTGCCTAAGGAACCCCAGAGCTGAAGATTCCCTGAACACAGGTGGTCCACACCACTCAGCACTCTCTCTCATGACCATGCACTTTCCAAGTATGGAATGATTGGGATATTTAGAAGGTGTGGCTGGGAATCATAGGACCTTTACTCCGCTGTCACTGTGTGTGTTGTGGGACTCTCCTGGTTTTTTTCATAAAACTCTCTTAAAACTTGATTCTTGGTGTATCTTGTGAGTTTAACCGCCGAGCTAAACCCAAGACCCTTGCAGCTGGTTGAGTAGAGAAGGCTTCACAAGGTCTGAGGATGTGAATTTTGAAAAAGTTCCTCCAAGTAATTCTGATGTACACCCTCACTTGGAAGCAACTTGGACCAATGGCCTCATTTTATAGATGAGAAAATAGGCTTAAGAGTGTGAGCTGACATGCTCAAAGTCTCACAGCTACCTGGGGACAGGGTCAGAACCAGAACTGATGTCTTCCATATGCATGCTCTCTGCTTTTCCATTGAAATAACGTTTATGAAAATGTGGTTTCACAACACTCGACCCATGAGCCACTCTGTGATGAATGAGGCTCTGTATGATTGAATGAGTTTAGTTTTCAGAAATGCTGCATACCATCTTACCCTCCTGGAGATTTATACTACACTAAAGGCTCTGAGAAGTTGTCTAGGTAAGACATTTTACTTCATTTAACTCAGACTTGCCCCAAACTATTTGAATATCAGATCCTTCATTTTTATAACTGTTAAACATCTCACTGAATAGTACCTTGGTGAAACAAACTTTGATAAAAGCTGACCTAGAGAAGTCTAGATTGAATAAAGGAATTAGTAATAATTGTCTTCAAAGCTGTAAAAGCTGGACTGTAGGTACAACATGCACTTGTTATTGTCTAAGTTATAAACACTTTGCACCAAAGATTGTAGTAACATAGATTATAAAGAGGTGTGTCATTGTTGTGACTTTACTATGGGGGTTAGAGTTCTTGCTTCCAAGAACAGAGCTATGTGCAAAAGCCCCAATGCCTCAGAAGTTGGAATAGAAGGCAGATATCTGAAAGTTCATCAAAAGCTGAACCATCACAACTATGCCACAAACTTTGGGCGGAATCATCCATCTGGTTATAGCGATAAAAGGAATTTAAATGCCTAGGGCATCAAAGGGAGGAAGATTTTCCTACTGATGAGCTTCCTCAGAGCACATTTCATGTCCTTGTTCCTCAGGCTATAGATGAAGGGGTTCACCATTGGTGTCACCACAGTGAACGCTACTGCACCAATCTTATCTCTGTCATCATGGTGAGTGGATGAAGGGAAAAAGTAAACCCCTACAATGGTTCCATAGAAGAGCAATACAACTGTCAGGTGAGAGCCACAGGTGGAGAAGGCTTTCCACTTTCTCTCTGCGGATGAGATTCTCAGGACAGCTCTGACAATGCAGATGTAGGAGAAGAGGATGAGGGCGAAGGGGAAGGTAATGACTGATAAGCCCACAATGAACAATGCAAGCTCATTGATCACTGTGTCTGACCAGGACAGTTTGAGCAGAGGGGCCAAGTCACAGAAGAAATGTGGGAGAGTATGGCTATCACAAAAAATCAGTCTAAGGAACAGAAGGGTGTGTGTCAGGGCAACAATATTGCTGAGGACCCATGGGATGACTGTGAGAAAAATGCAGATCCTAGGTTGGATGATGGTCATATAGTTCAGAGGGTGGCAGATAGCCACAAAACGGTCATAGGCCAGGACCCCCAAGAGGAAATTGTCAATGACAACAAACACAATAGCAAAGTACATCTGTGTGATGCAGCTTTCATAGGAGATGGATTGACTCTTGGTGTGAATATTCATCAGCATTTTGGGGACTGAGGTGGAAATAGAGGAAATATCAGCAAAGGATAGATTGGCAAGGAAGAGATACATGGGAGTGTGAAGGTAAGAATCCAAGCCGATGGCCAGAATGATGACCCCATTCCCAACCACAGTGACCAGGTACCTACCCAGGAAAAGCACAAAGAGGAGCTTCTGCTGCTCAGGTTGGTTGGAGAGTCCCAGGAGAAGGAATTCAGAGATGGTGGTTTGGTTTCCTTGATGCATGTTTCTGCTGATCTGAGGAAAGGAACACAGGTCTTCATACCCCTACAGGAAACCCCAATATGGTACCATTCAGTTGCAGCGATTGCAAGGAGGTTGGCATTCCTTCTGGGATGAAGGAGAATGAAGGGTGGAAAGGGACCACTTAATAAGGAACTATGTCAACAGTGCAGAGACTCAGGAAATGCTTTAGAAAGAAAAGACAGAGACACGATAGATACTTCTCATTGAACAGGTTTTAAACCTAACATGATTCTGAATGTGATTTTTACAGTTGGCTCCAAATGTAGTTAAATGCCCCAAATTGAGGACAATAGGTGAGGTGTACTCTGTATTCTAAAGATACTAGATACCTGAGGAGGAAATACTAAAAATTACCAAAATGTCCCTAAGACTTTTACCACCATTCACCTTCATCTTTTAAATCTAAGAAGATAGAAATTTGAAGAGTTATTAATGTGAAGAGTTTGTGGAAGTAGAAACAATGGAGGGTTAGTAATGCATATAGGAATATACAGTTGTGTGGTGCTTCTTCCCACTCAAGTTAGTGGGAGGACTCCAAAAGAATTGTTTTTGGAAAACATTCAAGAAGAGGAGACCAGAATTTTACTTCCTTTACGGCTAGATGTTAGGTAAACAGAGAAAGTTTAGGGGACATACAAAAACCTAAAGACTTGTGTTTGCCTCTCAGTTTTAAAAGTAGAAGCCTCACTGGATTAGCCCACTATGGCAGGGGTATGAGTAAAACCTGGTAGGGCAATCCTGCATCCTCATCCATAGCATAGTATGAATATGTGAGCTTCCTATAGGCGAAGTGAATGCTGTAGAAGGTGGTTGGGCTCAAGCCACCTTGTTAGGACTCCAACCAAGGAGCAGCCTGCTAGAGTGGAGGAGGCTGTAGCAGTAAGAGGTCATGGAGCGGTTCTCTTATGAAAGAGAGGTCATAAAGAGATGAGGGAGAAAATTCATTGCCCTTGTCAGGGAAGTGCTTAAAGGAGCAGTCCCCTGAGAGGGAGGCTCTGAAGAACCCAAAATGGTTTCATGACAGAGTACGCATGTCACACATAACTCATCGATTGCTAGTATTCCATGGCAACAGACTTGAAGACTTTAGCCTTTTTCCCCACTCCCATTCTTCTTCATTACTGCTGCACATCCCCAAGCTACCCTGGCTCAGTAGGGAGGACACATGTTTTGAAGGATGCAAAATGCAAGTTTTAAATTGGGCTGGGCTTTTGAACACCTGGAAGTCGCTCTTTAGCACCAAGGCAAAACTTATTTTTAAAACTAAAAGTGACCAGAAAGTTATGGGGACCAGCCAAGCTGTTGCCTGGAGGCAGAGAAGGGATATTGGGCCAAGTATGGTTTTCCTTGAGGCTTATTGGAAAGAATATTGGCTTGAGAGCCAAGATGTTTTGGTTTCTGTCTTTGTACTCTTCTGGCTTCGTCTCCTTCTCATTTTTTTCTCTCTCTTCTACATCTCCAAAACCAGTTTTCTCTCAAAGATTAGAGATAACCAAGTTTCCAAAGGGCATTTCTTTCCATGAAGAGGCCAGAAAATAGGAAACCTCCACCTCTGGGATTCTGGAAAACTGAAGGCAGTGGAGACTGGTGCAGTAGCTCTTGAGGTCTGTTTGCCCCTGAGAAACTTGGCTTACAAATCAGAGAAAGGGGAAAACTTATATGAAGAAGGGAGATTCCAAGGCAAAACTAAAATGAGATAAAGGATTGGCAAGCATCTATATCTAAACCTCAGGAAAAGATACAGACTGACCTTAGAGGGTCCTGTGATCTCTAAGTCCTGGGCTGACTTGGGATGGACCGGTATGGGAGAGTGAGTATTTTCGAGTGACGATTTCTAATCTTACTTTTCTGTCCCACCTCTCACCATACCAGCAGTCCCACAAAAATTCTTCTGTGTCCCTGATGCATCTGCCTCACTGTCTAAGAGCAGCACTGAAGTCTAAACAGGCTCACCTCTGCAAGGTGGGAAGATCTCAGGAAGTCACTGGAATCTGGACCCAGTAGCTTAACTTGTGGTTGACAGGGTAGCAGGGGGGAGACTGAAAGCAGCTCTTACATATTTTTCAGACCCAGAGTCTTTTCTCCAGCACCAGAGTTAAGAGAATCATGGTGCTGGGCTCACATGGGAGGCTTCTAACTCCTTTGGGATAACATCCCTGAAGAGCTTTCCTCAAGACAGGCAGTTGTCTTCACACCCCAGTCTCAATGAGGTAAATGGGGAATAGATGGGCAGCTCTGCTGTTTTCTTTGCTTCTTCATATCAGATGCCTCTTCCTACTTGTGATTTTCTGTTTGTAACTTAGTTGGTTACTGCTCTAGGTAGCAAATGAGTTGTTTGCTGTGTGTCTTATGTTCCCAGGGAGAGAGTAAACATTTTGAGAGTTCCTTCTCTGTTTTCTCTCTAGTGCCTAGTAGTGGGGAGCAGCCAGTAAACACCTCAAGAATTGAGTTAAATTCCTGCACTAGGGATTGTGGCTCCAAAAAGATGCCATCTCTAGTGGAAGGGGATCGGTTACAGCCATCTGTACCACTTGAACAATTGTCAGCATTGGAAGGTAATCCGGAGACCCAGTGATTCAGCACTCAGGGCTCTTAGTTGCAAACTAAAGAAACAAATTCTGGCTTTTTAATATTGAAAAGAAACATACTGAAATGATATTGAGTGGTTCACAGGGACATTGTGAAGGCTAGAAAAACAGACCCTGAAATAGGCAGGAGCAAGGGGGGCTGTATAGCCAGAGACACATCCAAAATCAATACCTCCCTTCTTTGAATGCTTACATGTGCTTCATAATATAGTGCAGTTATTTCTCAGGCAAATCAAGAAAACTCACCCCATTCTCAACAGGAAACTACTTAACCTATGGACTAACTGTGTAGTTATTCACGAATAATATTTAAAATACATGGGTAATGGAGAAGAAAGAAAAGGTAAGTTATACTATCTATCTATCTAGTCACAGCTAGGAAGAAAATGTGGGTGGAACCAGAATCCTTATTTCTGAAACTTGTCCATGAAGCATACTTATGAGTTCCTTCACCTACTACTGCTATGTTCTGAATGTTTGTGTCACCACCACCCCCAATTCATACGGTATTAGGACGTGGGGATTTTGGGAGATGATTAGGTCATGAGGACAGAGCCCTCATGAATGGGATTAGGAACATTATGAAAGAGGCCTGAGAGGGCTCCTTTGCACTTTCTGTCATGTGAGGACACAGCAAGAAGTTGGCCATCTATTAACTAGCAGGACGGCTCTCACCAGATGCCCAATCTGCCGGCCCCTTCATCTCAGACTCTAGGCTCCAGAAATGTGAGAAATGCATTTTTGTTGTCTATAAGCCACTGAGTTTTTGGTATTTTGTTATAGCAGACTGAAGGAACTAAGACAACTACTGTCTTAGCGTGCTTCTTCTAGAAAGCAGAGCCTGAAGCAAGAATTTATATCTTGACATTTTATTTGGAAGATAAAACCCCAGGGAGGCAAAGAGGAGGGCAATAGAGGGAATTGAGGCTAGGCTAGATGCAAAACAATGCAAAATTGCATTACTTCAAAAGTGATTGTTCACAAGCACGGAAGAGCCAGAGATTACTTATCAGATATGGACACTCAGCAGGTGGGATTCTTCTGGAAGGAGAAATCATGGCTAGGAGCAGTTCAGGGAGGAGAGAGACTAAGGGATACTTATACGTCCTGTTCCTTCTCACCTCTTGCTTCCCATCAGCCAAGGTTCATCCCATGAAGACTTGATTCTTCTGAACTTCCAGGTTGCATCACATGGCCCCTTGGTGGCCACACAGGAAGTCAGTAAAGAAGTTCCACAATATGGCTATTAATCTGAGCCTAGAAGAGGAGGGAAACTTTCTGTGGGCAGGTTTGGCACATAGGTTCAATGTGGATGTCTGCTAGCTAAGAGACCTTAGAAATTGCAGCAGAGTTTGGGAGGTGAGCAGAGTCATTTGAAAGAAGGAGATAATAAAAGGTTTACGTTTAATACAATTCACTTCTTGTGCTACTCAGATCTACTCATGCCCTCTCATTATCTCTAGATTGTATACTACAGTATATTCTATTCTATTCTATACTACTATACTGCCTCTATTTTTCCAGGAGAATGAAAATACTCTGAGGAGAAAAGTATAAGTCCAGTTGATCTAGAGTAGTTTTTCTCAACCTTTTATTCATTATTGCCCAGGCAGCCCCTTAAGGATCCTTTGTGGATACTTTATCCTCAATTCTCTCCACCTAACATGAAATTAAATACTCTGGAATACTATGGATTTTGTCACATAGGATTGAGCTTTAAAGAGCCAAAAACCATTAAAATATCTAAGATTTTTTTTTCGCCACCCCCCCCAACCAAGTACTAATTTTTGCCTTAATGAGACCCCTTCAAAGTTGCCCTGAGGTTTTGGGTAGGTTGTTGTAATTGCTCATTACAGTATTTCCTCCAAAGTTCAGAATTACCCTGGTTCAAGGTTTCAAGAATAGGAAGCCCATTTTCCCTACCATGCTGTGAAATTGTGGAGATACAGCCTGAGTGCTGGCCCTATCTAAAGAGAAAGACTTGGAAAAATCTCCTGAGTCTCTGACTGAATTTTATCTGTCCAAAGTTTATTAACGAAACATTACTTAGGCTTTACTCTATATCCTGTTCTAGCCTAAGTTTAATGGGGAAGTCATGAGGGCTAATACTTAGGTTCTATCCTCCAAGAACCTCACAGCTGACTTGCAGATATAAGATGTAAACAAGAAGTAAGAGCTTGTAGTTTCCAATGGCAGGTGGAGATAGGTGCAATGGTTGTCGTCAGATATCAGGCATGGTAGACGAAATGCCACAAGAATTCAGGCTAGAGAAAGATATCTGTGGATGGAATAATAAGAAAATATTTCATTAAGGAAGGGATCTAGAGCCTTTGTTTTAAAATGAGTAGAGTTTATGTAGGTGGGGAGACACAGAGAAGGATTTTGAAGCAGGTGGACGGTATGAGCAAAGACAAAGTGGTAGGACCACACATGGCACTTTCTGGGTTCAGTAAAGAGACCAGCATTGTTAAGATTGCGGTTCGTATAAAGAAGTAAGAAATAAAGTTGTAACTTGGGCAGATGCTGGTACACTACTAATGTCAAGATAAAGTATTTGGCTTTGCATTTATCAGTTCCCTACCAAACACTTCCTAGTCATTCATAAATTATATAATATAGAGTAATTCCATGAGCAGAGTCATAGAATCTAGAGCTGGAGGGCACCACACAGGCCAACGAGAACATCACTCATTGTACAAATGGGTAAATTAATCCCCAGTTGGATGGGTGACTTCTTAACATCAGTTGATTAGTTTTGGGAGAACCAAAACGAGAACCCAAGTGAGTTGCTCCTGGTGCACTACTCTCTGGTTCATGCTTTTTCAGGTTGATGTAGTAGAAAGAGAAGGGATTTTGAAATGAGACAGACCTGGGTTTGAAATTCAGCTCTACCACTTAATGGGTGTGTGACCTCGGGCATTTCACTTAACTCTTTAGAGACCTGTTTCTATACCAATAAACTGGAGATGAAGTTTGCAAAACACCTAACTTGGTCCCTAGAAAAAAGCTAGCAGCTTAACAGATATCAGCTTCTCCTCTTTTGTTTACTCCAGAAGGGTCATCCTCCTATGGAGTATAATTTAAGAGCTCCACAATCCCAACCTCCTCTCTTAGCTGGTTTGAGGTAAACATGAATAAAATCACTAAGGGCTCAGAAAACAAAATATCTCCAGAAAGACCTGGTTGATACACAGTTGTGTTAGGATATGGAACAGCGAGGGATGGGAGCAGAGAAGAACTGGATTATGGGGATCAGTCAGATCAGTCAGATCACTCATCCAATGGTGAGCAGCCATTTCATGCATCAAGCATGAAGGACCAAGAAAAAAGAGTGTGGAGGAGACATTAAAGTCAGGCTCACATTGGATAAAGAAACTGGGTTAACAAATTGTGGTATATTCATACAATGGAATACTATCCAGGAATTGAAAAGAACGAACTGCTGTAATACTCAACCACTTACATGAATCTCAAACACATTGTGTTAAGTGAAAGAAGTGAGACTAAAAAGAATACATATTGTATGAGATCCATTTACACGATAGTCCCGAACAGGCAAAACTCATCTACAGTGACAGAGGTCAGAAGAGTGGTTGATTGGGCAGGGAGAAGAATTGGTTGGAAAGGAGCACAAGAGAACTTTCTGGGGTGATGAAAATATTTCATTATTGAATATAATTGCCCAAACACATCCAACTGAACCAATTGAGATCTATGCATTTGATTGTGTGTTATTTACACTTCAATTAAAATATAATAAAAGCAAAACAAGCTCACCACTTTCTCCTTTTTGTTTCAAGTAGAATTTGAATCTATTAGCACATCAACTAAATGGAACATCTTTTCTTGCCTTATCTTTTCTCCCAGATAAGCAAAGGTTGAGATGTTAAATCTTTGCTAGGATTCTGGAAGCAGAAGCTGGGAGGCAAAGCGGAGCCAAGGATGTTCCTACATATCTTAACATCCAGAGTGAAGCTGTCATCCTCCCACACAGTCTAATAGGAAGTTAATCCACACTAGACAAGAAAAGAGAGACCAGATATCTGGCCTTTCTCAGGAATACATATTTTTCAGGATGACATATGTGGCGATACTTTTAGGAAAGAATAAGCCAGTGGGGGACACTTATGTATAACCACAGAGATTTACTGGGAGCTTGTGGCCTCATATGTACATGTGGGATGGAGTTGTCAATTTAGACATTTTGGAACTAGGGTTCCGAAGACCTCATCTGTCATAGAAAAAAGTGTAAACCCTTTTAGAGGAACACACAGAATAACTTACCAAAACTTATGTTGAGGAAGACGATGACATATCTTACACCATGATCTTCTTGTATATATTATTCTCATCTACTCTAGATAAAAAAAGATTGACTTATAATTGTTTTGTGTTTATTTTCCCAATAGTTTTTAGACTTGAAAGCAAATATCTGGTGTTTTTTTTCTATGAATTCCAAGCAGATAACCCAGCGCCTGGCATATAATATGATCTCTTCCTCATCCTCAAGTCACTATCCTTCAACATTTTCCTTCTTATCCTAAATTCATGCACACCCCACCACTCTTCTGCTTATTTTCATAGCATTTTCCTTTTTTTTCATCTCTTAACCCCTCGTGAACATTGAATCCAGGGAGTCAGAGATTTTGGTAAATAGTACTAGATTCTGTTTGAATATATGTTTCAAAATGAGTAAATATACAGCATGGTAACTACAGTTAATAATACCATATTGCATATTTGAAGTTGCTAAGAGAGTAGATCTTGAAATTTCTCATCACAAGAAAAAAAATTCTGTAACTACACACAGTATAGTGACGAATGTTAACTAGACTTATTGTGGTGATTGTTTTGCAATATATACCAATATAGAATCATTATGTTGTACACCTGAAACTAACATAATGTTGTATGTGATTTATACCTTAATAAAAAATACATAAATGAATGTCCATAATAAATATTTATTGAAGGAATTGTTACATTATAGCATAAAGAGGTCTTTATAAATAGTCTAAAGATGACCAAATATGTTGTCTATGGTCTCTGGGGATGGTTATACAAAACTGTCCCCCATCTCTGTTGAGTAGCCTCTTTTTACCAGTGCTAGGAGCACCATTATTTTTCCTTTTTATGACACTGGATTGGAACCCAAAAGAGGCAACTAGGACAACTCTCAAACTAGTGAGAGTGAGAGCTAGTGGGCAAAGAGAAGCCCAAGCAATAATCACCATCATATTTCAAGCTTCTACTGGTTTTCACTAGAATCTGTAATCTTACAATGTGGTTTTCAAAGTCACTACTGAAAGAGAGAGAGCAAGAGACAGAAAAAAGAGGGAAGGTCGTCATCATAATGAAAATAATTGTTGAGATTCTTGATGATGTGGCATTGCAGGTTATTTTTGACCCATCGAATATCCATAAAACAAGCTGTCTGCCCAGCATGTGTTGTTGTATAACAATCTCTCTCATTCTATCATTTCCTTATCTAGCCATCTCTCCATCTACACTCACTAGTTGTAATTACACAACACAAAAATGCACACACACACTCCCCATATGGTTTCCTTAATCTTCAACATGTGGGAATGAAAAATAAGAATTCCTGGGAACTTTCAGGAATGCATGAAATTATAAGTTACTCTTAAAATATTTTCAATGTTCTTTGTACTCTTTACTCATTATTATAAGTATCCAAAATCTGTTTGATAATTATAAATGTTAGATGTATTAGTACATACAAAGTACTGAAGACTACAGCGAATAGCCAAACACTGGAAAGCACCCAATGAACATTATTGGGTAGTATTTGAACAACTAAACATTCAGATCCCCCAATAAGATTAATGATACTACACAGAAGCACATATCAAAATTCCCAATTTATGGAATTATTTGCTTCCAAAACTTGTTATTTCTTGGAACATCACCCAGAGGATGTGTATAAAGTATCCTAGGCATATAAACTTAACAATATTTATTTTACTTGCAAGAATGACTCACTGTTAGCAGCAGATGGGGCCATGAATCCATAGCTGGAAACAGCTACAAGAAAGACTGATTAGCTCATGACTGCTTCTCTCCCAGTGCTTCTTGTCCTAGTTCCAGAAGTGTAGACTTAACCTTTGACTCCACATGTCATGTTTCCTGCTCTAGCTTTCCTCTTGACATGAGTGGATTCCTCTGAACCAGTAACCTCTCTATGTTGGTTAGTATGCTTTAATTTTTGCAGGAGAATTATAGCACTTATTCTAATTTTTCTGATTTCTCAACTACTTCCTTCTCAGAATTTGGATATCAAAATAAATTATTTGTTGAGAAATGCTAGGAAGTAATTCCCACATGAAAACATTACTCCCACTGCTGTTACTAATCCATCCTTTCGTCCACCAGTTAAATAGTAAGGAAAGAAATGGAGAAATCCACCATCACAACTTACCAGGGATATTTTCGTCATGTATTCTGGCCTTAAGGTACATGTTGATTAGCAGTGGAGACATGTGCTCAATTAAATACATTACCTGATAAGGTATATTTTAATAAAATTCAATGAGAGAGGCATAGACAGAGGATGTCAGTGGGGAGAGAGGTTGCTTTCTGGGCAAGTTCGTCTCTGTAAGGCAGTCGATACCAAGGACAGACTCACAAATCCAAACGGCTGCATGAAGCGGATGAGCAGGATATTGAACGATGTGGTAAAGACGCAGGAGAGGAAAAGTGGAGGAAACCTAACGTAGTTTTACAAGTTCTGACTTCCGTTTATGCTACCAGGAGGCTACCTTGTTAGGAGAGGATCATCGTTTTCTCAAGGGAAACGTTGATTGACATTTCAGTGCCATCATTGAACTCATGATGTGCTGATATTCCACTCAACAGTCTAATTCCAGAATGTAATCATTACATGGGAAGACTCTTATATTAAGAGAATAACCTTTCATTAAGAAGGAGGAGCTCATTCTATGCAGGTAAAATATGTACAGGAAGATACCTGGGAGAGCCCAGTAATTCAGTTGAAAGGATCAATCAACCCTTTAGAGCCATCTTCTCAAAAGAGTAACATTTCACCCACTTCTTTGAGAGTTCTGGGATAATTTTCCGTATGATTTGTGACATTAAATAAAAATGAAAGGAGGCATGAAAATGCAGTTGCAAACTTTCCTTTTGTTGGCATTCCAGACAATGTTTAGCACAGTGAACATTTAATTGATTGATTATGTTCTGATGTGACTTGGCCTGGATATGTTGATAAGCAACTTGCCAACCAGAGAGTTCTGTTCCTCTCCTCCAACAGTTAGTTGGAAGTGAAGGCATTTCAAATATATTGTTGAACCCATGACTGTTCCCAGAATAAGCAACACTTTGTAGTTCCTCTCCTTATCCCATGTGAAATCAACTCAAAAAATTAAAAGCATCAAATGTAGTTTTAAAGAGAAAAAGAAGTAACCAAAACAAAAAATGTTAATCTAGGAAAAATATGAAAAGTGGAGGAGAATCAGGCTGTGAGAATGGGAGGTTTACATACCAAATAAATCTATATGAGCCTCAGAATCCTTTGAGAAATTATCATTTTTCTGATTATAGAAGTAACATAATCTTATCTTAAAAAATGTGGAAAATGCATAAATGCATAAATTCTAATCCTAATTCTAAAAACCACAGATAACCACCTTTAATTTTTTGGTGTATCTCTATTCATCATTGTGTGTGTGCATTTTTACAAAAGTGGGCTCCTATTCTAAATAACAGTTTGTACCTTGCTTTTATCCTCTATAGTTATGACAATAAATATTGCCCCTTATTACTAAATATTAATTGAAATATGATTTCAAGTATGCTGTATTATATATCTGATATTGGCAGTTAGATTTTAATAAATTTTCATTTTATAAATAAATATAAGAAACAATCATAGATTTTCAGCTTTGTTTGATTCTGTTAATTTTTTGAGGTCATGATTTTACAATAAGAATTATTGAATCAAAGAATAGAAACTTTTCTAGGCCTTTGGTATACTTAGCTATACGACATTCAGAAGGGTTATACCAATTTCTTAGATCAGTTTTCATATCCACTGGCAGATACTCTCACTCTTTTCCTGGAGTCGCTAACTAGAGTCAGTTTTATGGGCTGGATCCAGACCCATGCCTGATAGGTTGTACCACCCTCTAGTGGTTCTGGGAGATTTGATTCCTGTTAAGAACTGTCTCTGGAGCCCTCTTCACCTCATTGTTCCTCAGGACATAAATGAGAAGGTTTAGCAGTGTGGTGTCAGCTGTTATCACCAGAGAGGGAAGCCGATTCTACTTGAGGATTTATCTGTGGTTGGGGCACAGGTGCAGGAAGATGTTACAGCCATCCAGCAGCGGATGGGAGGAACAGTGGTGTCACCTGTTGAGTGGATCTACGAGCAGCAGCCATTATGAAAGCAGGAAGAGGTGAGGAAGGAGGAACAGCAGAGCCTTATTGAAAGCCACCAGCAAAGACGGCTCATGCAGGCAGTGCTGGCAGCAACCAGAGGCAGTTTTCAATACTCTAGCATGGCCGACACATAGTAGGTGCTTAGTCAATGAATGCTAATTCCTGACCACTCCCTGACATGGCAGAATGAAAGAAAATGAAGGTGATCAGTTGGGATATATGGAATGAGGGAAATTGATGCACTAAATAAGCTATTGTTTGCCATATATTGAAATCTAAAACAATAATAAAATATATTTCTTTGAGTAAAGTATATGTCTTTATGAATAGTCCTTATTTAAGGCACTTTTCACAGACTAAATTAATATTACTGTCTCCTCAGAAAGCAGGATTTCTAAAGATAACAACCTTTATTCTCAGGGTGTATGGGGTGTTCCTAGTAGAGCAATTGCCCTGAGTGTGACCACGGTGAGCTGTGGTCTTTAAAGTAGCGCTAGGACACTAGAGTCCTGCATTGGAAGTTTTGTCCAAGTTTCAAATCTTATTTAAAGCACTTCAAGAAAATGAGTGCAAATTGTGGACAGGGGACACATACGGCAAAACAGAAATATCAACTGCAAAGTGTGGTAAAGTATTATAATTCTGTATTTGTTATTTGAGTTTATTATTATGGCAAATGACAGACACCCACCCCAGGCCCCCTAAGCCTTCAACAGGTGTCAGAAGCTGCCTTACCGATGATGGCATTCCTCAGAGCGGCTTTGACATCCTTGTTGCGCAGAGTGTAGATCAGGGGGTTAAGTAAGGGGGTGACAAAGGTGTAGACCAGAGCAATTTGGCGGTCCTCGTCCTCTGAGGTGTTTGACCGGGGACGCAAGTAGACCAGGCTGCAACAGCCGTACTGCAGCAAGACCACGGTGAGGTGGGAGGAGCAGGTGGAGAAGGCCAGGTGGCGGCCCTCAGCAGAACGGATACGCAGGATCGCGCAGGTGATGAACACATAGGAGACACAGATAAGCAGAAAGGGGACAGTCAGCACCAGGATGCCCACGACATAGAGGACAGCCTGGTGCACACGGATGTCGGCGCAGGCCAGCCGCAGGACCGGAGGCACATCACAGAGGAAGTGGTTGATTTCGCGGTGGTGCCCGCAGAAGGGCAGGGTGAGGATTAAGGAGGTGAGCTGCAGGGAGAGGAAGAGGGCCAGGCCCAGGGCGCTGGCCACCATCTGGACGCACAGCTTCTGGGTCATGACGAAGGTGTAGTGCAGTGGGTGGCAGATGGCCACGTAGCGATCGTACGCCATGACTGCCAAGAGGAAACAGTCCGTGCTGCCAAGGGTGACAAAAAAGAACATTTGGGCCCCACAGCCCACCAACGGAATGGGCTTCTGGGCCCCCAAAATGTTAGAAAGCATCAAGGGCACCACAACGGTGGTGTAGACGATCTCTACAAAGGACAAATTAGAGAGGAAGAAGTACATTGGGGTGCGGAGGAAGCTGTGTGTGCACACCACCCAGATGATGGCTGTGTTGCCGCAAAGGATCATCAAGTAGAGGAGGAGGAAGAGGAGGAAGAGGAGGATCTGGAATTCAGGGACAGCTGTGAACACACGGAACACAAACTCAGTGGGGCCGGATTGGTTGAGGGCAGGGCTCCCAGCAAACATGTCTCCTGCAAAAGAAGAACAGAAAAGTGCTATATATCCATTTACTGTGTTGCTTTATCGCCTGACGAAAAGCATGCATTTTAAATTCGATGTTTTATCTGGAATTACCCACTTGGTATCCAGTTTCCGATCTCAGTGCTTGGAATGAATTCACAATAGAGGGTATGGTACATTTATCTGTGGAAATCTTCATGAATAGGATAGATACTCATCTGCAGAAGTTTCTGCTGGCAAACACATGTAGATGTTCCCAGAGAAGTGTGTTTTTTTACTCTGGTATTTTAAATCCGCTTGACATGGGCTAATTCTTTGCTTGTATTTAATTAAACTAAAGAGTTGTACAGTTGTAGATATATTCAAAATGAGATAAATGGATGTGTTGTTCACTTCTTGGGTAAACATTCTTCTTGAAATATGCATACAGAGAAGTTCACAAATCCTAAGTGTACAGCTTTATATATTTTTTACACGGTAAATACACCAGTGTAACCACTACCAAGATTTAAGAAATAGAACAATTCCAGTAACCTACAAGCATCCTTCATGTCTTCCCTCAGTCTTTTTCCCTCTTTTGACTTTTATCACTGCAGATTAGATTAACTATGCTCCAATTTATATATGTAATAATAAAGTATGTACTTTATTGTAACTGGCTTCAACATCGTGTCTGCAAAGTTTCGTCTTGCTGTTCTGTGTAGCAAGACTTTGTTCTTTCCATTGTTTTGTAGTATCCCATTTTATGACTATACTATAATTTGTTCATAAGTTATTCACTTTTCATCCAGTTTTGAGTCCATTTAAAACTAGGCACTTTTTATTCCAATCGTTTCTTTTTCTTTTTTTGTGAGGAAGACTAGCCCTGAGCCTACATCCGATACCAATCCTTCTCTTTTTACTGAGGAAGATTGGCCCTGGGCTAACATCCGTGCCCAGCTTCCTCTACTTTATACGGGATGCTGCCACAGCATGACTTGACAAGTGGTGCATCGGTGCCTGCCTGGGATCAGAACCTGCGAACCCCAGGCCATGGAAGCAGAGCACATGCATTTAACCGCTGCACCGCTCGGCCAGCTCCCAATCATTTCTGATATATACTCTTTATACATTTACTCTCATTTGAATTTTTTTTTCTAAATTTCCAAGCATGTACCTAAACGTAGGACTTTGACAGATTCAAATGAAAGAAACCTATAAGAGAGTCAGGTAAAAATGAAAGTAGACCTGCCTGAGATGAGAAAAGACAATAAGGAACCTAAAAATGCAAGAGCAGAATTGAAATAGACACTGAAACAACCAGGTGAATCAGAAAGAATTTTATAAGCATCTGGGAAGGGAAAAATACCTATAAGTTAAGCACTTCTACATGTCGGACTACAACTTTATTTTCAATATAAAAACCCAACACACAATACAGCAATGACTACAGAGTTTTAAAAGAAACAAATTCTTGTGAAAGAATTCTATACCCAGGCTTTAGTGATTTATGTTTAAAAGCAACAGAAAGACTTTCTCAGATTTACAAGAGCTTAGGAAATATGTCATTCTAAATATAATTAAAACAATTCCTCAACAAAGACTCTGGGTTACTGAGTGATTAATCAGAATGTATAGTTCAAGATTGCAAAAATTGTAATGTAAAAACTTGATTTGAAAAATCAAATAGTAAAATATGTATTTAACACTAAATGGTTAATTCAAATGTTATTAAAAGCAAAAAAATCCAAAAATAATTCTTGAAAACATACATAACATAAAATGCAAAAATTAAAGTAGATATGCATATTTAAAACACCAAATTATGTCATTGGAAAATTTATAGAGAAGGATGGGAGAAATTAAAATATACTAATTTCCTCAATCTATGTCAGGAAGGATCCAGGAAATATTTCATGTAGATGTGACTAATTAGAGAAATATCTATTCAAATGTTTATTCTGAATAATCATCATCAGTAGAATAAAACTCAGCATATCCATTCCAAATGATCTGATTTAAAAGAGTAAATTACTACAGAGAGCAAAAGGTTGAAAACAAAGGAAACTGTGAGCAAGTATATAAGATAAAATAACAAAATAAGCTAAGTAAATTTCATTTCTGAAAATAAGTTTAAATGAGGTTTATGTTCTATTAAAGACAGAGTCTCACATTTACATAAGAAAAAATCCAACCAGGTGTACGCATAGTGATGTAGAAAGGCTGGCATCACTTCTGTTTAGCATTGTGTTCCATGATGTAGCCAATGCAATAACACAGAAAAAGGATGCAGAAGGTTTGATTGGCTAACTGAAAACATAACAGAACCAATTGAAAAATTAAGACCAATAAGATACTCATTGCGGTGGTTAGTTCAAATGAAATGTAGTAGAGGGTCTCTTAACTAATCTTCACTTAATGGATGTGTCAGATTAACCAATGCTCCTCATTCCCTCTGTTCAACAAGCTAAATGATACATTGAACGCAAGAGACCTAGAGCTGACTCTCTAAAATGTCTGAGCATTCCTATACCCAGAAGTTGAGTTCTATGCCTTTAAGTCAGCTGGATTTACCCCAAATCTACTTATCCTATTTGTATTCATTTTTGTAACTATGTAATTTTAATAAATATTACAAAATATGATAAGATGTTATTGTAAATATAAAGGTATTAATGAAAATTAATAGTTGAGTGTTTGAGAAATACTTGATAATTATGAGTTGCTAAAAACCTCTGTAACCATTGAGATGATCATGTGATTTTTGTTCTTCATTTTATTAATGTGGTGTATTACGTTGATTGATTTGCGAATGTTAAACCATCCCTGCAGAGGGGAAGGGGGGAGGGAGGAGGGTGAAAGGGATAATTGGGTACATGTGTGTGGTGATGGGTTGTAATTAGTATTTTGGTGGTGAACATGATGTAATCTATGCAGAAATAGAAGTACAATGATGTACACCTGAAATTTTTACAATGTTATAAACCAATGTTACTGCAATAAACAAAAAATTAAAAAAAAAAATAAAAAAAATAAATAAATAAAAACCTCTGTAGAATAAGATATGAGTCAGACGACTATAAATGACTAAGAGGAAAAATGATAAAACTTTGAGCAATTTTACCTTCCTATTTGACATGGGTCTAAATGTTCACTCCATGTCACAAAAGCTAAAACTGGAATTAATATACGAGGCATGAAAATAAATGTTTTGATTTCAGGCAACAAAAATTTAAAGTAAAGCCCTTGGCTTTATATCAAAAGGTTGATGAATACATGTCCATTTGTATGTTTTAATTTAAAGTAAAATGAATAAGTGAGTAGTTTATGCTTTCAATCACAGGGCTTTTTTTTTTTTTATCAGTGATACCAGTTTGAATGCCCTTCCCCCAAATAACAACCAAAATGAATGAATAATAAATAACATGCCAGTGAATAAACTTATTAATGAACAAATAGGAACACTTTCAAAAAACTACTAAGCTTTGTTACATATGTGCCTGGATGGAAAATCCGAATATTTTAGTGTTAATTGACACTGAAATAATGTGTGATTTCCTGTAATTCCTATCAAAATCCCTAGAAGAATAAACAAGTGAAAAGACAAGAGAATATTAAAAGAAAAAAAAAAAGAGTGCCACATTGGAGCAAAACTTGCATCACAAGACATTAAAATATGTCACAAATAATTATATGTTATAAAATATATTATATATTATATCATAAATCAACATAGTGTGCTAGAGATCCAGCACACTAGAACAGGAAGAGTCATTAATAATAGTTAATTGTTCTATAGCACTTATTGTGTCAGACATTATGCTGTGCACTTTACATTTATTAATTCATTTCATAACAGCCCTGTAAAAAGGGGCTCATACATTTTACAGATGAGAAAATTAAAAAACAGAGAGGTTAAGTAATTTTCCCATGATCACACAGCTAGCAAGTGTTGAGACGGGAATTTAAATATAGGCTGCCTCCAGAGGCCCTTGCCTTAGTCACTGCGTTATATTGTTTCTGTCTACTATGTGCATCAGTTTCATTATCTGTAAAATGGAACTGAAAAAATGTGTATCTACGTTCCCAGTTGTTGTGAGACTCACGTTATTCTGTGAAAGTGCTTAGAACAGTCTGGGCATAGAGTACAAATTCAATGTATATTAACTATTGTCACTATTTCAAATCAATTAGAAAGAATCAGTTTTCTAATATGGTGCTAGGACAATGGGCTAACCATTTTTTAAATTAACTCCCTAATGCATTATACATCAAAATTTATTTCTGACAGACTTAATATTCAAATATTTTAAAAAGTAGAAGAAAACTAGAAAACAGTATAAATGAACATTTTTCAGATCTCAGAGTACAACCAAATGACTTACATGCAAATGAGCAGAGTCCATAAAAATATTGATATTTTGACGAGAAAAATTTAAAAACAAATAAGCAAACTAAATAGAAAATGAAATTTTAAATCCAGCAAAAAAAAAAACTCCATCATTAGAAAAAAAGGCAATTCAAAAAGGAAATATGCAAAAGCAAACAAATATATAAAAATTCAAATTCATTAGTATTCCAATAAATATAAAATTAAACAAAATTGGATACTATTTCTGTTTAAAAACTAACAATAATGGGAAAAAAAGATAATACTCGGTGTTGTCAAAGTTTCAAGGAGAGATATATTCCCAAATACTGGTCCTGGGAGGATAAAGTGCTATAAAAATGTGTGGAGTGCAATCTGGTAATACATAATGAAGACTTGAAATGCAAACACTTTGATTCAGCAATATTGTTTTAAGGAATTTATTCTTATAAACTAACTATGAGTATGTGCATAAAATTGTTGACAGGAAGGTTCATCTCAGTTTTCAATATCATGGTGAAAAATTGTATCGACCTAATATCAATAATAAGAAAATGCTTAAATTAATTGTGGTCTATCCATATGAAGGAACATGTAATCATTTAAAAATGATGTTGCAGAAAAATGTTTAATAAGATTAGGAGGGCTAATGAAAAAGCAGACTATAAAGAAGCATTATTTCATAATTCAATTTAAAAAATGATTATATCTCTTCATAAAAAATAAAAGAATATACCTCAAAATGTTAACAATGGGTATTACCAGGTTGGTGTGATTGTGGCTCTTTTTGTTTGTGGCTTATGCTTTTCTGTATTTAAAAATTCTAAAATGAAAAAACACAATTTTGCAATCATATGATAAAATTATTTCTTTATCTTTGGTATTTCAACATAGTGTAGAGAAGGAAGAATGGTAGAGTGTCAATCATTTGGATTTTTGTAGTCGATTAGATCTGAATTTGAAACCTAGTTCCCTTATTTTCTAATTTTTTTTTATATTAATTATGTTATTTGATGAGCCTCGATTCCCTAACGTGTGATTGCAGGTGTGACTATGGAGACTTATACGGAATTTATGAAGATTAAATGTTTCAAATATAATATCGTGTGTCTGACACACAACAAGTCTTCAATGAACATAACTGCCCTCCCCTCTCTTATCCCATGAAGCTGAGTTTCCCTTGGATATTTACTTTTCAATTCTTACCTTTCCCAGAATGGGTGATGAGGCTCCTCTAGAGCTATATCCTCCCTGGTCTTGCAGTTGCTCTGCCAAACCTTGAATAATGATAAGCATAAAAGAGAAAAAGAAGAAGAAGAAAACAAAATGGAAGACAGATTTCAGAAAAATAATTGTAATTATGTGTCATCAAAGCCAAATAAGATAGACCTTGACTCAGGAAAACATTTAAAAATGATTCTGTCTTGAGAGGAAGTCAAGATGGCGGCGTATGCAGACTCTGAACTCACCTCCTCCCTCGGACACAGCCAATTTACAACTACTCGTGGAAAAATTACCCCTGAGAAAGAACTGAAAACTGGATAAGAGGAACTCCTGCAACAACGGACAATCCTAACTGAGGTAGAAGTGGCAGAAACTCCCTTCTGGAGAGGAAAAATGCCACCTTCACAAGCCGCCAGTGTCACGGCCGCCTGGGAGCAGCCCACAGGTACGCAGCCCTCCCTGGAGGAGCAGGGCGCTGAGCTGGGGAGCACCCCCATTGTGGGCATTTTATGGACCCAGCACAATCTAGACGAGTGGCAGAATATCTGACTTTGCCTGCTACTAAAACGTTGGTGAGTACCCCCAGAAAAGCTGGTTCACAAAGAAAGTAAAACCAGTTCTTAAAGGGCCCACAGGAAAACTCACCTATTTCAGAAAGCAACCTAAAATCACCAGAAAGAAAGGTGCACAGTGCTTTGGTGAAAAGAGACTCACCTGATAGGCCCTGAGTGCATCTCGGTGAGAGGTGAGACCTCTCCAGGGACGGGGACATTGGCTGCGGCCATTGTTGTGGCCTGGTGTGGGTGTGCTGACACAGACACCATTAGAGTTCTCCCTGAGGCCTGCTAGCAGGGTCTGCCCCACCCACTAGAGCACCTATTTAATCCAGCTCAGCCAGGGCAGGCAACCCACCCTAGAGACTAGCCCCACCCAACAACAAGCCCTCAGGCAACTTGTGGGCCTGCATAGATTGGTGACTGGATTCTCTGAAGCCTAGCAACTGAGTCGACTTCAGTAGGGCAGGGCGTGCACAAAAAGCAGATGGAGAGTGTGGGGCGGTGGTGGAGTGTGTGGGGCTCCCGCTATGGAGACACTGGGTTCGCATCGGGAGGTTGGGGCATGCACACGGGGCAGGACTGTGTTGACTGTGTGTGTGGACCTGTGGACTGCAGGGCTTGTCAGCTGCAGAAGACTTGTGCTTCTCAAAGACCCACATAGAGGGTTTGCCCCACCTTACAAAGCCTGAAACAATTGGGTGCTCCCATGCCCGAGGTGAGCCGCACCCAGCTGCAATCCTCAGAGAGCAGAAAGAGACCTAAGGGCTGGAGGCTTAGGCCCTGAGCCTAACACCCTGTCACGGTGGGGGCCTACTCACTTAAAAGAAATACTGCAACACAAACGTGGTATTAGAACTTGCAGCCAACTGTGCTGGGGCTCCCCGCACCTGATAAAGAGACTGAAGGACCCACAACAACTACAAGCAGCTGAGCATTACAACAGCTGGCCAGGAGCATAACTCAGTCTCCCTGGGCGCCTACAGGGAGAGCAAACAGGCCACAACAGAAGGACACACGTAGCCCACATAGGGGTCACCCCTGGAACATTGAGAACTGAGGGAAGCACACTGCAGGCCTCCTAAGACATCAGTTACATAAGGTCACCTATCCAAGAGCAGGAGACATAGCTGACCTACCTAATACGTAGACACAAGCACAGGGAAAGAGGCAAAATGAGGAGGCAAAAGAATACATTCCAAGTAAGGGAACAGGACAAAACTCCAGAAAAGGAACTAAGTGAAACAGAAATGAGCAACCTACCAGACAGAGAGTTCAAACTAAGAGTGTTAAGGATGCTCACTGATATGGGGAGAAGAATAGATGAACTCAGTGAGAATGTCAACAAAGAAATGGAAGATATAAAAAAGAAACAATCAGAAATGAAGAATACAATACTGGAAATGAAAAATTCACTAGAGGGACTCAAAAACCGAGTAGAGGATACAGAAAAACAGATCTGCAAGCTGGACGAAAGACTAGAAGAAATTATCCAAGCTGAAGAGGTAAAAGAGAAAAGAATTAAAAAGAGTGAGGACAGTCTAAGGGACCTCTGGGACAACATCAAGCACACTAACATCCGTGTTATAGGTGTCCCGGAAGGAGAACAGCGAGACAAAGGGGCAGAGAATCTATTTCAGGAAATAATAGATGAAAACTTCCCTAACCTAAGGAAGGAAACAGACATCCAGGTACAGGGAGCACAGAGAGCCCCAAACAAGATAAACCCAAAGAGGCCCACACCAAGACACATCATAATCAAAATGTCCAGAATTAAAGATAAAGAGAGAATCCTAAAAGCTGCAAGAGAAAGACAAGTTACATATAAAGGAAGCACCATAAGGTTATCAGCCGACTTCTCAGCAGAAACCTTACAAGCTAGAAGAGAGTGGCATGATATATTTAAAGTGCTAAAAGGAAAAAACTTACAGACGAGAATACTCTACCCAGCAAGGTTATCATTCAAAATGGAATGAGAGATCAAAAATTTCCCAGACAAGCAAAAATTAAAGGAGTTTGTCACCAAGAAACCAGTGCTACAAGAAATGTTAAAGGGACTGATTTAAGGCGAAAAGAGAAGACCACAAATAGGAAAAATTATCTATTTCCATGATGAGGGTAATGGATAACAATGCACACAAAAGATCTTAGATATGTATCAAAAACATAAAATGAGGGAGGAGGGGAGTATAAGAGTAGAGCTTTCAGACAGAGGTCAAACTAAAGAGACCATCAATTCTGCATAGAAGGAGAAAGGAACAGAGAAGGACTACTAAAACACTGAGGAAAAAAACAGTTAAAAAATGGCAGTAAGTACATACTTATCAATAGCTACTTTAAAAGTCAATGGAGTAAAAGCTATAATTAAAAAGTATAGGGTGACTGATTGGATAAAACAGCAAGACCCATATATATGCTGCATACAAGGGACATACTACAGACCTAAAGACACTCACAAACTGAAAGTGAAGGACTGGAAAAAGATACTCCACGCAAATAGCAATGAAAAGAAAGCTGGGGTAACAGTATTCATATCAGACAAAATAGACTTTAAAACAAAAACTGTAAAAAGAGACAAAGAGGGGCGCTACACAATGATCAAGGGAACAATCAAACAAGAGGATATAACACTTGTAAATATCTACACACCCAATGTAGATGCACCTAAATATATAAAGCAATTATTAAAAGGCATAAAAAGAGAAATAGACAGTAACACAATAATAGTAGGGGAATTTTACACTCCATTTACACCAACGGATAGATAATCCAAACAGAAGATCAATAAGGAAACATTGGCCTTAAATGACACATGAGAACAGACGGACCTAGTAGATATATACAGAGCATTCCATCCAAAAACTGAAGAATACACGTTCTTTTCAAATGCACATGGAACATTCTCCAGGATTGATCACATATTAGGCCGCAAAACAAGTCTCCATAAATTTAAGAAGATTGAAATAATACCAAGCATCTTTTCTGAACACAATGGTATGAAACTGGAAATCAACTATAGGAAGAAAATCAGAAAAGCCACATATACGTGGAGATTAAACAAAATGCTACTGAACAACGACTGGGTCAAAGAAGAAATCAAAAAATACCTGGAGACAAAGGAAAATGAAAATACGACATGCCAGAGTTTATGGGATACAGCAAAAGCGGTTCTAAGAGGGAGTTTTATAGCAATACAGGCCTATGTCAACAAACAAGAAAAATCTCAAATAAACAATCTAACAATGCACCTAAAGGAACTGGAAAAAGAAGAACAAACAAAGCCCAAAATCAGTAGAAGAAGGGACATAATAAAAATCAGAGCAGAAATAAATGAAATAGAGACTAAAAGAATAATAGAAAAAGTAAATAAAACCAAGAGCTGGTACTTTGAAAAGATAAAAAAAATTGACAAACCTTTAGCTAGACTCACCAAGAAATAAAGAGAGAAGGCACAAATAAGTAAAATCAGAAATGAAAAAGGAGAAGTTACAACAGACACCTCCAGAATTCAAAAGATTATAAGAGAATACTATGAAAAGCTATATGCCAACCAATTCGACAACCTGGAAGAAATGGATAAATTCTTAGAATCATACAACCTTCCAAAACTGGATCAAGAAGAAGTAGAGAATTTGAATAGACCAATCACCAGTAAGGAGATTGAAACACTAATCAAAAACCTGCCCAAAAATAAAAGTCCAGGACCAGACGGCTTCCCTGGTGAATTCTACCAAACATTCAAAGAAGACTTAATACCTATCCTTCTCAAACTCTTCCAAAAAATTGAGGAGGGGGGGAATTTCCCTAACACATTCTACGAAGCTGACATTACCCTGATACCAGAACCAGACAAGGACAACACAAAAAAAGAAAATTAGAGACCAATATCACTGATGACCATCGATGCAAAAATCCTCAACAAAATACTAGCAAATCGCATACAACAATACGTTAAAAAGGTTATACCATGATCAGGTGGGATTTATTCCAGGTATGCAAGGATGGTTCAACATTCGCAAATCAATCAACGTAACACACCACATTGATAAAATGCAGAAAAAAAATCACATGATCATCTCAATAGATGCAGAGAAAGCATTTGACAAGATACAGCATACATTGATGATAAAAACTCTGAATAAAATGGGTATAGAAGGAAAGTACCTCAATGTAATAAAGACCATATATGAGAAACCCACAGCTAATATCCTCAATGGTGTAAAACTGAAATTATCCCTCTAAGAACAGGAACCAGACAAGGATGCCCACTCTCACCACTCCTATTTAACATAGTACTGCAAGTCCTAGCCAGAAAAATCAGGCAAGAGAAAGAAATAAAAGGGATCCAAATTGGAAAGGAAGAAGTGAAACTGTCACTATTTGCAGATGACATGATTTTATATAGAGAAAACCCTAAAGAATCCACCAGAAAACTTTCAGAATAAACGAATATGATAAAGTTGCAGGATACAAAATCAACATACAAAAATCAGTTGCATTTGTATACACTAACAACGAAGTAGCAGAAAGAGAAATTAAGAATACAAGCCCATTTACAACTGCAACAAAAAGAATAAAATACCTAGGAATAAACTTAACCAAAGAGGTGAAAGGGCTGTACACGGAAAACTATAAAACATTGCTGAAAGAAATGGAAGAAGACACAAAGAAGTGGAAAGATATTCCGTGCTCTTGGATTGGAAGAATTAATATAGTTAAGATGTCCACACTTCCTAAAGCAATCTATAGATTCAACGCAATCCCTATCAAAGTTCCAACAACATTTTTCACAGAAATACAACAAAGAATCCTAAAATTTTTATGCAACAACAAAAGACCCCGAATAGCTAAAGGAATCCTGAGAAAAAAGAACAAAGCTGGAGGTATCACACTCCCTGATTTCAAAATATACTACAAAGCTATAGTAACCAAAACAGCATGGTACTGACACAAAAACAGACACACAGATCAATGGAATAGAATCGAAAGCCCAGAAACAAACCCACATATCTATGGACAGCTAATCTTTGACAAAGGAGCCAAGAACATACAATGGGGAAAAGAAAGTCTCTTCAACAAATGGTGTTGGGAAAACTGGATAGCCACATGCAATAAAATGAAAGTAGACCATTTCCTTACACCACACACAAAAATAAACTCCAAATGGATTAAAGACTTGAATGTAAGACCTGAAACTTTGAAACTTCTAGAAGAAAACATAGGCAGTACGCTCTTTGACATCGGTCTTAGCAACATCTTTTCAAGCACCATGTCTGACCAGGCAAGAGAAACAATAGAAAAAACAAACAAATGGGACTACATCAACAAAAAAGCTTCTGTACAGCAAAGGAAACCATCAACAATACGGAAAGACAACTTAACAATTGGGAGAAGATATTTGCAAGCCATATATCTGATAAGGGCTTAATCTCCAAAATATATAAAGAACACATGCATCTCAACAACAAAAAAACTACCAACCCAATTAAAAAATGGGCAAAAGACCTGAACAGACATTTCTCCAAAGAAGATATGCAGATGGCCAACAGACACATGAAAAGATGTTCAAAGTCATTAACTATCAGGGAAATGCAAATCAAAACTACAATGAGGTATCACTTCACACCCATCAGAATGGCTATAATTAACAAGACAGGAAACAACATGTGTTGGAGAGGATGTGGAGAGAAGGGAACTCTCATACACTGCTAGTGGGAGTGCAAACTGGTGCAGCCACTATGGAAAACAGTATGGAGATTCCTCAAAAAATCAAGGATAGAACTCCCATATGATCCAGCTATTCCACTGCTGGGAATTTATCCAACGAACTTCAAAACACCAGTGCGTAAAGATACATGCACCCCTGTGTTCATTGCAGCGTTATTCACAATAGCCAAACTTGGAAGCAACCTAAGTGCCCATCAAGGGACGAATGGATAAAGAAGATGTGGTATATATACACAATGGAATACTACTCAGCCTCAAGAAACGATGAAATCCAGCCATTTGTGACAACATGGATGGACATTGAGGGTATTATGCAAAGTGAAATAAGTCAGAAGGAGAAGGTAAAATACCATATGATTTCCTTCATTAAGTAGTAGATAATAACAACAATAAAAAAATACATAGAGACAGTCATTGGATTGGTGGATACCAGAGGGGAAGGGGGGAGGGAGGAGGGCGAAAGGGATAATTTGGCACATGTGTGTGGTGATGTGTTGTTATTAGTATTTGGGCGGTGAACATGATGTAATCTATGCAGAAATAGAAGTCTAATGATGTACACCTGAAATTTACACAATTTTATAAACCAATGTTATTGCAATAAAAAAATTTAAAAAAAAATAAGGTAAACCTAAAAAAAAAAATGATTTTGTCTTATCAAGATATGAACATTAAATGAAAAGCATTGTACTTAAGTGGGAATAGCCAAGATTTGGTGCAAAATATACTTAATCTATGGATAAAGGGAGACATGGAGTATTGGAACCTGACGTCTGCCAGGACAAGTCATGATAAGGCTATTTCAAGGAAAAAACTAGCACATGTATCCAAGGTGAGGTTATAGTCTATGAAAATATTAAGCACATCAGCATTTATCCTTACAAATTAGGGTTTTCCCTTCCAATGGTAACTTTTGAAGGTTTTTCACTTACTCTAATGGTGTTTCTTTCAAACCATTTTTGGAGATCAAAAGTTGAAGATCTCCAGTTGTGACATATGTTCACACTTGGAGGATACATTTGATTTTTTTCTTAGAAAACATTTGAGGTACTGTGAAGTGAAATACAGTCAATAAACTAGGTGGTCACATTTTGCACTACAGAGTTTGATAAAATAGGAGTTGGTAGAGGTTTATGCACTGCTATGTTCATTGCAGCATTACTCACAATAGCCAAGACATGGAAGCAACCCAAGTGCCCATCAACTGGTGAATGAATAAAGAAGTTGTGGTATGTATACACAATGGAATACTAAACAGTCATAAAAAAAGACAAAATCATCCCATTTGCAACAACATGGATGGACCTTGAGGTTATTATGTTAAGGGAAATAAGCCAGACAGAGAAAGACACACACCACATGATTTTACTCATATGTGGAAGATAAACACATGGACAAAGAGAACAGATTAGTGATTACCAGAGTGGAATAGGATGGGGGGAGGGCAAATGGAGTAAAGGGGCACATGTAAAAGGTGACAGATGAAAATTAGACTATTGATGGGGAGCAAGATGCAGTATACACAGAAACTGATAAATAATAATGTACACCTGAAATTTCACAATGTTATAAACGATTGTGACCTCAATAAAATCAAATTTTAAAAAGCAGGAGTTGGTGAGGCCCTTATTGTTGTGCAGTAGAAGCATATGTTTTATTTTCTGCTTTTATGAAATATGAGAATAAATATTATCATTGCTATTAGGTTTATCATTCAAAACGTGTGGTACAATCTTTGCGAAAATTTCTGTCACAATCAAGTTTTCAACTCTAAGTAATTGATTCTGTCATTCAAATTCAATTCTTTTGTCTACTGACTTTGAAGTAATCTGTCCATTTGCGCAAATGGAATATTTGACCATTTCAACAATTTCATCTGGCTAATGATTAAGAGTTTGATTGCATCTAAAAAAGTTCTTAATAGACATCTTCTCTGTGACAGCTCTTTATTGCATGTCCAAAAGAGCTCTGTGAAAATAAATGTTTCTGTTCTGAGTCTTCATCATCCTATAGTATGACTTGAGCATCAAAATTTCATTTCCTCATCATCTGACAGTCCATGCAAACACAGAAGCTGCGTTTATTATTCTCAGTCTTCTACTACTCTCCCCAAAACTGTTTTTGGAGAAACTCCCAGCCCTGTTATCATCGCTATCCCCAGAATTTACTTGATTTCTGGGTGCCCATACTGCTTCCTCAGGGAGCTGATGCTTAAAACACTCAACTCCTGGCAATGCCAGTTTGATAAACATTACATTCAGGGATATATTTAAGCTCCGCGAGAGCAAGAATGACTGTCTTGTTCACCAGTATATCCCTCTCACAACTGATTTGATTGGAACTAAATTGAATTATTTTGTAGTTAAATTTCATGTCCTTTAAACTTCCTTTCTTTTTTTTTTAAATTTTTTGTTTATTGCAGTAAGATTGGTTTATAACATTGTAAAAATTTCAAGTGTACATCATTATACTTCTATTTCTGCATAGATTACATCATGTTCACCACCAAAATACTAATTACAGCCCATCACCACACACATTTATCGAATTATCCCTTTCACCCTCCTCCCTACCCCATTCCCTTCTGGTAACCACCAATCCAATGTCTGTCTCTATGTGTTTGTTTATTGTTGTTATTATCTACTGCTTAATGAAGGAAATCATATGGTATTTGACCTTCTCCCTCTGACTTATTTCACTTTGCATAATGCCCTCAATGTCCATCCATGTTGTCACAAATGGCTGGATTTCATCGTTTCTTGAGGCTGAGTAGTATTCCATTGTGTATATATACCACATCTTCTTTATCCATTCGTCCCTTGATGGGCACTTAGGTTGCTTCCAAGTCTTGGCTATTGTGAATAATGCTGCAATGAACACAGGGGTGCGTGTACCTTTACAAATTGGTGTTTTCAAGTTCTTTGGATAAATTCCCAGCAGTGGAATAGCTGGATCATATGGTAGTCCTATCCTTGATTTTTGAGGAATCTCCATACTGTTTTCCATAGTGGCTGCACCAGTTTGCACTCCCACCAGCAGTGTATGAGAGTTCCCTTCTCTCCACATCCTCTCCAACACATGTTGTTTCCTGTCTTGTTAATTATAGCCATTCTGACGGGCGTAAGGTGATATCTCATTGTAGTTTTGATTTGCATTTCCCTGATAGTTAATGACTTTGAACATCTTTTCATGTGTCTGTTGGCCATCTGCATATCTTCTTTGGAGAAATGTCTGTTCAGGTCTTTTGCCCATTTTTTAATTGGGTTGGTAGTTTTTTTGTTGTTGAGATGCATGAGTTCTTTATATATTTTGGAGATTAAGCCCTTATCAGTTGTATGGTTTGCAAATATCTTCTCCTAATTGTTAGGTTGTCTTTTCATTTTGTTGATGATTTCCTTTGCTGTACAGAAGATTTTTAGTTGATGTAGTCCCATTTGTTTATTTTTTCTATTGTTTCTCTTGCCTGGTCAGACATGGTGCTTGAAAAGATGTTGCTAAGACCGATGTCAAAGAGCATACTGCCTATGTTTTCTTCTAAAATTTTCATAGTTTCAGGACTTACATTCAAGTCTTTAATCCATTTGGAGTTCATTTTTGTGTATGGTATAAGGTAAGGGTCTACTTTCATTTTTTTGCATGTGGCTATCCAGTTTTCCCAACACCATTTGTTGAAGAGACTTTCTTTTCCCCATTGTATGTTCTTGGCTCCTTTGTCAAAGATTAGCTGTCCATAGATGTGTGGGTTTATTTCTGGGCTTTGATTCTATTCCATTGATCTGTGTGTCTGTTTTTGTGCCAGTACCATGCTGTTTTGGTTACTATAGCTTTGTAGCATATTTTGAAATCAGGGGGTGTGATACCTCCAGCTTTGTTCTTTTTTCTCAGGATTCCTTTAGCTATTCGGGGTCTTTTGTTGTTGCATAAAAATTTTAGGATTCTTTGTTCTATTTCTGTGAAAAATGTTGTTGGAACTCTGATAGGGATTGCGTTGAATCTATAGATTGCTTTAGGAAGTATGGACATCTTAACTATGTTAATTCTTCCAATCCAAGAGCACGGAATGTCTTTCCATTTCTTTGTGTCTTCTTCAATTTCTTTCAGCAATGTTTTATAGTTTTTGGTGTACAGATCTTTCACCTCTTTGGTTAAGTTTATTCCTAGGTATTTTATTCTTTTTGTTGCAACTGTAAATGGGCTTGTATTCTTAATTTCTCTTTCTGCTACTTCATTGTTAGTGTACAGAAATGCAACTGATTTTTGTATGTTGACTTTGTATCCTGTAACTTTACCACATTCGTTTATTACTTCTAAAAGTTTTCTGGTGGATTCTTTAGGATTTTCTATATATAAAATCATGTCATCTGCAAATAGTGACAGTTTCACTTCTTCCTTTCCAATTTGGATCCCTTTTATTTCTTTCTCTTGCCTGATTGCTCTGGCCAGGACTTCCAGTACTATGTTAAATAGGAGTGGTGACAGTGGGCATGCTTGTCTAGTTCCTGTTCTTAGAGGGATAGCTTTCAGTTTTTCACCATTGAGGATGATATTAGCTGTGGGTTTCTCATATATGGTCTTTATTATGTTGAGGTACTTTCCTTCTATACCCATTTTATTCAGAGTTTTCATCATAAATTGATGCTGTATCTTGTCAAATGCTTTCTCTGCATCTATTGAGATGATCATGTGATTTTTATTCTTCATTTTATTAATGTGGTGTATCACGTTGATTGATTTGCGAATGTTAAACCATCCCTGCATAACTGGAATAAATCCCACCTGATGATGGTGTATAATCTTTTTAACGTATTGTTGTATGCGATTTGCTAGTATTTTGTTGAGGATTTTTGCATCGATGGTCATCAGTGATATTGGTCTCCAATTTTCTTTTTTTGTGTTGTCCTTGTCTGGTTCTGGTATCAGGGTAATGTCAGCTTCGTAGAATGTGTTAGGGAGATTCCCCCCCTCCTCAATTTTTTGGAAGAGTTTGAGAAGGATGGGTATTAAGTCTTCTTTGAATGTTCGGTAGAATTCACCAGGGAAGCCGTCTGGTCCTGGACTTTTATTTTTGGGCAGGTTTTTGATTAGTGTTTCAATCTCCTTACTGGTGATTGGTCCATTCAAATTCTCTACTTCTTCTTGATCCAGTCTTGGAAGGTTGTATGATTCTAAGAATTTATCCATTTCTTCCAGGTTGTCGAATTGGTTGGCATATAGCTTTTCATAGTATTCTCTTATAATCTTTTGTATTTCTGTCTGTTGTAACCTCTCCTCTTTCATTTCTGATTTTACTTATTTGTGCCTTCTCTCTTTTTTACTTGGTGAGTTTAGCTAAAGGTTTGTCAATTTTGTTGATCTTTTCAAAGAACCAGCTCTTGATTTTATTAATTTTTTCTATTGTTTTTTTGGTCTATTTCATTTATTCTGCTCTGATTTTTATTATTTCCCTTTTTCTATTGATTTGGGGCTTGGTTTCTTCTTATTTTTCCAGTTCCTTTAGGTGCATTGTTAGATTGTTTATTTGAGATTTTTCTTGTTTGTTGACATAGGCCTGTATCGCTATAAACTTCCCTCTTAGAACCACTTTTGCTGTATCCCACAAATCCTGGCATGTCATATTTTCATTTTCATTTGTCTCCAGGTATTTTTTTATTTCTCTTTGATTTCTTTGTTAACCCAGTCGTTGTTCAGTAGCATTTTGTTTAATCTCCATGTATTTGTGGCTTTTCTAATTTTCTTCCTATAGCTGATTTCTAGTTTCATGCCGTTGTGATCAGAAAAGATGCTTGGTATTATTTCAATCTTCTTAAATTTATGGAGACTTGTTTTGTGGCCTAATATGTGATCAATCCTGGAGAATGTTCCATGTGCATTTGAAAAGAACATCTATTCTTCGGTTTTTGGATGGAATGCTCTGTATATATCTACTAAGTCCATCTTTTATAGTGTGTAGTTTAAGACCAATGTTTCCTTATTAATCTTTTGTTTGGATGATCTATCCGTTGGTGTAAGTGGAGTGTTAAAGTCCCCTACTATTATTGTGTTACTGTCTATTTCTGTTTTTATGTCTGTTAATAATTGCTTTATATATTTTGGTGCACCTACATTGGGTGCGTAGATATTTACAAGTGTTATATCCTCTTGTTGGATTGTTCCCTTGATCATTATGTAATACCCTTCTTTGTCTCTTTTTACAGTTTCTGTTTTAAAGTCTATTTTGTCTGATATGAGTACTGCTACCCCAGCTTTCTTTTCATTGCCATTTCCGTGGAGTATCTTTTTCCATCCCCTCACTTTCAGTCTGTGAGTGTCTTTAAGTCTGAAGTGTGTCTCTTGTATGCAGCAAATATATGGGTCCTGTTTTTTTATCCAATCAGCCACCCTATGCCTTTTAATTGGAGCATTTAGTCCATTGACGTTTAAAGTAGCTATTGATGAGTATGTACTTACTGCCATTTTTTCTCAGTGTTTTAGTAGTCCTTCTCTGTTCCTTTCTTCTTCTATACAGAATTGATGGTCTCTTTAGTTTGACGTCTGTCTGAAAGCTCTACTCTTTAACTCCCCTTCTCTCTCATTTTATGTTTTTGATATCATATCTAACCTCTTTTTTGTGCATTTGTATCCATTACCCACTTATCAGGGAAATAGATAATATTTCCTATTTGTGGTCTTCTCTTTTCCCCTTAAATCAGTCCCTTTGACATTTCTTGTAGCACTGGTTTCTTGGTGACAAACACCTTTAATTTTTGCTTGTCTGGGAAATTTTTGATCTCTCATTCCATTTCGAATGATAACCTTGCTGGGTAGAGTATTCTTGGCTATCAGTTTTTTCCTTTTAGCACTTTAAATATATCATGCCATTCTCTTCTAACCTGTAAGGTTTCTGCTGAGAAGTCAGCTGATAGCCTTATGGGGTTTCCTTTGTATGTAACTTGACATTCTCTTGCGGCTTTTAGGATTCTCTCTTTATCTTTAATTCTGGACATTTTGATTATGATGTGTCTTGGTGTGAGCCTCTTTGGGTTTATCTTGTTTGGGGCTCTCTGTGCTTCCTGTACCTGGATGTCTGTTTCCTTCCTTAGGTTAGGGAAGTTTTCATCTATTATTTCTTGAAACAGATTCTCTGCCCCCTTGTCTCGTTCTATTCCTTCTGCGACACCTATAACATGGATGTCAGTGGGCTTGATATTGTCCCAGAGGTCCCTTAGACTGTCCTCACTCTTTTTAATTCTTTTCTCTTTTACCTGTTCATCTTGCGTAATTTCTTCTAGTCTTTCATCCAGCTCACAGATCCATTCTTCTGTATCCTCTACTCTGCTTTTGAGTCCCTCTAGTGAATTTTTCATTTCCAGTATTGTATTCTTCATTTCCGATTGGTTCTTTTTTATATCTTCCATTTCTTTGTTGACATTCTCACTGAGATCATCTATTCTTCTCCCCATATCAGTGAGCATCCTTAACACTCTTTGTTTGAACTCTCTGTCAGGTGTGTTGCTCATTTCTGTTTCACTTAGTTCCTTTTCTAGGGTTTTGTCCTGTTCCCTTACTTGGAAGGTATTCCTTTGCCTCCTCATTTTGCCTCCTTCCCTGTGCTTGTGTCTACATATTAGGTAGGTCAGCTACGTCTCCTACTCTTGGATAGGTGACCTTATGTAAGTGATGCCTTAGGAGGCTTCCAGTGTGCTTCCCTCAGTTCTCAATGTTCCAGGGGTGACCCCTATGTGGGCTATCTGTGTCCTTCTGTTGTGGCCTGTTTGCTCTCCCTGTAGGCGCCCAAGGAGGCAGAATTATGCTCCTGGCCAGCTGTTGTAATTCTCAGCTGCTTGTAGTTGTTGTGGGCCCTTCAGTCTCTTTATCAGGTGTGGGGAGCCCCAGCACAGTTGGCTGCAAGTTCTAATACCACATTTGTGTTGCAGTATATCTTTTAAGTGGTTAGGCCCCCAGCGTGGCAGGTTGTTAGGCTCAGGGCCTTACAATTGCTGTAAGCCTCTAGCCTATTATGTCTCTTGTCAGCTCTCTGAGGATTGCAGCTGGGTGGGGCTGGCCTCAGGCACAGGAGCACCCAATTGTTTCAGGCTTTGGAAGGTGGGGCAAACCCCCATGTGGGTCTTTGAGAAACACAAGTCTTCTGCAGCTGACAAGCCCTGCCACCCACAGGTCTACACACACAGTCAACACAGTACTGCCCCTTGTGCGCACCCCGAGCTCCCGAAGTGGACCCAGTCTCTCCACGGCAGGAGCCTCACACACTCCGCCACCGCCCCACACTCTCCACCCGCTCCTTGTGTACACCCTTCCCCGCTAAAGTCGGCTCAGTTGCCAGGCTGCAGAGAATCCAGTCACCAATCTATGCAGGCCCACAAGTTGCCTGAGGGCTTGTTGTTGTGTGGGGCCAGTCTCTAGGGTGGGTTGCCTGCCCTGGCTGAGCTGGATTAAATCGGTGCTCTAGTGGGTGGGGCAGACCTGGGCTAGCAGGCCTCAGGGAATACTCCAATGGCATCTGTGTCAGCTCACCCACACCAGGCCACAACAATGGCCACCGCCAATGTCCCAGTCCCTGGAGAGGTCTCACCTCTCACTGAGATGCAGTCAGGGCCTATCAGGTGAGTCTCTTTTCACCAAAGCACTGTGCCCCTTTCTTTCTGGTGATTTTAGGATGCTTTCTGAAACTGGTGAGTTTGTGCGCGGGCCCTTTAAGAGCCGGTTTTAGTTTCTTTGTGAACCAGCTTTTCTTGGGGTACTCCCCAATGTTTTAGTAGCAGGCAAAGTCAGATATTATGCCACTGGTCTCGATTGTGTTGGGTCCACAAAATGCCCACAGTGGGGGCGCTCCTTGGCTCAGGGCCCCGCGCCTCCATGGAGGGCTGCCGTACCTGTGCGCTGCTCCCGGCGGCCGTGAAGCTGGCGGCTTATGAAGGCAGCGTTTTTCCTTTACAGAAGGGAGTCTCTGCCTCTTCCACCTCAATTAGGATTGTCCTTTGTTGCAGGAGTTCCTCTTATCCAGTTTTCAGTTCTGTCTCAGGGGTAATTTTTCCACAAGTAGTTGTAAATTGGCTGTGTCCAATTTACACAGTGAGGAGGTGAGTTCAGAGTCTGCTTATGCCGCTGTCTTGAGTTCGCCCCCTACACTTCCTTTCAAAGCCAATATTCAGTGGCTCATTCTACAACGCAATTATGTCTCAACTCCTTTAGCCCCACATCGATAGGGGCTTTCTCAGCCCAATTATTATTTTATATATGTTTGTCTGCTATGTGAAATAAAGGAGGGCTAGGATGGGATGGACTCAGCTGATAAATAAATGGTCAGAAGCATAGTGATTAAACTATTGATGTGCTTGTTGAACCAATAAGTTTGATAATGTTGGGAAACTTGTCTAGGTAGCAATTATTGCTCAACAGCTGATGAAGCAGTATTTCAATGTGTAATGTATGCAGACTGCTAATTCATAAACACTGTGCATTTAAACCCAGAAAACTTTTTAAAATATCAGGGAGCCATGAAACAATAGACAGCCCAGTCATAGGTCATTTATATGCTCATTTATAAAATATATATAAAGTTTAGTCCCTATATCTGGGAACTGCAAGGGAACTTAAGAGGCATCTAGTTCTATCCTCTCATAACCTACATGCAAAAACTGAGGTCCACCAAGATTGAGCCTTGTTTAAAGGCTTATGGCTAGTTAGGAGCATACCTGAGGCCAGAATCCACATTCAATTTGATAAATTAAATAGAATGGAGTGTAGTCTACATACAGCCTTTAACATATCTCACTTTTCATCTACATCAAAGGCTATGTAACTTAGTTAAGAGAGTGTAAACTTCCAGGCAGAAAGGACACTTAGCACGAGTCTGGAAGTGCTCTTGAAAAACATGCCCACACTCAGTCTGGTGCTATGCACACAGGTAAGGGAAGCAACATCTTTTGTAGAAATATTTGAGAGCTCTTTAAAACAACTCCTGCCCCAAACGATTTCCCCTAATGGTGACCACTGTGCCATTTCCAAGTTAACTACACCTTTAGGAGACATTTGATCTCTAAATAAGAATATGGGTTCTAGATCTGCCCTATGCTAGATTTAGAACCATGGACAGTTACTTTTAACCTCTGTGAATCACAGATATTTAGCTGCAAAGTGTATATACTATAGTTACCAACAGAGTTACTGTGAGAATTAACTTTAATGCGAGTAATTAACAGTAATGTACATCAAGTGCTCTGCCTGACTTCTAATTGTTTTTTTTTTCCCATTCTCCGTGTTGCACCTCAACTATAAGGCAACTGTGCCTTATCAATAAATAAAACATTTATTGAGTATCTGTTATGGACTCTAGTCTTGGGCTCAGCTATGTGGAGAGATATAAGAAAATTATAAGACATGATTGCCAACTTCAGCCTCATAAGGGAACAGGACATATTAAAAGAATTTAAACATCCTCTGAGGAACTAGTTCCTAAATTGGGCTCCTCCAAACAGAACAGAATTCCTCAGGACACTCCAGAAATAAAAGATTTATGTCAAGTAAGAAAACATTTACACTTTTTCTCAAGATTCACAATGCATATTAGCAGAATAAAGTTCTGTGTGTTCCTGTTGTAAAGTAAACAGCTTAATTTTACCTCAAAAAAATGTTGAACTCTATTTCACCATAAAATACTTTTTTTCACACAGCGCTATTAAATGCTGATGACTTGATGCTACTTGAAAAAAGTGAGGTCCATGCCATACTCTCTAGGATAGTTCTGTGAGGAAATATTGAAAGAAAAGGCAAAAGACCCAAGTTACATCCTAGCTTTATACTTATTACGTACATGATGCTGGATAATTCATTCATTTATCAGAATTCTCTCTTCTGTATCTGTAAACGTGGATAATAGTACCTACTCTGATAACTCATTTGTTTTACATAATTCAATACTGATATACATGAATATTCTTCCCCAATTGTAAAGCATTATAGAAATTAGCATTTTATTATGTTTAAAAATAAAATTAAAATCAAATCAATTAAAGAAATTAAGTCTCTTGAGATGCTTCCTCACCACTTTGAAGTTTGCTTCATTCCATCAGCCACCTTCACTAAAGAGCAAGCTAACTTTCTTATCAAGATGCTAAGAGTTCCTGCCAGAGAGGATAGAGGAGCTCTTCCATAAAGCTCATTGACGCTACTGATCCTCTTCTTACAGCATAAAACTGAATGAGGACCATGAACTTCGTGTTGTGCAGTATCTCATAAAGAGAACAAGTAAACAGTATATGATACCTTTATAACATCCGGATGAGATTGGATAAGTGTCTTTTGCATACCAAAATTCAGGAGAAGAGACACTTCTTAGAAATTTGTTATCAAGGTGTAGCAGGGTGAGAGGGACATCCTTTGAAAGGATGATACTTGGAATAATCCTAAACCAAATGCTGAATGAGAAGACTTGTCTTCTACTTAATGATAGAAAATAGATTCTGATACATCCACTCAGAGTCCAGGCTTGGCTGATTTAGTCAGGCAATTTAGTGTCCTTTATGAAATCTTTTTTAAATTAATGGGTCCCCACAGAGGAGGAATTTCCCCAGTGGTTCCCCTTAAACTGAAGCCAACTAGAGAAAATATTTGAGAAAAATTTCCCAAGCTGATTAACTAAGCAAGATTAATGGGCAACTTTTCTGCATGGTCACTGTAGACAATTATTATCTGGGAATTCCAGATGGGCATCCTTGTTCCTTTCCTATACCCTGCAGGCAACGAACTGATGTTGTGTTCCAGACAATCTCCCAGTGAGCATTGTTGAAGGCACACATTCATTTCAGCTTGAGCTCATGGAAAATGTGTAATGCACAAGCTCAACACTAGTCTACGCATCTGGAGATCTGAGGTCTGTTTATGGCTTTGCCATGTGGTAGCTGTCGACCTCAGGCAAGTAGTGCAAGTCTTATGTGGGCTTCCTCATTAGTGTTATGAGATGTTGAATTAAATGGACTCCCCGTATGCTTCCAGCTCTAAAATTCTATGAACTGTGTCTCTTTCTTGATAAGCAAAAATTTTATGAAGAATTTTTCCATAATCATTCCTTCTCATCTTTGGGTTCATGTTTCCTTATCCTACTTATTTCTGTTTCTCTCTTTTTTTTTTCTTTTTTTTGGTGAGGAAGACCAGCCCTGAGCTAACATCCAATGCGAATCCTCTTCTTTTTTTTTTTGCTGAGGAAGACTTGCCCTGGGCTAACATCCATGCCCATCTTCCTCTACTTTATATGTGATGCCACCACAGCATGGCCTGCCAAGCAGTGCTTCAGCACGCACCCGGGATCCGAACCGGTGAACGCTGGGCCGCTGCAGCGGAGCGCTCGCACTTAACCGCTTGTGCCACCAGGCCGGCCCCTTATTTCTGTTTCTTGGTCAAGTTTTCCCTCTGCTGATACTTTCCAAGTCCATAAGATATACATGTATTTTTTTTTTTTTTTGTAATTGTAACTGTATTCCCAAGTCTTAGCCTAACCATGTTTTTTATTTGTTTCTTCCTTTCCAACTCCCTCCAGACCTCATGTACTTAAAATCACATACTTTCTCCTCATTGCTGCCATTAATTTGGAGCCACATTCAGCCTTTTTGTCTCATGTCCATTATCAACAATTAATCTTTATTCAGTATTTAACAAATATTTAATGAATTCCTACTATGAGAGAGGTCCTATTTCCAATGCTTGGGATAGTTCAGGGTACAAAATAGACAACAATTTTGCCCTTATAGAGATTATATTCTTGGAGGGGGGAAGACAGATAATAAGCAATAAATAAGAGTAAGAACATTTAATAATATCTAACAGGGGTGAAAGCTACTGAGAAAAGGCAGAACAGGGTAAGGGCACTGGGGAGTGAGTGTGAGAGAGCGATGTGACAGATATGATAGGGGCAGAGGGCTACTTTGTGTTCCGGGGAGACATCTCTGAGGCCATACACTGTGATTTCAGAGATGACAGGCCGGCCAGGAGAAGGGAAGGGAAAGTGTTTTAGCGCAGAGGCAAGAATGGGTGAAAAGGTCACTTCTGAAGCCAAAATAAGCATGTCAAATTTATCCATAAAGTTCCAAAATATCTAAAAGTCAGGTGAGTGAAGACAGCTTGCCTTTTAGATTCATGGCAATGGTCACTTAAAAGAGTCTGTGCTGGTTCTTATAATTGAACATGTGGTTAAGTGCATATGGAGGATATATTCAGTCTTATTTTCCTGTCTTCCCTCCACACAGATATATTTATTTGTTCAGATGACCTCATTCTTACAAACATATTTTACACTCTTACAATGAAAGCATACAGTATTTCCATCTCATAGCAGGTCATAAATGTTTTTCATCTTAAATTTAGTGTTCACAGTTATACTTTTGTCACTACTTAATGTGAATAGTATTGATGTTCCACAATTTTTTTTTCTGTGAGGAAGATCAGCCCTGAGCTAACATCTATGTCAATCCTCCTCTTTTTGCTGAGGAAGACCAGCCCTGAGCTATGATGTTCCACAATTTATTAAGCTGTTCCTTAATACTGGACATTTAGGATTCTTTTTTTTATTTTTTACTACTGTTGATAAATATATAGCTAATTTAGACCATTTGATTCGGTTAGTCATCCTAGACAGTGCTTTTAAAAAGTACACTTTCTTATTGTCTCTGTTTAATTTACTTAGATTTTTTTATGATTTAGAAGGTAATTAAAAGGTATTGTACACAAAAATTATCAAGAGGATAGATCTCATGTTAAGTGTTCTTATCACAGTAAATTTTTTCTAAAAAGTGCAGCAAGAGTATTTTTAAAATATAAATGAAAGGTATTTTTTATTATTGAGGTAACATTGATGTATAACATTATAAATTTCAAGTGTACATCATTATATTTCAATTTCTGTGTAGACTACGTCAAGTGCACCACACAAAGATTAATTACCATCCATCACCGTACACATGTGCCTTATTTCCCCTTCTTCCTCCTCCCTCCCCGCTTCCCCTCTGGTAACCACCAATCTAAACTCTGTATCTACCTATTTCTTGGTGGTGGTTGTTATTTTTATCTTCTACTTATGAGTGAAATCATATGGTATTTGACTTTCTCCATCTGACTTATTTTGCTTAGCATAATACCCTCAAGGTCCATCCGTGCTGTCGCAATTGGCAAGATTTCATCTTTTTTATGGATGAGTGGTATTCCATTGTGTATATATACCATAACTTCTTTATCCATTCATCCATCAATGGGCATTCAGGTTGTTTCCAAGTCTTGGCTATTGTGAATAATTCTGCAATGAATGTAGGGGTGAAAATATCTTTACACGTTTGTGTTTTTGTGTTCCTTGGACAAATACCCAGAAGTAGAATAACTGGATCGTATGGTAGGTCTCTTCTTAATTTTTTGAGGAATCTCCACACTGTTTTCCACAGTGCCTACATCAGTTTGCAGTAGTGTATGAGAGTTCCCTTTTCTCCACATCCTCTCCAACACTTGTTATTTCTTCTCTTGTTAATTATAGCCATTCTGACAGAAATGAGGTGATATCTCATTGCAGTTTTGATTTGCATTTCCCTAATAATTAGTGATGTTGAACATCTTTTCACGTGCCTGTTGGACATCTGTATATCTTCTTTGGAAAGATGTCTGTTCATATCCTTGCCCATTTTTTAATTGGGTTGTTTGTTTTTGTTGTTGTTGAATTGTATGTGTTCTTCATATATTTTGGGTATTAACCCCTTATCAGATCTATGGTTTGCAAAAGTCTTCTCTCAATTGTTAGGTTGTCTTTTTCCTTTTTTGATGGTTTCCTTTGCTGTGCAGAAACATCTTAGTTTGATGTTGTCAAATTTGTTTACTTTTTCTTTTGTTTCCCTTGCCTGACTAGACATGGTATTTGAAAAGATGTTGCTAAGACCAATATCGAAGAGTGTACTGCCTGCCTTTTCAGGAAGTTTTATGGTGTCAGGTCGTACATTCAAGTCTTTGATACATTTTGAGTTAATTTTTGCATATGGTGTAAGATGATGGTCTACCTTCATTCATTTGCATGTGGCTGTCAAGTTTTCTAAACACCATTTATTGAAGAGACTTTCCTTTCTCCATTGTGTGTTCTTGGCTCACTTGTTGAAAATTAGCTGTCCATAGATGTGTGGGGCTTTTTCTGGACTTTCGATTCTGTTCCCTTGATCTGTGTGTCTGTTTTTGTGCCAGTACCATGCTGTTTTGATTACTATAGCTCTCTAGTATATTTTGAAGTCAGGGATTGTGATGCCTCCAGCTTTGTTCTTTATTGTCCGGATAGCTTTGGCTATTTGGGGTCTTTTGTTGTTCCATATAAATTTTAAGATTCTTTGTTCTATTTCTGTGAAAAATATCATTTGGACTTTGATAGAGATTGCATTGAATCTCTAGATTTCTTTAGGAAGTCTGGATTTTTTAACTATGTTAATTTTTCCATCCATGAGCATGGGAAATCTTTCCATTGTTTGTGTCTTCTCTGATTTCTTTCGAAAATGTTTTGTAGTGTTCAGTGTACTGGTTTTTCACCTCTTTGGTTAAATTTATTCCTACTTATCTTATTCGTTTTGTTGTGTTAGTAAATGGAATTGTATTCTTAATTTCTCTTTCTTCTATTTCAATTCAGTGTATAGAAACATGATGAATTTTTGTATGTTGATTTTTTACTCTGCAAATTTACTATATTTGTTTATTTTTTCTAAAAGTGTTTTGGTGGCTTCTTTAGGGTTTTCTACATATAAAATCAAGTCATCTCAAATAGTGACAGTTTTACTTCTTCCTTTCCAATTTGGATCTATGTTATTTCTTTTTCTTATCTGATTGCTTTGACTAGGACTTCCAATACTACGTTAAATAAGAGTGGTGAAAGTGGGAATCATTGGCTGGTTTCTGTTCTTAAAGGGATAGTTTTCAGTTTTTTACTGTTGAGTATGATATTAGCTGTGGGTTTGTCATACATGGCTTTTATTATTTTGTGGTATTTTCCTTCTATATCCATTTTATTCAGAGTTTTTATCATAAATGGATGCTGTATCTTGTCAAATGCTTTCTTTGCATCTATTGAGATGATCATGTGATTTTTATTCTTCATTTTGATGTGGTGTATCACAATGATTGATTTGTAGAGGGTGACCCATCCCTGCATCCCTAGACTAAATCCCACTTCATCATGGTGTATGATCTTTTTAATGTATTGTTGTATTCAATTTGCTACTATTTTGTTGAGAATTTTTGCATCTGCGTTCCTCAGAGATATTGGCCTGTAATGTTCATTGTTTTTCTTTTTTTTTTTTTTTTTGGTGAGGAAGATTAGCCCTGAGGTAACATCTGTTGCCAATCCTCCTCTTTTTTCTGAAGAAGATTAGCCCTGGGACCACATCCATGTCCATATTTCTCTACTTTATATCTGGGATGCCTGCCATAGCATGGCTTGATAAGCCGTGCATAGATCTGCGCCCAGGATCCAAACCCATGAACCCTGGGCCGCTGAAGCAGAGTGCACAAACTTAACCACTATGCCACTGGGCTGGCCCCTGTAATTTTCTTTTCTTGTGTTGTCCTTCTCTGGTTTTGGTATCGGGGTAATGTTAGTCTCATAGAATGAGTTAGGAAGCTTCCCTTCCTCTTGACTTGTTTGGAAGAGTTTGAGAAGGATAGGTATTAGGTCTTCTTTGAATGTTTGGTAGGATTCACCAGGGAAACCATCTGGTCCTGCACTTTCATTTTTTGAGAGGTTTGTGATTACTGTTTCGATCTCCTTGCTAGTGATTGGTCTATTCAAATTCTCTATTTCTTCTTGATCCAGTTTTGGAAGATTGTATGATGTTAAAAACTTACCCATTTCTTCTAAATTACTCAATGTTGGCATATAGCTTTTCATAGTATTCCCTTATAATCTTTTGTATTTCTGAGGTGTCTGTTGTGATTTCTCCTCTTGCATTTCTCATTTTATTTATTTGAGTCTTCTCTCTTTTTTTCTTGGTGAGTCTCACTGAAAGTTTGTCAATTTTGTTTATCTTTTCAAAGAACTAGCTTTTAGTTTCATTGAGCATTTCTTATTTTTTGTCTCTGATTCATTTATTTCTGCTCTGATTTTTATTATTTCCTTCCAGCCTCCTAGTAATTTTCAACTTTGTTTGTTCTTCTTTTTCTAGTTCCTTTAGGTGTACTGTTCGATTGTTTATTTGAGATTTTTCTTGTTTGTTGAGGTAGGCCGGTGTTGCAATAAGCTTCCCTCTTAGTGCCACTTTTGCTGAATCCCATAAATTTTGGCATGCTGTGTTTTCATTTTCGTTTGTCTCCAGGTATTTTTTTATTTCTCCTTTGATTTATTCTTTGACCCAATAGTTGTCCATTAGCATTTTATTTAATCTCCACATATTTATCATTTTTCCAGCTTTCTTCTTGTAGTTGACTTCTAGTTTCATACCATTGTGGTCAGAAAAGATGCTTGGTATTATTTTAATCTTCAAAAATTTATTGCAACTTGTTTTGTGGCTTAATATGTGATCAATCCTGGAGAATGTTCCATGTGCATTTGAAACTATGTATTCTTCAGTTTGGAGATGGAATGTTCTGTATATATCTATTAAGCCCAGCTGGTCTAGTGTGTCATTTAAGGCCAATGATTTCTTATTGATCTTCTGTTTGGATGATCTATCCATTGGTGTAAGTGGAGTGTTAAAGTCCCCTAGTATTGTTGTGTTACTGTCTATTTCTCCTTTTATGTCTGTTAACAATTGCTTTATAAATTTAGGTGCTCCTGTGTTGGGTGCATAGATATTTACAGGTGTTATATCCTCTTGTTGGACTGTTCCCTTGATCATTATGTAATGCCCTTCTTTGGCTCTTGTTACAGTTTTTGTTTTAAAGTCTATTTTGTCTGATATGAGTATTGCTACCCCAGCTTTCTTTTCATTGTCATTTGCATGGAGTATCTTCCATCCCTTCATTTTCAGTTTGTGAGTGTCTTTAGGTCTGAAGTGTATCTACACAGAATCCAGGCAACACCCCATGCAGGCCCACAAGTTGCCCAAGGGCTTGCTGTTTCGTGGGGCCAGTCTCTAGGGCAGGCTGCTTGCCATGGCTGAACTGGATATAATCAGTGCTCTGGTGGGTGGGGCAGAACCTGGGCTAACAGGTCAGAGGGAGAACTCCAATAGCATCTGCCAATATCTGTGTTGGTACACCTGCATCAGGTCACACCAATGGCTTCTGCCAATGTCTCAGTCCCTGGAGAGGTCTCACCTCTCACTGAGATGCACCCAGAGCTATCAGGTGAATCTCTTTCCACCAAAGGACTGTGCACCTTTCTTTCTGGTGATTTTAGTCTGTTTTCTGAAATGAGTGAATTTGTGCATGGGCCCTTTGAAAGCCAGCTTTACTTTTATTATGTCCCAGCTTCTCTGGGAGTATTCCCCATTGTTGTTAGTAGCCAATAAAGCCAGATATTATGATGCTCATCTCAGTTGTTCTGGGTCCAAAAAATGCTTATAACAGCAATGCTCCTTGGCTCAGGTCCCCCACTCCTCCAGGGAAGGCTGCAACCTTTGGATTGCTCCCAGGCAGCCATGAAGCACTGTGGCTTGTGGGGGTGGCTTTTTCTCCCAGAAGGTAATTTCTGCCTCTTCCACCTCAGTCCAGACTGTCATTGTTGCAGGGGTTCCAGTTATGCAGTTTTTGGTTCTTTCTCAGGAGTAATTGTTCTAAGAGTAGTTGTAAGTTCATTGTGTTCATGGGAGGAGGTGAGTTGAGAGTCCACGTATGCGGGCATCTTGACTTCTCTTGCTACAGAGTATTTTTAAGGTAGATATCTTAAAGACATCTACATCATTTGGTAGGCATATAGATTCACAAAATATCAGAACTTGACTGGAACTCAGAATTCATGTGGTTCAGTGATTCTTTAGCACATCAGGGTCACTTACAGAATGTTTTCAGAATACAAGTGTCAGATTCCTTCACTAGAGTCTGGGTTAGTAGATCCAGGATGGGATTTGGAAGGAAAGTAGTCAAATCTGGTTTGTAGCCTTTCTTTTTTTTTTTTTTTTTTTAATTCTACAACTATTAATTTATTTTATTGTTTGGTTATGTTTTTTAAATTTTTTTTTTTTTGCAGTAACATTGGTTTACAACATTGTATAAATTTCAGGTGTACATCATCAGACTTCTATTTTTGCATAGATTACATCATGTTCACCACCTAAATACTAATTACAACACATCGCCACACACATGTGCCAAATTATCCCTTTCGCCCTACCCCCTACCCCCTTCCCCTCTGGTAACCACCTATCCAATCTCTGTCTCTATGTGTTTGTTTATTGTTGTTATTATCTACTACTTAAGGAAATCATATGGTATTTGACCTTCTCCCTCTGACTTATTTCACTTTGCATTATACCCTCAATGTCCATCCATGTTGTCACAAATGGCTGGATTTCATTGTTTCTTATGGCTGAGTAGTATTCCATTGTGTATATATACCACATCTTCTTTATCCATTCGTCCCTTGATGGGCACTTGGGTTGCTTCCAAGTCTTGGCTATTGTGAATAACGCTGCAATGAACACAGGGGTTCATGTATCTTTATGCAATAGTGTTTTCAAGTTCTTTGGATAAATACCCAGCAGTGGAATAGCTGGATCATATGGTAGTTCTATCCTTGATTTTTTGAGGAATCTCCATACTGTTTTCCATAGTGGCTGCACCAGTTTGCACTCCCACCAGCAGTGTATGAGAGTTCCCTTCTCTCCACATCCTCTCCAACATATGTTGTTTCCTGTCTTGTTAATTATAGCCATTCCGACGGGCGTGAGGTGTTATCTCATTGTAGTTTTAATTTGCATTTCCCTGATAGTTAATGATTTTGAACATCTTTTCATGTATCTGTTGGCCATCTGTATATCTTCTTTGGAGAAATGTCTGTTCAGGTCTTTTGCCCATTTTTTAATTGGGTTTTTAGTTTTTTTGTTGTTGAGATGCATGAGTTCTTTATATATTTTGGAGATTAAGCCCTTATCAGATGTATGGTTTGCAAATATCTTCTCCCAATTGTTAGGTTGTCTTTTCATTTTGTTGATGGTTTCCTTTGCTGTGCAGAAGCTTTTTAGTTTGATGTATTCCCACTTGTTTATTTTTTCTATTGTTTCTCTTTCCCGGTCAGACATGGTGCTTGAAAATATGTTGTTAAGACCAATGTCGAAGAGTGGTTTGTAGCCTTTCTCAGGCTGAGAGAAGTCTGAGGTTTGACCCTTGGTCAAATGCCCTTTGCAACTAATTTAAGAATTGTATAGGTGTATGCTGCATTCAAGATACATGACAGCCCTGCTGAAATGACTTTGCAGTGACTCAAGCACTTGTATCTGTTTGTTAAAATTGGTTATGTAGTAATCTTTAACTGATGAGTAACCTGTATTTGCTGAGATGCTGCTGCACCAGAAAATGGGTGGTAGTCACATACCCCTGATGGGGCTATCAAGAAGCAAGGCATAATGCCTAAGGAACCCAAGAGCTGAAGTTTCCCTGAACTGAGGTGGTCCACAACCACTCAGCACTCTCTCTCATGACCATGCACATGCCAAGTATGGAATGACTGGGATATTTAGAAAGCGTGCCTGGGAATCATGAGACCTCTACCACACTGTCACGGTGTGTGCTGTGGGACTGTCCTGTATCTTTTCTTAAAGCTTTCTTAAAACTTGATTCTTGGTGTATATTGTGAGTATAATTACCAAGCTGAACCCAAGACCCTTCCAGCTGATTGAGCAGAGAAGACATTGCAAGGTGTGAGGAAGTGAATTTTGAAAAAGTTCTTCCAAGTAATTCTGATGTACACACTCAGTTGGAAAAAACTGGGACCAATGGCCTCATTTTATAGGCCAGAAAATAAGATTAAGAATGTGAGCTGACATGCCCAAAGTCTCACAGCTACTTGGAGACAGAGTCAGAACCAGAACTGATGTCTTCTATATACATGCTTTATGGTTTTCCATTGAAATACATTTCCAGAACTTGTTTTGTACAACACTGGACCCATGAACCACTCTGTGATGAATCAGGTTCTATATGATTGAATAAGTTTAATTTTGAGAAATGCTGTATACCATCCTGCCCTGCTGGAGATTTACACTATACTAAAGGCTCTGAGAAGTTGTCTAGGTAAGACATTTTACTTCATTTAACTCAGAGTTGTCCAAAACTATTTGAATGTCAGATCCTTCATTTTTACAGCTATTGAACATCTCATTGAATAGTACCTTGGCAGAAAAAGCTTTGAGAAAAACTGACCTAGTGAATCTAGATTGAATAAAGGAATTAGTAACAACTGTCTTCAAAGCTGCAAAAGCTGTACTATAGTTGCAACATGCACTTGTTATTGTCTAAGTTATGAACAATTTGCACCAAAGTTTGTAGCAACAAAAATTATAAAGATGTGCCTTATTGTTGTGACTTAGTACGGGGGTTAGAGTCTTTGTTTCCAAGCCCGGAGCTATGTGCAAAAGCCCCAACGCCTCAGAAGTTGGAATAGAAGGCAGATTTCTGAAAGTTCATCAAAAGCTGAACCATCACTACAGTGCCACAAATTCTGGGCAAAATCATCATCTGGTTATGGGGATAAAAGGAATTTAGATGCTCAAGGCATCAAGAGGAGGAAGATTTTCCTACTGATGAGCTTTCTCAGGGCACCTTTCATGTCCTTGTTCTTCAGGCTATAGATGAAGGGATTCATCATGGGCGTCACCACAGTGAACATTACTGCAGCAATCTTATCTCTGTCATCACGGTGAGCGGATGAAGGGAAAAAGTAAATCCCTATAATAGTTCCGTAGAAGAACAATACAACTGTCAGGTGAGAGCCACAGGTGGAGAAGGCTTTCCACTTTCCCTCCGTGGATGAGATTCTCAGGACAGCTCTGACAATGTAGATGTAGGAGAAGAGGATGAGGGCAAAGGGGATGATAATGACTAATAAGCCCACGATGAACAATACAAGCTCATTGATCATTGTGTCTGAACAGGACAGTTTGAGCAGAAGGGCCAAGTCACAGAAGAAATATGGGAGAGTATGGCTGTCACAGAAGATCAGTCTAAGGAGCAGAAGGGTGTGTGTCAGGGCAACAATATTACTGAAGACCCATGGGATGACTGTGAGAAAAATGCAGATCCTGGGTTGCATGATGGTTTTATAGTTCAGAGGGTAGCAGATAGCCACAAAACGGTCATAGGCCATGACTCCCAAGAGGAAATTGTCAATAGCAACAAACATAATAACAAAGTACATCTGTGTGATGCAGCTTTCATAGGAGATGGATTGACTCTTGGTATGAATATTCATCAGCATTTTGGGGACTGAGGTGGAAATGGAGGAAATATCAGCAAAGGATAGATTGGCAAGGAAGACATACATGGGAGTGTGAAGGTAAGAATCCAAGCCGATGGCCAGAATGATAAGCCCATTCCCAACGACAGTGACCAGGTACGTACCCAGGAAAAGCACAAAGAGGAGCTTCTGCTCTTCAGGTTGGTTGGAGAGTCCCAGGAGGAGGAATTCAGAGATGGTGGTTTGGTTTCCTTGATGCATGTTTCTGCCAATCTGAAGAAGGGAACACAGGTCTTCATACCCCTATGGGAAATCTCAATATGGTACTATTCAGCTGCAGCCATTGCAAGGAGGAAGGCATTCCTTCTACGCTAAAGAAGAATGAAGTGTGGAAAGGGACCAGTTAATAAGGATCTATGTCAGCAGTGCAGAGACTCAGGAAATGCCTTAGAAAGAAAAGACAGAGACATGATAGATATTTCTCAATGAACAGGTTTTATACTCTAACATGATTCTGAATGTGATTTTTACAGTTATCTCCAAATGTAGTTAAATGCCCCAAATTGAAGACAATAGGTGAGGTGTACTCCGTATTTTAAAGATGCTAGATACCCCTGAAGGAAATACTTAAAAATGACCAAACTGTTCCTAAGACTTTTGCCACCATTCATCTTCGTTTTCTAAATCTAAGAAGATGGAAATTTGAAGAGTTATTAAAGTGACGAGTTTGGGAAAATAGAAACAACTGAGGGTTAGGAATGCCTAGAGGAATACACTGTTGTGTGAGTGCTGCTTTCCACTCAAGTTAGGGGGAGGACTCCAAAAGAACTGGTCTTGGACATTGTGCGCAAGAAGGGGAGACTAGAATCTTACTTCGTTTACAGCTAGGTGCTAGGTGAATAGAGAAAGTTTAGGAGACACATAAGAACCTAAAGACTTGTAGTTTGCCTCTCATTTTTAAAGATGGGAGGCTCACTGGATTAGCCCATTGTGGCAGGAGCATGGGGAAAGCATGGTAGAGCAACCCTGCATCCTCATCGATGGCATAGTATGAATAGGTGAGCTTCCTTTAGGCCAAGTGAATGCTGCAGAAGGTCACTGGGCTCAAGCCACCTTGTTCGGACTCCAGACAAAGAGCAGCCTGCTAAGGTGGAGGAGGCTGTAGCAGTAAGAGGTCATGGAGTGGCTCTCTTATGAAAGAGAGATCCTAAAGAGATCAGGGAGAAAATTGCATTGCCCTTGTCAGGGAAGTGCTTAATGGAGCAGTCCCTGAGAGGGTGCCTCTGAAGAACCCAAAAGGATTTCAAACCAGAGCATGCCTGTCACACATAACTCACCAATTGCTAGTATTCCATGGCAATGGACTTAAAGACTTTAGTCCTTTTCACCACTCCCATTCTTCCTCCTTACTGCGGCACATCCTGAAGCTACCTGAGCTCAGGAGGGAGGAAACATGTTTGAAGGATGTACAATTGAAGTTTTAAATTGGCTGGGCTTTTGAATACATAGAAGAGAGTCTTAGTACTAAGGTAAACTTATTTTTAAAACTAAAAGTGACCAGAAAGCTATAGGGACAACCCAAGTTGCTGCTTATAGGCAGGGAAAGGAGATTGGACCGAGTATGGGTTTCCTTGACTTTCGGAAAAATATTGGCTTGAGAGCCAAGATGCTTTGGTTCCTGTCTTTCTACTCTCCTAGCATCATCTCCCTCTCATTTTTTTCTCACTCTTCTACTTCTCCAAAATCTCATCTCTCAAGACTAGAGATAGCCAAGTTCCCAAAGAGCTCTTCTTTCCATGAATAGGCCAGAAAAACAGGGAACCTCCACTCTGGAATTCTGGAAAACTGAAGACAGTGGAACCGGGAGCAGTAGCTCTGAGGTCTCTTTGCCCCAGAGAAGCTTGGCTTACAAATCAGAGAGAGGGGAAAACATATGTAGATGGGAGAATCCAAGGCAAAATTAAAGTGAGGTAAAACACTGGCAAGCATCCACATCTAAACCTCAGGGCAAGATACAGACTGACCTTAGAATATCCTGTGATCTCTAAGCCCTGGTCTGGTTTGGGCTTGACCAGAATGGGAAATTGTGTATTTCTGAGTGACAGTCTCTAATTTCACCTTCCGGTCCTACCTCTAACCCCACCAGCAGTCCCACACAAATTCTTCTGAGTCCCTGAGGCACCTGCCTCACTGTCTAAGAGAAGCACTAAAGTCTAAAAAAGCTCACCTCTGCCAGATAGTAAGATCTCAGGAAGTTCCTGGAATCTGGACATAGTAGTTTAACTTCTTGTTGACAGGCTAGCAGCAGGGAAACTGAGATCAGCTCTTTTTCAGAATGAGACTCTTTTCTTAAGCACCATAGTTAAGAGAGTCATGGTGCTGGGCTCACATGGGACATGTAGCTTCTTCAAAGTCCTTCAGGATAACATCCCTGGAGAATTTTCCTCAAGACAGACAGTTGTTTTCACATCCCTGTCTCGATGAGGTAAATGGGGAATAGATGGGGAGCTCTGCTGTTTTGTTTGCTTGTTCATCTTCAGGTGCCTCTTCCTACTTGTTATTTCCTGTTTTGTAACTTAGTTGGTGATTCCTCTTCATAGCAAGTGAATTGTTTGCTGTGTGTCTTATGTTCCCAGGGAGACAGTAAGTATTTTGAGAGTTTTTTCTCTGTTTTCTCTCCAGTGCCTTGTAGTGGGGAGCACTCAGTAAACACCTCAAGAATTGAGTTAAATTCCTGCACTAAGGATTATGGCTCCAAAGAGATACCATCCGTAGTGGAAGGGAACACGTTATTGCCTTCTGTACCACTTCAGTGAATGTCAGCATTGAAGGGAATCTGGAGACCCAGTGATTCAGCACTCAGGGCTCTAGGTTGTAAACTAAAGAAACAAATTCTGGCTTTTTAATATTGAAAAGAAACATACTGAAATGATATCGAGTGGTTCACAGACACATTGTGAAGGCTAGAAAAACAGACCCTGAAATAGGCAGGAGCAAGGGGGGCTATATAGCCAGAGACACATCCAAAATCAATACATCCCTTCTTCTAATGCTTACATGTGCTTCATAATAGAGTGCAGTTATTTCTCATCCAAATTAAGAAAACTTATCCCCTCTCAACAGGAAACTACTTAACCTTTGGACTCTGTAGCTATTCATGAATAATATTTAAAATACATGGGTAATGGAGAAGAAAGAAAAGGCAAGTTATACTATCTACCTAGTCACAACTAGGAAGAAAATGTGGGTGGAACCAGAATCCTTGTTTCTGCAACTTGTCCATGAATCATATTTATGAGTTCCTTCACCTACTACTGCTATGTTCTGAATGTTTGTGTCACCACCACCCCTAATTCATACAGTATTACGAGGTGGGGCTTTTGGGAGAGGATTAGGTCATGAGGATGGAGCCTTCATGAATGAGATCAGTAACCTTATGAAAGAGGCCTGAGAGAGTTCCTTTGCACTTTCTGCCACATGAGGACACAGAGAGAAGATGGCCATCTATGAAGTAGCAAGTTGGCTCTCACCAGATACGAAATCTGCCAGCCGCTTCATGTCAGACTCCAGACTCCAGAACTGTAAGAAATATATTTTTGTTGTCTATAAGCCACTCAGTTTTCAGTATTTTGTTACAGCAGAGTGAAGGAGTTAAGGCAAGAACTGTCTTAGCATGGGTCTTCTAGAAAGCAGAGCCTGAAGGAAGAGTTTAAATCTCCAAATTTTATTTAGAAGATAAAACCCCAAGGAGGTAAGGAGGAGGGCAATAGAGGGAGGGCAATTGAGGATAGACTAGATGCAAAACAATGCAAAGACATGCATTACTGCAAAGGTGATTGTTCACAAACATTCAAGAGCCAGAGGTTACCTATCAGATATGGTCACTCAGCATGTGGGATTCCTCTGGAAGGAGAAATCATAGCTAGGAGCAATTCAGGGAGGAGAGAAACTAAGGAATATTTATATGCCCTGTTCCTTCTCACCTCTTGCTTCCCATCATCCAAGGGTCATCCCATGAAGACTTGACTCTTCTGAACTTCCAGGTTGCATCATCTGGCAACTTCGTGGCCATACAGGAAGTCAGGAACCATGTTCTGCAATATGGCTATTAATCTGAATCTGGAAGAGGAGGGAAAACTGTTTGTGGGCAGGTTTTGCATATAGGTTCTACGTGGAGGCCTGCTAGCTGAGACACCTTGAAAAGAGGTAGCAGAGTTTGGGAGGTTATCAGGGTCATTAGAAACAAGGAGGTAATGTAAGGTTTACGTCTAATACAATTCGCTTCTTGTGCCCCTCAGATCTACTCAAGCCTTCTCATTATCTCTAATTTCTATACTATTGTATGGTGTCTCCATTTTTCCAAGAGAATGAAAATACTCTGAGGAGAAAAGTACGAGTCCAGTCAATCTAGAGCAGTGTTTCTCAACCTTTTATTCACTATTGCCCAGGAAATCCTTTAAGGAGCCTTTGTGGATTTTGTCACTTAGGGTTGAGCTTTGAAGAGCCACAAACCATTAAAATATCTAAAGTTTTTTGCCCCACGACAGTACTGATTTTTGCCCTGTTTTGACCCCTTCAAGGGGGTGGCCAGTCTTGATCTCTTGGAAAACTAATACAAGAGTGATAGCAAAACAAGTCCTCATGTCTGTGGCTGGCCCTGAGGCTCTTATTGACACTCTTCATCTCCCTCGTCCATCCTCGTTAGACTTTCTCATTCTTGGGCTCACACGTTGGCTATCTTGCTTGTTTTCTGTGGGGTCCAGAACTTTTTCCCTGAGGAGTATGAATTCTTAGTTGCCCTGAGCTTTTGGGTTGTGGTTGCTGTAATTGCTCATTATAGTCTTTCCTCCAAATTTCAGAATTACCCTGGTTCAAGGTTTCAAGAATAGGTAGCCCATTTTCCCTACCATGCGGTGAAATTGTGGAGATAGAACCTGAGTGTTAGCTCTATCCAAAGAAAAGGACTTGGAAAAATCTCCTGAGTCTCTGACTGCATTTTATCTGCCCGAAGTTTATTAATGAAACATTATTTAGGCTTTACTCTGTATCCTTTTCTAACCTAAGTATTATGGGGAAGTCATGAGGGCTAACACTTAGATTCTATCCTCAAGAAGGACACCGTTGTCTTGCAGACATAAGATGTAAACAATATGCAAAGCTTGTAATTTCCAACGGCAGGTGGAGATAAGTGCAATGGTTGCCGTCAGATATCAGGCATGGTAGAAGAAATGACACAAGAATTCAGGCGAGAGAAAGATATCTGTGGACTGGAATAATAAAAAAATATTTCATGAAGGAAAGGAGCTAGAGCCGTTCTTTCAAAATGAGTAAGGTTTATGTAGGTGGGGAGACACAGAGCAGGATTTTGAAGCAAGTGCATGGTATAAGCCAAGACCAAGTGGTAGGACCATACATGGCATGTTCTGGGTTCAGTAAAAAGACCAGCATTGTTAAGATTGAGGTTCACATAAAGAAGTAAGAAATAAAGTTGTAACTTTGGCCTGATGTTGGTACACTACCAGTGTCAAGATAAAGTGTTTGGATTTGCATTTACAAGTTCCTTTCCAAACACTACCTACTCATTCATAAATTACGCAATGTAGAGTAATTTCATGAACAGAGTCATAGAATCTAGAGCTGGAAGGCACTACAAAGGTCAACAAGAACATCACTCACTGTACAAATGAGGAAATTTATCCCCAGATGGAAGGGTGACTTCTTAATATCAGTTGATTAGTTTTGGGAGAAACAAAACGAGAACCCACATGAGTTGTGCGTGCTTCACTTCTCTCTGCTTGATGCTCTTTCAGGTTGGTGTAGTAGGAAGAGAAAGGACTTTGAAATGAGACAGACCTGGGTTTGAAATTCAGCTCTACCACTTAAGAGGTGTGTGACCTTAGGCATGTCACTTAACTCCTTAGAGCCCTGTTTCCATATCAATAAACTGGAGATGATGTTTGCAAAACACCTAACTTGGTCCCTAGAATAGAGTTAGCAGCTTAGTTGATAACAGCTTCTCCTCTTTATTTTACTCCAGAAGGGTCATCCTCCTATGGAGTATAATTTAAGAGCTCCACAATCCCAACCTCCTCTCTTAGCTGGTTTGAGGTAAACATCGATAAAATCACCAAGGGCTCAGAAAACAAAATATCTCCAGAAAGGCCTGGTTGATACACAGTTGTGTTAGGATCTGGAATAGCGAGGGATGGGAGCAGAGAAGAACTGGATTATGGGGATCAGTCAGATCACTCATCCAATGGTGAGCAGCCATTTCATGCATCAAGCATGAAAGACCAAGAAAAAAGAGTGTGGAGGAGACATTAAAGTCAGGCTTACATTGGATAAAGAAATCGGATTAACAAATTGTGGTATAGTCATACAATGGAATACTATTCAGGAATTAAAAAGAACGAACTGCTGAAATACTCAACCACCTATATGAATCTCAAACACATTATGTTAGGTGAAAGAAGTGAGACTCAAAAGAATACATGCTGTATGAGATCCATTTACACGATAGTCCCGAACAGGGGAAACTCATCTACAGTGACAGAGGTCAGAAGAGTGGTTGATTGGGCAGGGAGAAGAATTGGTTGGAAAGGAGCACAAGAGAACTTTCTGGGGTGATGAAAATATTTCATTGTTGAATACAATTGCCCAAACACATCCAACTGAACCAATTGAGATCTATGCATTTGATTGTATGTTATTTACACTTCAATTAAAACACAATAAAAACAAAACAAGCTCACCACTTTCTCCCTTTTGCTTCAAGTAGAATTTGAACCTACTATCACGTCAACTAAACGGAACATCTTTTCTTGCCTTATCTTTTCTCCCACATAAGCAGAGGTTGAGATGTTAAATCTTTGCTGGGATTCTGGAAGCAGAAGCTGGGAGGCAGAGCAAAGCCAAGGATGTTCCTACAAATGACAACATCCACAGTGAAGCTTTCCTCCTCCCAGACAGTCTAATAGAAGGTTAACCCACATTAGACAAGAGAAGAGAAACCAGATACCTGGCCATTTCTCAGGAATAGGTATTTTTCAGGACCAGATATGTGGTAATATTTCTAGTATAGAGTAAGCCAATGGGAGGCACTTATGTATAACCACAGGGATTTACTAGGGGCTAGTGGCCTCATATGTACATGTGGGAGGGAGTTGTCAATTTAGACATTTTGGAACTAGGGTTCCAAAGACCTGCTCTGTCATAGAAAAAAATATAAACTCTTTTTGGAGAACACACATAATAATTTACCAAAACTTTATGTTGAGGAAGACATTGACATATCTTAAACCATGATCTTGTATATATTATTCTCCTCTACGCTAGAAAAAGAAAAGATTGACTTATGATTGTTTGTGTGTTTATTTTCCCAATAGTCTTTCAACTTAAAAAGCAAATATCTTGTGAATTCCAAGCAGATAACCCAGTGCCTGGCACATAATATGGTCCCTTCTTCATACCCAAGTCGCTATCATTTGACATTTCCTTCTTATATTGAATTCCTGCACACCCCACAACTCTTCTGCTTATTTTCATAGCATTTGCCTGTTTATTTATTGTTTCTTTTCCCCTCATGAACATTAAATCCAGGGATTCAGAGACTTTGGCAAATCACATTCTGTTTGAATATATGTTTCAAATGAGTAAATGTACAGCGTGGCAACCATAGTTAATGCTGTATTGCATATTTGAAAGTTGTTAAGAGAGTAGATCTTAAAATTTCTCATCCCAAGAAAAAAAATTTTCTAACCACACAGTATAGTGACAAATGTTAACTAGACTTATTGTGGTGATCGTTTTGTAATATATACAAATATAGAATCATTATGTTGTACACCTGAAACTAATATAATGTTGTATGTCATTTATACTTTAATAAAAAAAATACATAAACGAATGTCCATAATAAATGTTTATCGAAGGAATTGTATTATGGTATAAAGGGGTCTTTCTAAAATAGTTTTATAAAGATCACCAAGTATGCGGTCTCTGGGGACGGTTATGCAAAATTGTGCCCCACCTCTGTTGAGTACCCTCTTTTTTTTTTTTTTTGGAGGAAGATTGACCCTGAGCTAACGTTTGTTGCCAATCTTCCTCCTTTTTTCTCCCAATGTCCCAGTAGATAGTTGTAGGTCATAGTAGTACATCCTTTTAGTTGCTCTGTGTGGGACACCGCCTCAGCATAACTTGATGTGTGGTGCATAGGTCCAAGACCAGGATCCAAACCAGCGAACATGGGGCCGCCTAAGTGGAGCGCACAAACTGAAATGCCATGCCACTGGGCCGGTCCCAAGTAGTTTATTTTTACCAGTGCTAGGAGCACCATTCTTTTTCCCTTTTATGAGACTGGATTGGAACCCAAAAGACGCAACTAGGACAATTCTCAAATTGGAGCTAGTAGGGCAAAGAAAAGCCCAACCAATAATCACCATCATATTTCAAGCTTCTACTGATTTTCACTAGAATCTGTAATTTTACAAGGTGGTTTCAAAGTCACTACTGAAAGAAACAGAAAGCAAGAGGGAGAGAAAAAAAAAGAGGAGGGAACACTGTCATCATTATCAATATATCCATTGAGATTCTTGATGATGTGGCATTGCAGGTTATTTTTGACCCATCCAATATCTATAAACAAACTGTCTGCCCAGGATGTGTTGTTGTATAATAATGTCTCTCATTTTGTCATTTCCTTATCTAGCCATCTCTCCATCTATACTCACTAGTTGTAATTACACAACACAGAAATGCACAAACACACACTCCCCCTATGGTTTCCTTGGACTTCAACATGCGAGAATAAGAAATAAGAGTTCCTGGGAATTTTCAGGAATGCATGAAATTATAAGTTATTCTTAAAAGATTTCAATGTTCTTTATACTCTTTACTCATTATTATAGGTATCCAAAGTCTGTTTGAGAATTAGAAATATTAGATGTATCAGTATATACCAAGCAATGTAGATTATAGCTAATAGCCAAACACTGGAAAATGTCTCATGAACCTTATTGTGTAGTATTTGAATAACTAAACATTCAGATTTCTCAATAAGATTAATGGCACTATACAGAATCACATATCAAAATTCCCAATTTAAGGAATTATTTGCTTCCAAAATTTGTTATGTCTTGGAACATCACCCAGAGGATTTGTATAAAGTATCCTAGGCATATAAACTTACCAGTATTTATTTTACTTGCAAGAATGACTCACCATAAGCAGCAGATGGGGCCATGAACACATACATGGAGACAGCTACAAGCCAGACTGCATAGCTCGTGACTGCTTCTCTCCCAGTGCTTCTCGTCCTAGTTCCAGAAATGTAGACTTAACCTTTGACTCCACATGTCATGTTTCCTGCTCTAGCTTTCCTCTTGACATGAGTGGATTCCTCTGAACCAGTAACCTCTCTATGTTGGTTAGTATGCTTTAATTTTTGCAGGAGAATTATAATACTTTTTCTAATTTTTCTATTTCTCAACTACTTCCTTCTCAGAATTTGGATATCAAAACAAACAATTTTTTGAGAAATGCTAGGAAGGAATTCTCACATGAAAACACTACTCCCACTGCTGTTACTCATCCATCCTTTCGTCCACCAGTTCAATAGTAAGGAAAGAAATGGAGAAATCCACCGTCACAACTTACCAGAGATATTTTCATCATGTATTCTGGCCTTAAGGTACTTGTTGATTAGCAGCGGAGACATGTACTCAATTAAATACATTACCTGATAAGGTATATTTTAATAAAATTCAATGAGAGAGGCATAGACAGAGGATGTCAGTGGGGAGAGAGGTTGCTTTCTGGGCAAGTTCGTCTCTGTAAGGCAGTTGATACCAAGGACAGACTCACAAATCCAAAAGACTGCATGAAGCGGATGAGCAGGATATTGAACGAAGTGGTAAAGACGCAGGAGAGGAAAAGTGGAGGAAACCTAACGTAGTTTTACAAGTTCTGACTTCCGTTTATGCTACCAGGAGGCTACCTTGTTAGGAGAGGATCATCGTTTTCTCAAGGGAAACGTTGATTGACATTTCAGTCCCATCATTTAACTCATGATGTGCTGATATTCCACTCAATGTTCTAATTCCAGAAGGTAATAATTACACAGGAAGACTCATATTAAGAGAATAACCTTTCATTAAGAAGGAGAAGCTCATTCTATGCAGGTAAAATATGTACAGGAAAATACCTGGGGAAGCCCAGTAATTCAGTCGAAAGGATCAATCAACCCTTTAGAGCCATCTTCTCAAAAGAGTAACATTTCACCCACTTCCTTGAGAGTTCTGCAATAATTTCTGTATGATTTGTGACATTAAATAAAAATGAAAGGAGGCATGAAAATGCAGTTGCAAACTTTCCTTTTGTTGGCATTCCAGACAATGTTTAGCACAGTGAACATTTAATTGATTGATTATGTTCTGATGTGACTTGGCCTGGATATGTTGATAAGCAACTTGCCAACCAGAGAGTTCTGTTCCTCTCCTCCAACAGTTAGTTGGAAGTGAAGGCATTTCAAATATATTGTTGAACCCATGACTGTTCCCAGAATAAGCAACACTTTGTAGTTCCTCTCCTTATCCCATGTGAAATCAACTCAAAAAATTAAAAGCATCAAATGTAGTTTTAAAGAGAAAAAGAAGTAACCAAAACAAAAAATGTTAATCTAGGAAAAATATGAAAAGTGGAGGAGAATCAGGCTGTGAGAATGGGAGGTTTACATACCAAATAAATCTATATGAGCCTCAGAATCCTTTGAGAAATTATCATTTTTCTGATTATAGAAGTAACATAATCTTATCTGAAAAAATGTGGAAAATGCATAAGTGAATAAATTCTAATTCTAATTCTAAAAACCACAGATAACCACAGTTAACTTTTTGTTGTCTCTATTCATCATTGTGCATATGCATTTCTACAAAATTGGGCTTCTATTCTAAATAGGAGTTTGTACGTTGCTTTTATCCCCTATAGTTATGACGATAAATATTGTCCTTATTACTAAATATTAATTTATTTTTTTAATTTTTTGTTTATTGCAGTAACATTGGTTTATAACATTGTAAAAATTTCAGGTGTACATCATTATACTTCTATTTCTGCATAGATTACATCATGTTCACCACCAAAATACTAATTACAACCCATCACCACACACATGTACCGAATTATCCCTTTCACCCTCCTCCCTCCCCCCTTCCCCTCTGGTAACCACCAATCCAATCTCTGTCTCTATGTGTTTGTTTATTCTTGTTATTATCTACTACTTAATGAAGGAAATCATACGGTATTTGACCTTCTCCCTCTGACTTATTTCACTTTGCATTATACCCTCAATGTCCATGAAATTTAAATATGATTTCAAGTATGCTGTATTTATATACATCTGATACTGAAAGCTAGATTTTAATAACTTTTCACTTTATAAATATAAGAAATTATAAATCATATATTTTCAGCTTTGCTTGATTCTGTTAATTTTTTGAGGTCATGATTTTAGAATAAGAATTATTGAATCAAAGAATAGAAACTTTTCTAGGCCTTTGGTATACTTAGCTATATGACATTCAGAAGGGTTATACCAATTTCTTAGATCAGTTTTCATATCCACTGTCAGACACTCTCACTCTCTTCCTGGAGTGGCTAAGTAGGGTCAGGTTTATCGGCTGGATCCAGACCCATGCCTGAGAGGTTGTACCCTCCTCCAGTCATTCTGGGAGACAGAATTCCTGTTAAGAACTGTTTCTGGAGCCCTCTTCACCTCATTGTTCCTCAAGACATAAATGAGAAGGTTTAGCAGTGTGGTGTCAGCTGTGAACACCGGAGAGAGAAGCTGATTCTACTTGAGGATTTATCTGTGGTTGGGGCACAGGTGCAGGAAGATGTTACAGCCATCCAGCAGTAGGTGAGAACAGGGGTGCCACCTGTTGAGTGGATCTACGAGCAGCCATTATGGAAGCAGGAAGAGGTGAGGAAGGAGGAACAGCAGAGCCTTACTGAAAGCCACCAGCAAAGACGGCTCATGCAGGCAGTGCTGGCAGCAACCAGAGACAGTTTTCAATACTCTAGCATGACCGACACATAGTAGGTGCTTAGTCAATGAATGCTAATTCCTGGCCACTCCCTGACATGGCAGAATGAAAGAAAATGAAGGTGATCAGTTGGGATATATGGAATGAGGGAAACTGATGCACTAAATAAGCTATCGTTTGCCATATATTGAAATCTAAAACAATAATAAAATATATTTCTTTGAGTAAAGTATATGTCTTTATGATATAGTCCTTTTTTAAGGCACTTTTCACAGACTAAATTAATATTACTGTCTCCTCAGAAAGCAGGATTTCTAAAGATAACAACCTTTATTCTCAGGGTGTATGGGGTGTTCCTAGTAGAGCAATTGCCCTGAGTGTGACCACGGTGAGCTGTGGTCTTTAAAGTAGCGCTAGGACACTAGAGTCCTGCATTGGAAGTTTTGTCCAAGTTTCAAATCTGATTCAAAGCACTTGAAGAATATGAGTGCAGATTGTGGACATGGGGCAAATATGGCAAAAGAGAAATATCAACTGCAAAGTGTGATAAAGTATTATAATTCTGCATTTGTCATTTAGAGTTTATTATTATGGCAAATGACAGACACCCACCTCAGGCCCCCTAAGCCTTCAACTGGTGTCAGATGCTGCTTTATGAATGATAGCATTCCTCAGAGCAGCTTTGACATCCTTGTTGCCCAGAGTAGAGATCAGGGGGTTAAGTAAGGGGATGACAAAGGTGTAGACCAGAGCGATTTGGCGGTCCTCATCCTCTGAGGTGCTGGACCGGGGACGCGGGTAGACCAGGCTGCAATAGCCATACTTCAGCAAGACCACGGTGAGGTGGGAGGAGCCGGTGTACAGAGCCCGGCGGCGGCCCTCAGCAGAACGGATGCGCCGGTGATGAACACATAGGAGACACAGATAAGCAGAAAGGGGACAGTCAGCACCAGGATGCCCATGACATAGAGGACGGCCTGGTGCACGCGGATGTCAGCACAGGCCAACCGCAAGACTGGAGGCACATCACAGAGGAAGTGGTTGATTTCGCGGTGGTGCCCGCAGAAGGGCAGGGTGAGGATTAAGGAGGTGAACTGCAGGGAGAGGAAGAGGGCCAGGCCCAGGGTTCTGGCCAGCATCTGGACGCACAGCTTCTGGGTCATGACGAGGGTGTAGTGCAGTGGGTGGCAGATGGCCACGTAGCGATCATACGCCATGACCGCCAAGAGGAAACAGTCCGTGCTGCTAATAGTGACAAAAAAGAACATTTGGGCTCCACAACCAGGCAACGGAATGGGCTTCTGGGCCCCCAAAATGTTAGAAAGCATCAATGGCACCACAACTGAGGTGTAGCAAACTTCCAGGAAAGACCGATTGGAGAGGAAGAAGTACATTGGGGTGCGGAGGAAGCTGTGTGTGCACACCACCCAGGTGGTGGCGGTGTTGCTGCAAAGCATCATCAAGTAGAGGAGGAGGAAGAGGAGGAAGAGGAGGACCTGGAATTCAGGCACAGCTGTGAACACATGGAACACAAACTCAGTGGGGCCGGATTGGTTGAGGGCAGGGCTCCCAGCAAACATGTCTCCTGCAAAAGAAGAACAGAAAAGTGCTGAATATCCATTTGCTGTGTTGCTTTATTGCCTGAAGAAAAGCATGGGTTTTAAATTTGATTTTTTATCTGGAATTGCCTGTTTAATATCCAATTTCTAGTCTCAGTGCTTGGAATGAATTCACAATAGAGGGTATGGTATATTTATCTGTGGAAATCTTCATGAATAGGATAGATACTCATCTGCAGAAGTTTCTGCTGACAAACACATGTAGATGTTCCCAGAGAAATGTGTTTTTTTACTCTGGTATTTTAAATTTGCTTGACATGGGCTAATTCTTTGCTTGTATTTAATTAAACTAAAGAGTTGCACAGTTGTAGATATATTCAAAATGAGATAAATGGATGTGTTGTTCACTTCTTGGGTGAACATTCTTCTTGAAATATAACATACATACAGAGATGTTCACAAATCCTAAGTGTACAGCTTTATTTATTTTTTACATGGTAAATACACCAGTGTAACCACTACCAAGATTTAAGAAATAGAACAATTCCAGTAACCTACAAGCATCCTTCATGTCTTCCCTCAGTCTTTTTCCCTTTTTGACTTTTATCACTGCAGATTAGATTAACTATGCTCCAATTTATATATGTAATAATAAAGTATGTACTTTATTGTAACTGGCTTCAACATTATGTCTGCAAAGTTTCGTCTTGCTGTTCTGTGTAGCAAGACTTTGTTCTTTCCATTGTTTTGTAGTATCCCATTTTATGACTATCCTGTAATTTATTCATAAGTTATTCAATTTTCATCCAGTTTAGAGTCCATTTAAAACTAGGCACTTTTTATTTCAATCCTTTCTGATATATACTCTTTATATATTTTGTCTCACTTAAATATTTTTTGTCTAAATTTCCAACCATGAACCTAAACTTTAGGGCTTTGACAGATTCAAATGAAAAGAACCTGTAAGGGAGTCAAATAACAACGAAAGTGTAGCTGCCTGAGATGAGAAAAGACAATAAGGAACCTAAAAGTACAAGAGCAGAATTGAAATAGGCATTGGAATAATCAGGTGAATAAGAAAGAGTTTTATAAGCATCCAGGAAGGGAAAAAGACCTATAAATTAAGCACTTCTACAGATGGACTACTACTTTATTTTCAATACAAAAACCCAACACACAATACAGCAATGACTCCAGAGTTTTAAGAAAAACAAATTCTTGTGAAAGAATTCTGTACCCAGGCTTTAGTGATTTATGTTTACAAGCAACATAAAGACTTTTTCATATTTACAAGGGCTTGGGAAATATGTCATTCTAAATACAATTAAAACAATTCCTCAACAAAAACTCTTGGTTACTGGGTGCTTAATCAGAATGTATGTTCAAGATTGGGAAAGTTGTAATGTAAAAACTTGATTTGAAAAATCAAATAGTAAAATATGCATTTAACACTAAATGGATAATGCAAATATTATTAAAAGCAAAAAAATCCAAAAATAATTCTTGAAATCATACATAATATAAAATGCGAAAATTAAAATACGCATATTTAAAACACCAAATTATGTCATTGGAAAATTGATAGAGAAGGATGGGAGAAATGAAAGTATACTAATTTCCTCAATCTATGTAAGGAAGGATCCAGGAAATATTTCATGTAGATGTGACTAATTAGAGAAATATCTATTCAAATGTCTATTCTGAATAATCATCATCAGTAGAATAAAACTCAGCATATCCATCCAAATGATGTGATTTAAAAGAGTAAATTACTACAGAGAGCAAAATGTTGAAAACAGAGGAAAATGCAAGCAAGCATATAAGATAAAATAACAACATAAGCTGAGAAAATTAAATATTTCATTTCTGAAAATAAGTTTAAATGAGGTTTATGTTCTATTAAAGACGGAGTCTCATATTTACACAAGAAAACATCCAACCAAGTGTACGCATGGTGATGTAGAAAGGCTGGCATCACTTTTGTTTAGCATTGTGTTCTATGATGTAGCCCATGCAATAAGACAAGAAAAGGATGAGGAAGATTTGACTGTCTAACTTAAAACGTAACAGAACCAATTGAAAAATTAAGACCAATAAGATAATCACTGTGGTGGTTAGTTCAAAAGAAATGTAGTAAAGGATCTATTAACTAATTTTCATTTAATTGATGTGTCCTATTAACCAATGCTCTTCATTCCCTCTGTTCAATATACTAAACGATTCTCATGATACACTGAACACAAGAGACCTAATGTCTGAGCATACGTACACCCAGAAGTTGTGTTGTATGCCTTTAAGTCAGTTGGATTTCCCCAAATCTGCTTATACTATTTGTATTCATTTTTGTAATTATGTAATTTTATTAAATGTTACAAAATCTAATAAGATGTCATTGTGAATGTAGAAGTATTTAATGAAAATTAATAGTTGAGTGTTTGAGAAATACTTGATAATTATGAGTTGCTAAAAATTTCTGTGGAATAAGATATGAGCCAGATCACTATAAACGACTAAGAGGAAAAATGGTAAAACTTTGAGCAATTTTAGATTCTTATTTGACATGAGTCTAATGTTCACTCTGTGATATAAAAGCTAAAAGTGGAGTTAATATATGAGGTATGAAAAGAAAAGTTTTGACTTCAGGCAACACAAACTCAAGTAAAGCTCTTGGCCTTATATCAAAAGATTGATGAATACATATCCATTTTTATGTTTTAATTTAAAGTAAAATGAATAAATAAGTGAGTAGTTCATGATTTCAATCACAGTGCTTTCTTTTTTTTTAATCAGGGATACTAATTTGAATGCCCTTCCCTCAAATAACAGCCAAAATGAATGAATGATAAATAACATGCTGGTGAATAAACTTAATAAGGAACAAATAGGAACTCTTTGAAAAAACTACTAAGCTTTGTACATATGTGCCTCGATGGAAAATCCGAATATTTTAGTGTTAATTGACACTGAAATAATGTGTGAATTTCATGCAGTTCCTATAAAAAATGCCTAGAAGAATAAACAGGTGAAAAGACAAGAGAATGTTAGAAAAAGAAAAAGAAAAAATAAAAGAGTGCCACAATGGAGCAAACTTGCATCACAAGACATTAAAATATGTCATAAATATTATATGTTATAAAATATGGTATATATTACATCATAAATCAACATAGTGCGCTAGAGATCCAGCACACTAGAACAGAGTCATTAATAATAAATTGTTCTATAGCACTTGTTGTGTCAGACATTATGCTACGCACTTTACATTTATTAATTCATTTCATAACAGCCCTGTAAAAAGGGGCTCTTATACCTGTTTTACAGATGAGAAAATTGAGACACAGAGAGGTTAAGTAACTTGCCCATGATCACACAGCTAGCAAGCATTGAGATGGGAATTTAAATATAGGCTGCCTCCAGAGTCCCTTGTCTTAGTCACTGTATTATATTGTCTCTGTCTACTATGTGCATCAGTTTCATTATCTGTAAAATGAAACTGAAAAAATATGTATCTACTTCCCCAGTTGTTGAGAGACTCAAATTATTCTGTGAAATTGCTTAGAACAGTCCAGAGGCAGAGTACAAATTCAATGCATATTAACTATTCTCACTATTTCAAATCAATTAGAAAGAATCAATTTCCTAATATGGTGCGAGTACAATGGGCTAACAATTTTTAAAATTAACTCCATAATGCATTATACATCAAAATTTATTTCTGACAGACTTAATATTCAAATATTTTAAAAAGTAAAAGAAAACTAGAAGATAGTATAGATGAACATTTTTCAGATCTCAGACTACAACCAAATGACTGACAACCAAACGAGTGGAGTCCATAAAAATATTGATATTTTGACAATGAAAATTTAAAAGTTCTAGGTGTCAAAAACAAATAAGCAGACTGAATAGAAAATGAAATTTTACAATCCAGCAAGAAATAAACCCATCATTAGAAAAACAGGCAATTCAAAAAAGAAATATGCAAAGGCAAACAAATATATAAAAATTCAATCTCATTAGTATTCAAATAAATATAAAATTAAACAAAATTGGATACTGTTTCTGTTTACAAACTTATAGTAATGGGAAAAAAGATAACACGTGGTATTGTCAAAGTTCCAAGGAGAGACATATTCCCAAATACTGCTCCTGGGAGGATAAAGTGCTATAAAAATATGTGGAGTGCATTCTGGTAATATGTAATGAAGACTCGAAGAAATGCAAACACTTTGATTCACCAATATTGTTTTAAGGAATTTATTCTTATAAACTAAGCATGAGTATGTGCACAAAATTGTTGACAGGAATGTTCATCAGTTTTCAATATCATGGTGAAAAATTGTATCAACCTAAAGATCAATAATAAGAAAATGCTTAAATTAATCGTGGTCTAGCCATGTGAAGGAACATGAAATCATTTAAAAATGATGTTGCAGAAAAATATTTAATAAGATTAGGAAGGGTCAATAAAAAACAGATTGTAAAAAAGCATTATCTCATAATTACTTTTAAAAAATAATTATGTCTATTCATAAAAAATAGAAGAACAGGGGCGAGCCCGGTGGCTTAGCGGTTAAGTGCGCGCCCTCCGCTACTGGTGGCCCGGGTTCTGATCCCGGGCGCGCAACAACGCACCGCTTCTCCGGCCATGCTGAGGCCGTGTCCCACTTACAGCAACTAGAAGGATGTGCAACTATGACATACAACTATCTACTGGGGCTTTAGGGAAAAAAAAGGAGGAGGATTGGCAATAGATGTTAGCTCAGAGCCGGTCTTTCTCAGCAAAAAGAGGAGGATTAGCATGGATGTTAGCTCAGGGCTGATCTACCTCACAAAAAAAATAATAAAAAAATTAAAAAAAATAAAAGAACATACCTCAAAATGTTAACGATGGGTATTACCAGGTTGGTGGGATAGTGGTTCTTTGTGTTTGTGGCTTATGTTTTTCTGTATTTAACAATTCTAAAATGAACAAACACAATTTTGCAATCATAAAATAAATTAAAAATTTTCCTTTACCTTTGGTATTTCAACATAATGTGGAGAAGGAAGAATGGTAAAGTGTCAATCACTTGGATTATTGTAGTCAATCAGATCTGGGTTTGAAACCTGGTTCACTTATTTTGTTTTTTTTTTTCCAATTTTATTTATTTATTTATTTATTTATTTATTTATTTATTTATTTATTTCCCCCATAAGCCCCAGTAGATAGTTGTATGTCATAGTTGCACATCCTTCTAGTTGCTGTATGTGGGACGCGGCCTCAGCATGGCCGGAGAAGCGGTGCCTCGGTGTGCGCCTGGGATCCCAACCCGGGCCGCCAGAGGCAGAACGCGTGCACTTAACCGCTAAGCCATGGGGCTGGCCCCCCTTATTTTCTAATTTAATTTTTACATTGATTATGTTATTTGATGACACTCAATTCCATAATGTGTGATTGCAGGTGTGAATATGGAGACTTATAGGGAATTTATGAAGATTAAATGTTTCAAATATAACATAATGTGCCTGGCACACTACAGGTGTTCAATGAACATAACTGCCCTCCCCTCTCTTATCTCATGAAGCTGAGTTTCATTGGATATTTACTTGTCAGTTCTTATCTTTTCCAGAATGGATGGTGAGGCTCCTCTATAGCTGTATCCTCCCTGGTCTTGCAGTTGCTCTGCTAAACCTTGAATAACGATGAGAGTAAAAGAGAAAAGAAAGAAGAATAAAAGGAAATGGAAGAGAGGTTTCAGTAAAATAATTGTAATTATGTGTCATCAAAACCAAATAAGATGACCTTGACTCAGGAAAACATTTACAAATGATTCTGTGTCATCAAAACATGAACATTAAATGAGCAGCATTGTACCTAAGTGGGACTAGCCAAGATTTGGTGCAAAACATAATTAGTCTATGGATAAAGGGAGACATGGAGTATTGGAGCCTGACGTCTGCCAGGACAAGTCATGATGGGGCGATTTCAAGGAAATAACTAACGCATATATCCAAGGTGAGGTTATAGCCTATTGAAAAACCAAACACATTAGCATTTGTCCTTACAAATTAGGGTTTTCCCTTCCAATGGTCACTTTCAAAGGTTTTTCACTTACTCTAATGGTGTTTCTTTCAAACCGTTTTAGGAGATCAAAAGTTGAAGATCTCCAGTTGTCACATATGTTCACACTTGGAGGATACACTTGCTTTTTTTCTTAGAAAACATTTGAGGTACTGTGAGATGAAATACAGTCAATAAACTAGGTGGTCACATTTTGCACTACAGAGTTTGATAAAATAGGAGTTGGTAGAGGTTTATGCACTGCTATGTTCATTGCAGCATTACTCACAATAGCCAAGACATGGAAGCAACCCAAGTGCCCAACAACTGGTGAATGGATAAAGATGGAGTATATACATACAATGGAATACTACTCAGCCATAAAAAAAAAAGATGAAACCATCACTTTTGCAACAGCATTGATCGATCTTGACGGTATTATGTTAAGTGAAATAAGCCAGACAGACAAAGACAAACACCACATGATTTCACTCTTATGTGGAAGATAAAGACATGGACATAGAGAACAGATTAGTAATTACCAGAAGGCAAGGGGATCAGGGGGAGGGCAAATGGAGTAAAGGGGCACGTGTAAAAGGTGACAGATGAAAATTAGACTATTGGTGGTGAGCACGACGCAGTATATACAGAAACTGATAAATAATAGTGTACACCTGAAATATCACAATTTCATAAACTATTATGACCTCAATAAAATAAACTTTAAAAAGGCAGGAGTTGGTAAGGCTAATACTGTTCTGCAGTAGAAACATATGTGTTTTTTCTGCTTTTTATGAAATATGAGAATAAATATTATAATTGCTATTAGTTTTATCATTCAAGATGTGTGGTACAATCTTTGTGAAAATTTCCGTCACAATCAAGTTTTCAACTCTAAGTAATTGATTCTGTCATTCAGATTCAATTCTTTTGGCTACTGACTTTGAAGTAATCTGTCCATTTGCACAAATGGAATATTTGACCATTTCAACAATTTCATCTGGCTAATGCTTAAGAGTTTGATTGCATCTAAAAAAGTTCTTAATAGACATCTTCTCTGTGACAGCTCTTTATTGCATGTCCAAAAGAGCTCTGTGAAAATAAATTTTTCTCTTCTGAGTCTTTACCATCCTATATTACGACTTGAGGCATTCAAAATTTCATTTCTTTATCATCTAACAGTCCACACAAAGCCATAAGCTGCATTTATTATTCTCAGTCTTCTACTACTCTCCCCAAAACCGTTCTCAGAGAACCTCCCAGCCCTGTTATCATCACTACCCACAGAATTTACTTGATTTCTGGGCACCCATACTGCTTCCTGAGGAAGCTGATGCTTAAAACACTCAACTCCTGGCAATGCCAGTTTGATAAACATTACATTCAGGGCTATATTTAAGCTCCACGAGAGCAAGAATGCCTGTCTTGTTCACCAGTGTATCCCTCTCACAATTGATGTGATTTGAACTTAATTGAATTATTTTGTAGTTAAATTTCATATCCTTTAAACTTCCTTTCAAAGCCAGTATTCAGTGGCTTATTCTACAGCCCAATTATGTTTCAATTCCTTTAGCCCCACATAGATTGGGGCTTTCTCAGTCTAATGGTCATTTTGTTTATATTTTTCTGCTCCCTGCAGTAAAGGAGGGCTAGGATGGGATGGGCTCAGTTGATAAATGAATGGTGGGAAGCATACCAATTAAACTATTGATGTGCTTCTTGAACCAATAAGTTTGATAATGTTGGGAAACTCATCTAGGTAGCAATTATTCCTCAGTGGCTGATGAAGCAGTATTTCAAGGTGTAATGTATGCATACTGCGAATTCACAAACACTGAGTATTTAGAACCAGAAAACTTTTTAAAATGTCAGGGAGCCATGAAACCATAGACAACCCAGTTATAGTTCAAATATATATTCATTTATAAAATATATATGAAGTTGAATCTCTACATCTGGGAACTGCAAGGGAACTTAAGAGGCATCTAGTTCTATCCTCTCATAACCTACATGCAAAAACTGTAGTCCACCAAGATTGAGCCTTCTTCAAAGGCGTATGGCTAGTTAGCAGCATACCTGAGGCCAGAATCCACATTCTGTTTGATAAATTAAATAGAATGGAGTGTAGTCTACGTACAGCCTTTAGCATATCTCACTTTTCATCTACATCAAAGGCTATGTAACTTTAGTTAAGAGAGTGCAAACATCCAGGCAGAGAAGATACTTAGTATGAGCCTGGCAGTGCTCTTGAAAAACATGCCCACACTGAGTCTGGTGTTACGCACACAGGTAAGGGAAGCAACATCTTTTGTAAAAATATTTGAGAACTCTTTAAAACATCTCCTGCCCCAAACTATTTCCCCTAATGGTGACCACTGTGGCATTTCCAAGTTAATTACGCCTTTAGGAGACATTTGATCTCCAAACAAGGGTATGAGTTCTGGATCTGCCATTTACTTGTTTTAGATCCATGGGCAGTTACTTTTAACCTCTGTGAATCACAGATATTTAACTGCAAAGGGTATACTATAGTCACCTTACAGAGTTATTGTGAGAATTAACAGTAATATGCATTAAATGCTCTGTCTGACTTCTACTGTTATTTTTTTTTCCCCATTCTCCATGTTGCACTTTCCACCCTGGCTGTACTGAACCACTTTCATTTCCTTTCCATGGTCTCTCTTGCTCTGGGGACTTTACATCATCTATTCCAACTGCCTTGGACACTCTTCACCTCCACACTTCCTAGCTATGTCTTACTCCTCCTTCAGAGCTCAGTTTAGGTCTCATCTCCCGCAGAAAGCTTTCCCTGATTCTCATCTTTCCCCAATTCTAGTGATAGGTGCCCCTTCTATGAAGCTCCAAAAAGCCTTCTTCTCACCTCAACTATAAGGCCACTGTGTCTTATCAATAACTCAAAACATTTATGAGTATCTTCTATGAAGTCTAAGTCTTGGGCTCAGCTATGTGGAGATATATAAGAAAATTATAAGACATGTTTGCCAACTTCAGCCTCATAAGGGAACATGACACATAAGAAAAACATTTAATCATCCTCTGAGGAAATAATTCCTAAATTGTGCTCCTTGAAACAGAACAGAATTCCTCAGGACACTCCAGAAGTAAAAGTTGTTATGGTCAAGTGAGAAAACATTTACATTTTTTCTCAAGATTCACAATGCATATTAGCACAATAAAGTTCTGTGTGGTCGTGTTGTAATCCAAACAGCTTAATTTTACCTTAAAAAATGTCCAACTCTATTTCACCATAGAATACTTTTTTTTCACACAACACTATTAAATGCTGATGACTTAATGATGCTACTCGAAAAAAATGAGGTCCATGCCATACTCTCTAGGATACTTCTATGAGAAAATATTGAAAGAAAAGGCAAAAGACCCGAGTTTCATCTTAGCTTTACACTTATTACGTATATGATGCTGGGTAATTCAATCATTTATCAGAGTTCCATTTTCTGTATCTGTAAACGTGGAGAGTAGTACCTACTCTGATAACTCATTCATTTTCCAAAATTCAATACAGATATATATGAATATTCTTCCCCAATTGTAAAGCATTATAGAAATTTGCGTTTTATTATTTTTTTAAAAAAATAAAATTAAAATCAAATCAATTAAAGAAACTAAGTCTCTTGAGATGCTTCCTTACCGCTTTGAAATTTGCTTCAGTCCATCAGGCACCTAAGGATATTCACTAAAGAGCAGGTTAACTTTTTCATCGAGATGCTAAGAGTTCCTGCCAGAGAGGGTAGAGGAGCCCTTCCAGAGAGCTCTTTCACCCTACTTATCCTCTTCTTACAGCATAAAATGGAATGAGGATCCGTGAACTTCGTGTTGTGCAGTATCTCCCAAAGAGGACAAGTAGACAGCAAATGATACCTTTACAACATTCAGACGAGATTGGATAAGTGTCTTTTGCATGCCAAAATTCTGGAGAAGAAACACCTCTTAGAAATTTCTGATCAGGGTGGAGCAGGGTGAGAAGGACATCCTTTGGAACGATGATACTTGGAATAACCCTAAATCAAGTCCTGAATGAAAAGACCTGTCTCCTCCTTAATGATAGAAAATAGATTCTGATACATCCACATAGAGTACAGTCTTGCCTGATTTAGTCAGGCAATTTAGTGTCCTTTATAAAACCGTTTTAAAATTAATGGGTCCCCACAGAGGAGGAATTTTCCCCGTGTTTCCCTTTAAACTGAAGCCAACTAGAGAAAATATTTGAGAAAAATTTCCCAAGTTGATCAACTAAGCAAGATGAATAGGCAACTTTTCTGCCTGGTCATTGTAACAATTATTATCTGGAAATTCCAAGTGGGTATCCCCATTCCTTTCGTATACCCAGCAGGGAACTTACTGGTGTTGTGTTCCAGACAATCTCCCAGAGAGCATTGTTGAAGGCACAGATTACCTGTTGACCAATCTGTACATTGTTGAAGGCACACATTCGTTTCAGCTTGAGCTCACGGAACATGTGTAACACACTAACCCAACACTAGTCTAGGCATCTGAAGATCTGAGGTCTATTTATGGCTCTGCCATGTGGTAACTGTTGACCTCAGGCAAGTAGTGAAGGTCTTATGTGAACTTGCTCATCTGGGATATGAGATGTTGAATTAAATGTACTCCATGTATCCTTCCAGCTCTATAATTCTATGAACAATGTCTTTTTCTTGATAAGCAAAAATTTTATGAAGACTTTTCCCATAATCATTCCTTCTAATCTTTGGTTTTGTTTTTCCTTATCCTTATTACTGTTTCTTGATCAATTTTTCCCTCTGCCCATACTTTCCTAGTCCTTAAAGATATATAAATATTGATAATTGTAACTATATTCCTAACTCTTAACCTAACCATGTTTTTTATTTTTTTCTTCCTTTCCACCTCCCTCCAGACCTCATGTACTTAAAATCACATACTTTCTCCTCATTGCTGACATTAATTTGGAGCTACATTCAGCCTTTTTGTCTCATGTCCATTATCAATAACAAATCTTTATTCAATATGTAACAAATATTTAATGAATTCCTACTATGAGAGAGGTCCTATTTCCAATCTTGGGATACTTCAGGGTACGAAATAGACAACAATTTTGCCTTCATAGAGGTTATATTCTTGGAGGGGGGAAGACAGATAACAAGTAATAAGTGAGAATAAGAGCATTTAATAATATGTAACAGAGGTGAAAGCTACAGAGAAAAGGCAGAACAGGGTAAGGGCACTGAGGAGTGAGTGTGAGAGAGCGATATGACAGATATGATAGGAGCAGAGGGCTACTTTGTGTTCTGGGAAAGCCTCTCTGAGGCAATACAGTGTGACTTCAGAGATGACAGGCCAGCCAGGAGAAGGGAAGGGAAAGTGTTTTAGGGCAGAGTAAAGAATGGGTGAAAAAGTCTTTTCTGAAGCCAAAATAAGCATATCAAATTCATCCATAATGGTCAAAAAAATCTAAAATTCAGGTAAGTGAAGACAGCTTGCCTTTTAGATTCACGGCAATGATAAGTTAAAAGAGTCTGTGCTCGTTCTTATAACTGAACATGTGGTTAATTGCGTACGGAGGATATACACAGACTTATTTTCCTTTCTCCCTCCAATGCAAATATATTTATTTGTTCAGGTGACCTTGTTCTTACAAACATATTTTACACTTTTGCAATGAAAGCATATAGTATTTCCGTCTCATAGTAGGTCATAAATGTTTTTCTTCTTAAATTTAGTGTTTACAGTTATACATTTTGTGACTACTTAATATGAATAGTATTGATGTTCCGCAATTTATTAAGCTATTCCGTAATATTGGACATTCATTTAGGATTTTTTTTTAATTTTTTACTACCTTAGATAAATATATAGCTAACTTAAATCATTTGAATCAGTTAGTCATCCAATACAGTGCTTTTAAAAATGTACCCTTTCTTATTGTCCCAGTTTAATTTACTTAGATATTTTTGTATAATTTAGAAGGTAATTAAAAGGTATGGTACACAAAAATTATCAAGAGGATAGATCTCGTGTTAAGTGTTCTTATCACCAGAAATTTTTTCTAAAATGTGCAGCAAGAGTATTTTTAAAATATAAATGAAAGTCTTTTTACTATTGAGGTAACATTGGTTTATAACATTATAAATTGCAAGTGTACATCGTTATATTTCAATTTCTGTGTGGACTACATCACGTGCACCACCCAAACTAATTACTACACATCACCATACACGTGTGCCCTCTTTCCACTTCTCCCTCGTCCCTCCTCCTTCCCCTCTGGTAACCACCAATCTAATCTCGTATCTATGTGTTTGGTTGTTGTTGCTATTTTTGTCTTCTACTCATGAGTGAAATTGTATAGTATTTGTTTTTCTCCATCTGACTTATTTTGCTTAGCATAATACCCTCAAGGTCCATCCATGTTGTTGCAAATGGCAAAATTTCATCTTTTTTATGGCTGAGCAGCATTCCATTGTGTGTATATACCACATCTTCTTTACCCATTCATCCATCAGTGGGCATTTGGGTTGTTTCTGAGTCTTGGTTATTGTTTTTGTTTTTTTTTTAATCTTTTGTTTATTGCAGTAACATTGGTTTATAACATTGTATAAATTTCAGATGTACATCATTATACTTCTTTTTCTGCATGGATTGCTTCATGTTCTCATGTTCACCACCCAAATACTAATTACAACCCATCACCACACACATGTGCCTAATTATCCTTTTCACCCTCCTCCCTCTCTCCTTCCCCTGTGGTAACCACCAATCCAATCTCTGTCTCTATGTGTTTGTTTGTTGTTGTTATTATCTACTACTTAATAAGTGAGATCATACGGTATTTGACCTTCTCCCTCTGACTTATTTCACTTTGCATAATACCCTCAATGTCCATCCATGTTGTCACAAATGGCTGGATATCATCATTCTTATGGCTGAGTAGTATTCCATTGTGTATATATACCACATCTTCTTTATGCATTCGTCCCTTGATGGGCACTTAGGTTGCTTCCAAGTCTTGGTTATTGTGAATAAAGCTGCAATGAACGTAGGGGTGCAAATATCTTTATGCATTTTTGTTTTTGTGTTCTTTGGATAAATACCCAGAAGTAGAATAACTGGATCATATGACAGGTTTGTTCTTAATTTTTTGAGGAATCTCCACACTGTTTTCCATAGTGGCTGCACCGGTTTGCATTCTCATCAGCAGAGTATGAGGGTGATCTTTTCTCCACATCCTCTCCAACACTTGTTATTTCTTATCTTGTTAATTATAGCCATTCTGATGGAAGTGAGGTGATATCTCACTTCTGTTTTGATTTGCATTTCCCTAATAATTAGTGATGTTGCACATGTTTTCATGTGCCTGTTGGCCATCTGTATATCTTCTTTGGGATAATGTCTGTTCAGATCCTTTTCTCATTTTTTAATTGGGTTGTTTGTTTTTGTTATTGTTGAGTTGTATGAGTTCTTCATATATTTTTGGTATTAACCCCTTATCAGACAAATAGTCTGCAAATATCTTCTCCCAATTGTTAGGTTATCTTTTTGGTTTGTTGATGGTTTCCTTTGCTGTGCAAAAGCTTCTCAGTTTGATGTAGTTACATTTGTTTATTTTTTCTTTTGTTTCCCTTGCCTGAGTAGACATGGTATTTGAAAAGATGCTGCTAAGACCAATGTCGAAAAGAGTACTGCTTGCCTTTTCTAGAAATTTTATGGTTTCAGATCTTACATTCAAGTCTTTAATCCATTTTGAGTTAATTTTTGTGTATGGTGTAAGATCATGGTCTACTTTCATTTTTTTGGATGTGGCTGTGAAGTTTTCCAAACACCGTTTATTACAGAGACTTTCCTTTCTCCATTGTGTGTTCTTGGCTCACTTGTTGAAAATTAGCTGTCCATAGATGTGTAGGTTTTTTTCTTGAACTTTTGATTCTGTCCCATTGATCTGTGTCTGTTTTTGTGCCAGTACCATGCTATTTTGATTACTATAGCTTTGTGGTATATTTTCATGTCAGGGATTGTGATGCCTCCAGTTTAGTTCTTTTTTCTCAGGATTGCTTTGGCTATTTGGGGTTTTCTGTTGTTCCATATAAATTTTAAGATTCTTTGTGCTGTTTCTATGAAAAATGTCATTTGGACTTTGGTGGAGATTGGGTTGAATCTCTAGATTTCTTTAGGAAGTCTGGATTTTTTAACTATGTTAATTCTTCCAATCCATGTGCACAGGATATCTTTCCATCTCTTATGTCTTCTTCAAAGTGTTTCAAAAATGTTTTATAGTTTTCAGTGTACTGGTCTTTCACTTCTTTGGTTAAATTTATTCCTACTTATCTTATTCTTTTTCTTGAGATTGTAAATGCGATTGTATTCTTAATTTCTATTTAAGCTATTTCATTCTTAATGAATAGAAACATGATGAATTTTTGTGTGTTGATTTTGTACCCTGCAGCTTTACTATATTTGTTTATTTTTTTCTAAAAGTTTTTTGGTGGATTCTTTAGGGTTTTCTACATATAAAATCATGTCATCTTAAATAGTGACAGTTTTATTTCTTCCTTTCCAATTTGGGTCTATTTTATTTCTTTTTCTTACTTGATTGCTCTGGCTAGGACTTCCAATACCACGTCAAATAAGAGTGGCAAAAGTGGGCATCTTTGTCTTAAAGGGATAGCTTTCAGTTTTTCACTGCTGAGTATGATATTAGCTGTGGGTTTGCCATATATGGCTTTTATTATGTTGTGGTATTTTCCTTCTATGCCCATTTTATTCAGAGTTTTTACCATAAATGGATGCTGTATCTTGTCAAATGCTTTCTCTGCATCTATTGAGATGATCATATGATTTTTATTCTTCATTTTGATGAGTGGTGTACCACGATGATTCACTTGTACATGTTGAACCATCCATGCATCCCTGGAATAAATTCCACTTGATCATGATGTATGATCTTTTTAATATATTATTGTATTCTATTTGCTACTATTTTATTGAGGGTTTTTGCATCTATGTTCTTCAGAGATTTTGGCCTGTAATTTTCTTTTTTTTTTTTTGGTGAGGAAGGTTAGCCCTCAGCTAACATCTGTAGCCAATCCTCCTATTTTTTGCTGAAGAAGATTTGGCCTGGGCCTACATCCATGCCTATATTCCTCTACTTTATATGTGGGATTCCTGCCACAGCATGGCTTGATAAGCGGTGTGTAGGTCCACTCCCAAGACCCAAACCCACGAACCCCAGGCCGCCAAAGCGGAGTGCACTAACTTAACCGCTATGTCACCAGGCCAGCCCCTGTAATTTTCTTTTTTTGTGTTGTCCTTGTCTGGTTTTGGTATCAGGGTTACATTGGCCTCGTAGAATGAGTTAGGAAGCTTCCCATCCTCTTCAAATTTTTGGAAGAGTTTGAGAAGGATAAACATTAAATCGTCTTTGAATGTGTGGTAGAATTCACCGGGGAAGCCCTCTGGTCCTGGACTTTTGTTTTTTGAGAGGTTTTTCATTAATGTTCCAATCTCCTTTCTGGTGATTGGTCTATTCAAATTCTCTATTTCTTCTTGATTCAGTTTTCAAAGGTTTTATGATTCTAAGAATTTATCCATTTCTTCTAAATTATCCAATTTGTTGGTGTACAGCTTTTTGTAGTATTCTCTTATAATCTTTCGTATTTCTGAGGTGTCCGTTGTAATTTTTCCTCATTCTTTTCTGATTTTATTTATTTGAGCCTTCTCTCTTTTTTCTGGGTGAGTCGTCTCACTGAAGATTTGAAAATTGTGCTTATCTTTCCAAAGAACTAGCTCTTAGTTTCATTGATTTTATTCCATTTTTTGTTAGTTTCTATTTCATTTATTTCTGCTCTGACTTTATTATTTCCTTTGTTCCTTCTACTAATTTTGAATTTTGTTCTTCTTTTTCTAGTTCCTTTAGGTGCACTGTTAGATTATTTGAGATTTTTCTTGTTTATTGATGTAGGCCAGTATTGCTATAAACTTGCCTCTTAGTACTGCTTTTGCTGTATCCCATAAATTTTGGCATGTTGTATTTTCATTTTCATTTGTCTCCAGGTATTTTTTTATTTCTTCTTTGATTTCTTCTTTGACTCAATAGTTGTCCAGTAGAATTTTCTTTAATCTCCACATATATGTCACTGTTCCAGCTTTCTTCTTGTAGTTGATTTCTAGTTTCATACCATTGTGGTCAGAAAAGATGCTTGGTATTATTTGAATCTCCTTAAATTTATTGCAACTAGTTTTGTGGCTTAATATGTACTCTATCCTGGAGAATGTTCCACTTGCATTCAAAAAGAATGTGTATTCTGAAATTTTTGGATGGAATGTTCTGTATATATCTGCTAAGCCCATCTGGTCTAATGTGTCATTTAAGGCCAACATTTCTATGTTGACCTTCTTTTCAGATGATCAATCCATTGATGTAAGTAAGTGAAGTGTTAAACTCCCTTACAATTATTGTATTATTAATTATTATTATTGTATTATCATTATTATTATTGTGTAATTATTAATTATTGTATTACTGTCAATTTCTCCTTTTATGTCTGTTAATAACTGCCATATGTATTTAGGTGCCCCTACGTTGGGTGTATAGATATTTACAAGTCTTATATCCTCTTGTTGGGTTGTTCCCTTTATCATTATGTAGTGACCTTCTTTGTCTCTTGTTACAGTTTTTGTTTTAAAGTCTGTTTTGTGTGATATAAGTATTGCTACTCCAGCTTTTTTTTTATTTCCACTTAGATGGAGTATCTTTTTCCATCCCTTCACTTTCAGTTTGTGAAAGTCATTGGCTCTGAAGTGTCTCTCTTGTATGCAGTATATATACGGGTCTTGTGTTTTTAACCATTCAGCCACCCTACAGCTTTTGATTGGAGCATTTGGTCCATTGACATTTAAAGTTGCTATTAATAAGTATACTTATTGTCATTTTGTTCTTTTTTCCAGGTGGTTTAATAGTTCTTCTCTGTTCTTTTCTTCTTCTCTTGTTCTCTTCCTTTGTAATTTGATGTGTTTTTTTACTGTTATGTTTGGGTTACTTTCTCCTAATTTTTTGTGTATTTATTATTCATTATATTTTGTGTATATAAATTTATTACATGTATATCTTATTTATTGGGTTTCTGGTTTGTGATTACCATGAGGTTCATATATAATAACATATGTAAATAGAAATTTATATTAAGTTGGTCTCTTAAGTTTGACATCTTTCTAAAAGCCCTACACTTTTACTCTCCTCCCCCTATTTTATGTTTTTGGTATCATATTTAACCTCTTTTGTGTGTGTGTCTGTGTGTGTGTGTATCCCTTAACCTCTTAACATGGAGATAGATATTTTTAGTACTTTTGTCTTTTATTTGTTTATTTATTTTGTAAGGAAGATCAGCCCTGAGCTAACATCCATGCTAATCCTCCTCTTTTTGCTGAGGAAGACCAGCTCTGAGCTAACATCTATTGCCAATCCTCCTCCTTTTTTATCCCCCAAAGCCCCAGTAGATTGTTGTATGTCATAGTTGCACATCCTTCTAGTTGCTGTATGTGGGACGTGGCCTCAGCGTGGCCAGAGAAGCGGTTCATCAGTGCGTGCTTGAGATTCGAACCCGGGCCGCCAGTAGCGAAACGTGCGCACTTAACCACTAAGCCATGGGGCCGGCCCAGTACTTTTGTCTTTTAATCTACGTATTAGCTTTATAGGTGGTTGATCTGCTACCTTTACTCTATATTTGTCTTTACCAGTCATTTTTTTCTCTGATAATTTTCTTTTCCTATTTGTGGTCTTTTCTTTTCCACTTAAATAAGTCCCATTAACATTTCTTGTAAGGCCAGTTGATTGGTGATAAACTCCTTTAGTTTTTGCTTCTCTGGAAAACTTTTTATCTCTCCTTCCCTTCTGAATGATAACCTTGCCAGGTAGAGTATTCTCGGTTGTAGTTTTTTCCTTTCAGCACTTTGAATGTATCATGCCACTCCCTTCCAGCCTATAAGGTTTCTGCTGAGAAGTCAGCTGATAGCCTTACGGGGTTTCTTTTGTACAAACTTGTCTTTCTCTTGCAGCTGTTAGGATTCTCTCTTTATCTTTAATTCTTGACATTTTTATTTTAATGTGTCTTGGTGTGGGCATCTTTGGGTTCATCTTGTTTGATGTTCTTTGTGCTTTCTGTACGTGGATGTCTGTTTCCTTCTTTAGGTAAAGAAAGTTTTCAGCTATTATTTCTTTAAATAGATTCTCTGTCCCTTTGTCTCTCTCTTCTCCTTCTGGGGCACCTATAATATGGAGGCTAGTAAGCTTGATGTTGTCCCAGAGGTCCCTTAGACTGTCCTCATTCTTTTTAATTCTTTTTTCTTTTATCTGTTCAGCTTGGGTAATTTCCTCTACTCTTTCATCCAGCTTGTTGATTCATTCTTCTGTGTCATCTACTCTGTTGTTGATTCCCTCTAGTGAATTTTTCATTTCCATTATTGTATTCTTCAGTTCTGATTGGTTCTTTTTGATATTTTCAAAATCTTTGTTGAAGTTCTCACTGTGTTCATCTATTATTCTCCCAAGATCACAGAGCATCCTTATGACTATTAGTTTGTACTCTTTATCAGGTAGATTGTTTATCTCTGCTTCATTTAATTCTTTTTCTTAGGATTTGTCCTATTTCCTTATTTGGAACATATTCCGTTGTCTCCTCACTTTATCTACCTCTTTGTGCTTGTATCTATGTATTGGGTAGATCAGCTACATCTCCCAATCTGAGGGATGTGGCCTTATGTAAGAGATGCTTTATGAGGCCCAGAAATGTGCTTCCCTCTCATCATCCGTTCCAAATGTTCCAGGAGTATCTCCTGTGTGGGCCGCATGTGCCTTCCTGTTGTGGCAGGATTGCTTTTGCTGCGTGTACATGGGTAGGCTAGGCTGGCCCCCAGGACACCTGGTTATAAGGCTCAGCTGTGAGTGGCTGGTATGACCACTTTAGTCACTTCATTGGGTGGCACAAGCCCCAGCACTGCTTGCCACAAGGTCTAATAGCACACACCTGCTGTTGTTTTGCTGTTAAGTGAGTCAGGCCCCCAGTGTGGCTGGTTGCTAGGATCATGGGCTCACAATTGCTGTAGGCCTCCAGCCTGTGAGGTGGTTGTCAGCTCTCTCAGGGGCACAGCTGGGTGGGGTTGGCCCCAGGCATAGCAGCACAAAATCTTTTCAGGCGTTGGAAGGTGGTACAGATCCCTTGTGGCTGTTTAAGATGGCCAGTGGCACAAATCTGCTGCAGCTGACACACCCCACTGCCCATGGGCCCACACATCCAGCTAATGCAGTCTCACCACACATACATGTCCTGCCCCACTGAGGCTGACCCAAACTCCGTGCTACAGAGGGCCCACACACCCCACCTATATGAAACCACAAGCTCCCTATAGGTTTGCTGGTGGGTGTGGTCAGTCCTTAGGGTGGGCTGTCTATCCTGGCTGAGCTGGATTAAATCAGTGCTCTAGCAGGTAGGGCAAACATCTGTGATAACAGACCAGGAAGATATCCAATGGCATCTGTCAGCTTCTGTGTCAGCACGTCTGTACTAGGTCACAATAATGGCCACCACTAGTGTCTCAGTCCCTGGGAAGGAGGGCCCAGCCACCTCCTGTCTGTCTGATTTATATATATATATACATATATATATATATGTATATATATATATATAAAGAGTATACATCAGAAATGTTTGGAATAAAAAGTGTTCATCTACTTTTATATAGACTCAAAACTGGAAGAAAAGTGAACTCATGAATAAATTATACTATAGCTATAAAATGGGATACTACAAAACAATGGAAAGAATGAAGTCTTGCTACACAAAACAGCAAGAATAAGTTTTGCAGACATAATGTTGAAACCAGTTACAATAAAATACATACTTTATTATTACATATATAAATTGGAGCATACTTATACTAATCTGTGGTGATAAAGGTCAAAAGAGGGGAAAAGACTGAGAGAAAACATGAAGGATGCTTGGAGGTTACTGGAATTGATCTATTTCTTTATTTGGGTGGTGGTTATACTGGTATATTTATCGTGTAAAAAATAAAGCTGTACACTTAAGATTTGTGAACTTCTCTGTATGTTATATTTCAATAACAACGTTTACCCAAGAAGTGAACAACACATCAATTTATCTCACTTTGAATATATATACCACTGTACGACTTTTTATTTTAATTAAATGCAAGCAAAGAATTAGCCCTTGTCAAGTGGATTTAAAACACCAGAGTAAAAAAAGACATTTCTCCAGGAATAGCTACACGTCTTTGTCACCAGAAACTTCTGCAGATGAGTATCTATCCTATTCCTGAAGATTTGCAAAGAAAAATATACCATACCCACTATTGTGAATTCATTCCAAGCACTGAGATCAGAAACGGGATACTAAATAGGTAATTCCAAATCAAAAATCAACTTTAAAATCCCTGCTATTTCTTTAGGCAATAAAGTGACTAAGCAAAGGAAGGTACGGCACTTTCTGCTCTTGTTTTGCAGGAGACATGTTTGCTGGGAGCCGTGTCCTCAACCAACCCTGCCCCACTGAGTTTGTGTTCCGTGTGTTCACAGCTGTCCCTGAATTCCAGGTTCCCCTGTTCCTCCTCTTCCTCCTCCTCTACTTGATGATCCTTTGTAACAACACAGTCATCATCTGGGTGGTGCACGCACATAGCTCCCTCTGTACCCCAATATACTTCTTCCTCTCCAACTTGTCATTTGTAGAGATCGTCTACACCACCGTTGTGGTGCCCTTGATGCTTTCTAACATTTTGGGGTGCCCAGAACCCCATTCCGTTGGTGGGCTGTGGGGCCCAAATGTTCTTTTTTGTCACCCTTGGCAGCACGGACTGTTTCCTCTTGGCAGTCATGGCGTACGATCGCTACATGGCCATCTGCCACACACTGCACTACACCCTCGTCATGACCCCGAAGCTGTGCGTCCAGATGGTGGCCAGCGCCTTGGGCCTGGCCCTCTTCCTCTCCCTGCAGCTCACATCCTTAATCCTCACCCTGCCCTTATGCGGCCACCACCGCGAAATCAACCACTTCCTCTGTGATGTGCCTCCGGTCCCGTGGCTGGCCTGCACGGACATCTGCGTGAACCAGGCCGTCCTCTACGTCGTGGGTATCCTGGTGCTGACCGTCCTGTTCCTGCTTATCTGTGGCTCCTGTGTGTTCATCACCTGCGCCATCCTGCGCATCTGTTCTACTGAGGGCCGCCGCTGGGCATTCTCCACCTGCTCCTCCCACCTCACCGTGGTCTTGCTGCAGTACAGCTGTGGCAGCCTGGTCTACTTGCGTCCCCGGTCAAGCACCTCAGAGCATGAGGACTGCCAAATCTCTCTGGTCTACACATTTCTCACCCCTTTACTCAATCTCCTGATTTACATTCTGCGCAACAAGGATGTCAAAGATGCTCTGAGGAATGCCATCATGGGTAAGGCAGCATCTGACACCAGTTGAAGGCTTAGGGGGCCTGGGGTGGGTGTCTGTCATTTGCCATAATAATAAACTCTAAATGACAAATGCAGAATTATAATACTTTATCACACTTTGCAGTTGATATTTCTCTTTTGCCATATTTACCCCATGTCCACAATCTGCATTCATTTTCTTGAAGTGCTTTGAATAAGATTTGAAAATTTGTATAAAACTTCCAACGCAGGCGCTCTAGTGTCCTAGCCCTACTTTAAAGATCGCAGCTCACTGTCATCACACCCAGGGCAATTGCTCTGTCAGGAGCCCTCCATACACCCTGGGAATAAAGCTTGCTTCCCTTAGACATCCTGCCTCCTGAGGAGGGAGTAGGGTTAGTTTATCCTGTGAAAAGTGCCTTAAGTAAGGACTATTCATAAAGACATATTTTACTCAAAGAAATAAGTTTTATTATTGTTTTAGATTTGAATGTATGGCAAACAATTTCTTCTTTAATGCATCAATTTCCCTCACTCCATATATCCCAACTGGTCACCTTCACTTTCTTTCATTCTACCACTCCAGGAAACGGTCAGGAATTAGCGTTCTTTGACTAAGCACCTACTATGTGTCAGTCATGCTAGAGTATTGAAACCTGCCCCTGGTTGATGCCAGCACTGCCTGCATGAACCATCTATACTGGTGGCTTTCACAAAGCTTCAGCTCTTCCTCTTTGCTGACCTCTTCCTGTGCCTTCATAATGGCTGCTGCTCGTAGATCCACTCAGCAGGTGGCACCACTGTTCCTCCCACCCTCTGCTGGATGGCTGTAACATCTTCCTGCACCTGTGCCCCAAACACAGCTAAATCCTCAAGTAGAATCGGCTTCCCTCTCTGGTGATAACAGCTGACACCACACTGCTAAACCTTCCCATTTATGTCCTGAGGAACAATGAGGTGAAGAGGGCTCCAGAGACAGTTCTTAGGAATCATCTCTCCCAGTACGACTAGAGGAGAGTACAACCTCTCAGGCATGGGTCTGGAGCCAGCCCATAAACCTGGGCCTAGTTAGCATCTCCAAGAAGAGAGTGAGAGTGTCTGCCAGTGGGTATGAAAACTGATCTAAGAAATTGGTGTAACCTTTCTGAATGTCATATAGCTAAGTATACCAAAGGCCTAGAAAAGTTTCTATTCTGTGCTTCGATAATTCTTATTCTAAAATCATAACCTCAAAAAATTAACAGAGTCAAACAAAACTGAAAATATAAGATTATTTCTTAAATGTAGAAAATGAAAAGTTATTAAAATTAAGCTTCCAATGCTGGATACACAAACACAGCATCATTAAAATTATATTTAAATTAATATTTAATAATAAGAGGTAATATTTATGATTATAACTATAAGTGATAAAAGCAAGGTACAAACCTTTGTTTAAAATAGGAGCCCAATTTTGTAAAAATACATATGTGGAATGATGAATAGAAATAAACAAAAAGTTGACAAGTGTTATCCGTGGTTTGTAGCATTAGGATAATTTTTTCTTCTTTATTGATTTATGCATTTTTCTACGTTTTTTCAAATAAGATTATATTACTTTTATAATCAGAAAAATGATAATTTCTGAAAAGAATCTGAGGCTCCTATAGATTTATCTGGCACATAAACCTCCCATCATCACAGCACGATCCTCCTCCACTTTTCATTATTTTTCCTGGATTAACATTTTTTGTTTTCATTAATTCATTTTCTCTTCAAAACTATGTTTGATGCTTTTAACTTTTAAGCTGATTTCACACGGGAATAAGGAGAAGAACTACAAAGTGTTACTTATTCTGGGAACAGTCATGGATTTAACAATATATTCGAAATGCCTTCACTTCCAACTAAATGTTGGAGGAGAGGAACAGAACTCTCTGGTCGGCAGGTTGCTTATCAACATGTCCGGGCCAAGTCACATCAGAACATAATAAATCAATTAAATGTACACTGTGCTAGGCATTGTCTGGAATGCCTACCAAAGGAAAATTTTCAACTGCATTTTCATGCCTCCTTTCATTTTTATTTAATGTCACAAATCATACAGAAAATTAACCTGGAGCTCTAAAATAAGAGATGGAAATGTTACTCTGTTGGGAAGAAGGCCCTAAAGAATTGATCAGTCCTTTCAACTGAATTACTGGGCTCCCCTGGATGTCTTTCTGCACATATTTTAGCTGCATAGAATGAGGTCCTCCATCTTAATGAAAATATTTTCCCTTAATATAAGAGTCTTTCCATGAATTTATTACATTCTGGAAATAGAACACTGAGTGGAATATCAGCACATCATGAACTAAACGATGGGACTGAAATATCAATCTATGATATTTCTGGTTAGAAAATGATGATCCCCTCATAACAAGGTAGCCTCCTGGTAGCATAAATGGAACTTACAAAACTACTTTAGGTTTCCTCCACTTTTCCTCTCCTGTATCTTCACCACTTCTTTCCAAATCCTGCTCATCCCCTTCATGCAGCCTTTTGGATTTGTGAGCCTGTCTTTGGTATCAACTACCTTATAGAGACAAACTTGCCCAGAAAGCAACCTCTCTCCTCACTGACATCCTCTATGTATGCCTTTCTCAATGAATTTTATTAAAATATATCTTATCAGTGTATTTAATTGAGTACATGTCTCCACTACTAACCAGCAAGTACCTTACGGCCAGAATACATGAAGAAATTATCTCCAGTAAGTTGTGAGAGTGGATTTTTCCATTTCTTTCCTTACTGTTTTATTGGTGGATGAAAGGAAGTGTTAGTCACAGTGCTGAGAGTAATGTTTCACGTGGGAATTCCTTCCTAGCATTTCTCAAAAAATTTATTTACTTTTATATCCAAATTCTGAGAAAAAGTAGTTGAGAAATCAGAAAATTAGAACAAGTATTATAATTCTGCTGCAAGAATTAAAGCATAATAAGCAACATAGAAAGGTTACGAGTTCACAGGAATCCACTCATGTCAAGGGGAAAGCAGGAGCAGGAAACAAGACACGTGATGTCAAAGGTTAAGTGTACATATCTAGAACCAGGACAAGAAGTGTTGGGAAAGAAGCAGTCACGATCTAACCAGTCAATCTTTCTTGTAGCTGTTTCCATGTGTGTGCTCATGGCCCCATCTGCTGCTAACAGTGAGTCATTCTTGCAAATAAAATAAATATTAATAAGTTTATATTCCTAGGATATTTTATACAAATCCTCTGGGTGATGTTCCAAGACATAACAAATTTTGGAAGCAAATAATTCCTTAAACTGTCAATTTTGATATGTGATTCTGTGTAGTGTTACTAATCTTATTGAGAGATCTGAATGTTTAGTTATTCAAATAGTACCCAATAATGTTCATGGGGCATTTTCCAGTCTTTGGCTGTTCACTATAATCTACACTACTTGGTATATACTAATACACTTAATATTTACAATTATCAAACAAATTTTGGATATCTACAATAACAAGTAAAGAGTATAATGAATGTTGAAAATATTTTTAAAATAATTTATAATTTCACGCCTGTCTTGACATGAGTACAGCCATGTTTGGCCGCTCCATTGACCTACAGCCACCAGCACAAAAAAAATATAAAAGCTGCTTTCTTCGTGGTGGGAACTGGCCCTTCTCCCATGGAGATAGTTGCAATGTGTAAGAATTTCAAGGTCCTTTGGGCGTCGTAGCACGAGACTGACTGGCCATCTGTGCTGGGCTGGGATGATAACCAGAAAAAACAATGCATGTCCACAACTACTGGGCTGGACAATAGCCAGGGGGCTCAGTGCATGTATGCCACTGATAACCATTTGTGCATGGGAACACTAAATGCTTGCTCTGTAAACTCTGTAGCTGCTTATATAAACTGCTGAAAACCGAGGCCTGGTAAGAGTTCCACCTGTGGAAGGGACGCCTTGCCCAGGACATGTGATTCCTGCCCAGCCATGTCGATTGATTGACAGGACTCTCCCAGCAGTGGGGCATGGATGTTGTGAGTAATTGATTTATTGTGAAGTAATTGATCTGATGTGTTCTCTTTACGGTCATCCTGGTGTTTCTCTTTCCGGTTGATTTGTGTCATTTCCCTTCAGTCGATCTGGTGTTTCCCTTTCCGATCAGTCTGATGTTTTTCCCTCTTATTATATGACCTATTCGAATCTGCCGCTATCTCAGCCGATCTGGTGTTTCCCTTTCCGATCGAGCTGGTGTTTTTCCCTCTTATTATTTGACCTATTCGGATCTGTTTGCAGACTATCGCCTTTCCTATCCTCTATATAATAAAATATACCTTCAGTCCATTTGTTTGGAGTGGAAATTTTCTTTTACATCTCCGATCGAATCCCCCAAACCTCTCATAACAACGCCTCCCTGAAAATTCCCAGGAATTTATATTTCTCCTTCCCACATGTCGAAGACCAAGGAAACCATAGAGGGAGTGTGTGTTTGTGCATTTTTGTGTCGTGTAATTGCAACTAGTGATTGTACATAGAGAGATGGCTAGATAAGGAAATGATTGAATGAGAGAAATTATTATACAACAACACATCCTGGGCAGACAGCCTGTTTTATGGATATCGGATGGGTCAAAAATAACCTGCAATGCCACATCATATATATCAATAGATATATTGATAACGATGACAATGTTCTCTCTTCTTTTTTTTTCTCTCCCTCTTGCTTTCTGTCTCTTTCAGTAGTGACTTTGAAACCACATTGTAAAATTACAGATTCTAGTGAAAATCAGTAGAAGCTTGAAATATGAGGGTGATTATTGCTTGGGCTTCTCTTTGCCCACTAGCTCCCACTCTCACTAGTTTGAGAGTTGTCCTAGTTGCCTCTTTTGGGTTCCAATACAGTCTCATGAGAAGGGAATAGCATGGTGCTCCTAGCACTGGGAAAAAGAGGCTACTCAACAGAGATGGAGCACAATTATGCATAACCATTCCCAGATACCATAGACAACATACTCGGTGACCTTTATAAGACTATTTAGAAAGACCTCTTGGACCCGGCCCAGTGGCGCAAGCGGTTAAGTGCACGCGCTCCTCTGCGGCGGCCCGGGGTTCACCGGTTCAGATCCCGGCACGCGCGACGCACCACTTGTCAGGCCATGCTGTGGTGGCGTCCCATATAAAGTAGAGGAAGATGGGCACGGATGTTAGCCCAGGGCCAGTCTTCCTCAGCAAAAAAAGAGGAGGATTGGCAGATGTTAGCACAGGGCTGATCTCCTCACAAAAAAAAAAAAAAAAAACTCTTTATGCCATAATGTAACAATTCCTTCAATAAATATTTATTATGGACATTCATTTATGTATTTTTTATTAAGGTATAAATGACATACAACATTATATTAATTTCAGGTATACAACATAATGATTCTATATTTGTATATATTACAAAATGATCACCACAATAAGTCTAGTTATCATGCGTCACCATACACAGTTACAGATTTTTTTTCTTGTGATGAGAAGTTTTAAGATCTACTCTCTTAACAACTTTCAAATATGCAATACAGTAGTATTAACTATTGTTGGCACATTGTACATTTACTCATTTTTAAACAAAATTTAAAGAGAATCTAGCACTATTTGCCAAAGTCTCTGACTCTCTGGATCTAATGTTCATGAGGGGAAACAAGACAATAAATAAACAGGCAAATGCCATGAAAATAAGCAGAATAGTGGTGAGGGTGGCAGCGATTTAGGATGAGAAGGAGAGTGTTGAGGGATAGTGACTTGGAAATGAAGAAGGGACAATACTATGTGCCAAGCACTGGTTATCTGCTTGGAATTCATAGACAAATCACAAGATACTTGCTTGCAAGTTTAAAGAATATGAGGAAAATAAACACAAGCAATTATAAATCAATCTTTTTTTCCCAGAGTAGAGGAAAATAATATATGCAAGAAGATCATTGTGTATGATATGTCAATGTCTTCCTAAACATAAGTTTTGGTAAGTTATTCTGAGTGTTCACCAAGAAGTGTTTATATATTTTTTTCCATGACACAGGAAGTCTTAGGAACCCTAGTTCCAAAATATCTGAATTGACAACTCCCTCCCACACGCACATACGAGGCCACAGCTTCCAGCAAATCCCTGTGGTTGTACCTAAGTGTCTTCCACTGGCTTATTCTATCATAAGTCTTCTTAGTCCTGAGAAATTGCCAGGTATCTGGTCTCTCTTCTCTTGTCTAATGTGAATTAACTTCCTATTAGACTGTATGGGAGGGTAACACCTTCAATTTCAATGTTGTCATATGTAGGAACATCCTTGGCTCTGCTCTGCCTCCCAGCTTCTGCTTCCAGAATCCAGCAAAGATTTAACATCTCAACCTCTGCTTATCTGGGAGAAAAGATAGGGCAAGAAAAGATGTTCCATTTACTTGATGTGATAATAGATTCAAATCTACTTGAAGCAAAAAGGAGAAAGTGGTGGGCTTGTTTTGTTTTTATTATATTTTAATTGAAATGTAAACAACATACAATAAAATGTATGGATCTCAGTTGGTTCAGTTGGATGTGTTGGGGCAATTGCATTCAATAACGAAATATTTTCGTCACCCCAGAAAGTTCTCTTGTGCCCCTTTGCAACCAATTATTTTCCCTACCCAATCAACCACTGTTCTGACCTCCATCACTATAGATTAGTTTTGCCCATTCGTGAATATCTTATAAATGGAACTCATACAGTATGTATTCTTTTGAGTCTGGCTTTTTTCACTTAACATAATGTGTTTGAGATTCATATAGGTGGTTGAGCATTTCAGCAGTTTTTTCTTTTTAATTCCTGAATAGTATCCCATTGTATGACTATACCACAATTTCTTAATCCAGTTTCTTTATCCAATGTGAGCTTGATTTTAATGTCTGTTGCACACTCTTTTTTCTTGCTCTTTTATGCTTGACACATGAGAGGCCACTGATCATTGGGTGGTTTCTCTGACTGGCCCCCATATTCCAGTTCTTTTCCACTCCCATCTCTCACTGTTCCAGAGCCTAACACAACTGCCTCAACAAGGCCTTTCTGGAGTTATTTTGTTGTCTGAGCCCTTGGTGATTTTATCAATGTTTATCTCAAACCAGCTAAGAGAGAAGGCTGGGATTGTGGAGCTCTTAAATTATACTCCCTAGGATGCTTACCTCTCTGGAGTAAACAAAAGAGGAGAAGCTGATAGCTATTGAGCTGCTAACTATGTTCCAGGGACCAAGTTAGTTGTTTTGCAAAGATCGTCTCCAGTTTATTGAGATGGAAACAGGGGCTCTAAGGAGTTGAATGACATGCCCAAAGTCACACACCCATTAAGTGGCAGAGCTGAATTTCAAACCCAGGTCTATCTCATTTCAAAGTCCCTGCTCTTTCTGCTGCATCAACCTGAAAGAGCATCAACCAGAGGGCATTGAACCAGGAACGACTCATGTGGATTCTCCTTTTCGTTGTACCCAAACTAATCAACTGATTTTAACAAGTCACCCATCCCTCTGGGGATGAATTTATTCATTTATACAGTGAATGATGTTCTCATTGACCTTTGTGGTGCCGTCCAGCTCTAGATTCCATGACTCTGTGGAATTATTCTACATCGTGTAATTTATGAATGACTAGCAATGTTTGGTAAGGAATCAGTAAATGCAAATCCAAACACCTTATCTTGACATTAATAGTGTGCAGGATCAGGCCACAAGTTACAACTTTGTTTCTTACTTCTGTATATGACCTCAATCTTAGCAATGCTGCTCTCTTTACTGAACCCAGGATATGCAATGAGTGGTCTTACCACTTGGTCTTTGTTCATACCATCCACCTGCTTCAACACCCTTCTCTGTGTCTCCCCAAATATATAAACCCTACTCATTTTAAAAGAATGGCTGTAGTTCACATCCTGCATGAAATATTTACTAATTACCTCAGTCCACGGATAGCTGTCTCTCGCCTGAATTCCTGAGGCATGTTCCCTGCCATGCTTGATATCTGACAGCAACCATTGCACTTATCTCCACCTGCCATTGGAAACTACAAGCTCTTACTTCTTGTTTACATCTTATATCTGCAAGTCAACTGTGAGCTCCTTGAGGATAGAACCTGAGTGTTAGCCCTTATGACTTCCCCATAATACTTAGGTTAGAACAAAATACAGAGTAAAGTCTAAGTAACGTTTTATTAATAAACTTTGAGTAGATAAAATGCAGTCAGAGACTCAGAAGATTTTTCCAAGTCCTTCTCTTTAGATAGGACTAACATTCAGGTTCTATCCTCAGCAATTTCACAGCATTGTTGAGAAAATGGGCTTCTTATTCTTGGAACCATGAACCAGGGTAATCCCTAACTCTGGACGAAAGACTGTAATGAGCAATTACAACAACCACAACTCAAAAGGTCAGGGCAACTAAGAATTCATACTCCTCAGGGAAAGAGTTCTGCGTCCCACAGAAAACAACCCAGATCAGCCAAAGTGTGAGCCAAGAGTGAGGAAATCTAACGAATGATGGAGGAGGAAGATGCAGAGTGTCAATCAGAGCCTCAGGGCCAGCTACAGATGTGAGGACTTGTTTTGCTAACACTCTTGCATTAGTTTTCCAAGAGATCAAGACTGGCTACCTGTTGAAGGGGTCTCAACAGTGAAAAGAATTAGTTCTGGGTGTGGGAGGGGCAAAAAAACTTAGGTATATTAATGGGTTTTGGCTCTTTAAAGCTCACCCTTGTCTGACCAAATCTTACCATAATATTTAATTTAATGGGAGAGGATAATGGATAAAAGTTCCTTAAGGGGATGTCTGGGCAATAATGAATAAAAGGTTGAGAAACACTGCTCTAGATCGACTGGATTTGTACTTTCCTCCTCAGTCTATTTTCATTCTTTTGGAAAAATGGAGGCACCATACTATACTATAGAGTCTAAAGATAATGAGAGAGCATGAGTAGATCTGAGGAGCACAAGAAGTGGATTGTATTGGACACAAACCTTATATAACCTCCTTGTTTCTAATGACCCTGCTCACCTCCCAAATTCTGCTACCTCTTTCCAAGGTCTCTCAGCTAGCAGACATCCACACCTGTGAACCACTCAATAATTATTCAATATTAAAAAGCCAAAATTTACAGCCAGCACAGTGGCATAGTGACTAAGTTTGCGGGGTCCACTTTAGTAGCCCAGAGTTCACAGGTTCAGATCCCCGGCATAGACCTATGCACCCAAGCTGTGGCATCAACCCATGCTGTGGCGGCATCCCACACACAAAATAGAGGAAGATGGACACAGATGTTAGCTCAGGGCTAATCTTCCTCACCAAAAAAAGAAAAAAAAAGCCGGAATTTATCTTTCATTTACAACTAAGAGGCCTGAGTGCTGAATCACTGAGTCTCCAGATTCCCTTCAATGCTGACATTCATTGAAGTAGTACAGATGGCCATAACTGATCCCCTTCCCTAGAGATGGCATCTCTATGGAGCCACAATCCCTAGTGCAGGAATTTAACTCAATTCTTGAGGTGTTTACCGAGTGTTCCCCACTACTAGGCACTAGACAGAAAACAGAGAAGGAATTTTCAAAGTACATACCGTATCACTGGGAACATAAGGCATATAGCAAAGAATTCACTTGCTATGAAGAGCAATAACCAACTAAGTTATAAGCAGAAAATCAAAGTAGGAAGGGGCACCTGAAGATAAACAAGCAAACAAAACAGTAGGGTTTCCCGTCTATTCCCCATTTACCTCATTGAGACTGGGGTGTGAAAACAACTGCCTGTCTTGAAGAAAACACTTCAGGGATATTATCCCAAAGGACTTAGAGGAAGCTATATGTCCCATGTGAGCCCAACACCATGACTCTATTAACTCTGGTGCTGCAGAAAAGAATCTTGTTCTGAAAAATACATAAGAGCTGTTCTCAGTCTCCCCTCTGCTACCCTGTAAACAAGAAGTTAAGCTACTGGGTCCAGATCCAGTAACTTCCTGAGATCTTACCATCTTTCAGAGGTGAGCCTTTTTAGACTTTAGTGCTTCTCTTAGACAGTGAGGCAGGTGCCTTAGGAACTCAGAAGACTTTGTGTGGGACTGCTGATGGGGGGAGAGGTAGGATAGGAAGGTGAGATTAGAGTTTGTCACTCAAAAATACACAATCCCCATTCTGGTCAAACTCAAACCAGCCCAGGGTTTAGAGATCACAGGATACTCTAAGCCCAGTCTGTATCTTGCCTTGAGGTTTAGATATAGATGCTTGCCAGTCCTTTATCTCATTTTAGTTTTGCCTTGGAATCTCCCTTCTACATACAAGTTTTCCCCTCTCTGATTTGTAAGCCAAGCTTCTCAGGGGCAAAAAGACCTCAGAGCTACTGCTCCAGGTTCCACTGCCTTCAGTTTTCCAGAATTCCAGAGTGGAGGTTTCATGTTTTTCTGGCCTCTTCATGGAAAGACAAGCTCTTTGGGGACTTGGCTATCTCTAGTCTTTGAGAGACAAGTGATTTTGGAGATAAGTAGAAGTGAGAAAAAAATGAGAAGGAGACAATGCTAAGAGAGTAGAAAGGCAGGAATCAAAACATCTTGCTGGGCTAGCCCCATGGTCTAGTGGTTAAGTTTGGCGCACTCTGCTTCAGTGGCCTGGGGTTCAGTTCCCGGGCACGGATCTACACCACTTGTCACTGGCCATGCTATGGTGGCGACCCAGACACAAAATAGAGGAAGATTAGCTCAGGGTGAATCTTCCTCAGGGAAAAAAAAAATCTTGGCTCTGAAGCCAATATTCTTTCCAATAAGCCACAAGGAAAACCATACTTAGTTCAATCTCCCTTCCCTGCCTATGGGTAACAACTTGCGTGGTCCCTATAGCTTTCTGGTCACTTTTAGTTTAAAATTAAGCTTTACTTTGCTACTAAAGACCCACTTCCAGGTATTCAAAAGCCCAGCCCAATTTAAAACTTCAATTTCACATCCTTCAAAGCATGTGTCCTCGCTCTTGAGTTCAGGTAGCTTGGGGATGTGCAGCAGTAAAGGGGAAGAATGGGAGTGGCGAAAAGGGTTCAAGTCTTCAAATCCATTTTCATGGAATAGTAGCAGTTGGTGAGTTATGTGTGGCAGGCATGCTTTGTCATGAGATTATGTTAGGTTCTTCAGAGGACCCCTCTCAGGGACTGCTCCATTAAGCACTTCCCTAACAAGGGCAATGAATTTTCTCCCTCATCTCTTTATGACCTGTCCTTCATAGGAGAGCCTCTCCATGACCTCCTACTGCTACAGCCTCCTCCACCCTAGTAGGCTGCTCCTCGGTTGGAGTCCCAACAAGGTGGCTTAAGCCCAACGACCTCTTGTAGCATTCACTTGGCCTATAGGTAGCTTATAGATTTATATTATGCCACAGATGAGGATGCAGGATGTCCCTATGATGCTTTCCCTGTATCGTTGCCATAGTGGCCTAGTCCAGTGAGCCTCCCACCTTTAAAAGTGAGAGGCAAACACAAGTCTTCAGGTTCTTATGTGTCTCCTAAATTTCCTCCATTCGTCTAGCATCTACATGTAAATTTAGTAAAATTCTGGTCTCTTTTCTTGTACACATTCTCCAAGACCAGTTCTTTTGGAGTCCTCCTCCTGGCTTGAGTGGGAAGGAGCACCCACACTACAGTATATTTCTATAGGCATTCCTAACCCTCAGTTGTTTTTACTTCCACAAACTGTTCACTTTAATGACTCTCAAATTTTCACCTTCTCAGATTTAAAGGATAGGTGGGATAGGTCTTAGGACCAGTTTGTTCATTTTTCAGTAATTCCCTCAGGGATAACTAACATCTTTAGAGTACGGAATACGTCTATTGTCGTCAATTTAGGGCATTAAACTACATTTGGAGCCAACTGTAAAAATCACGTTCACAATCATGTTAGAGTTTAAAACGTGTTCATTGAGAAGTATCTATCATGTCTCTGTCTTTTCTTTCTAAGGCATTTCCTGAGTCTCTGCACTGCTGACATAGTTCCTTATTAACTGGTCTTTTTCCACGCTTCATTCTCCTTCAGCCTAGAAGGAGTGCCTACCTCCTTGCAATGGCTGCAGCTAAATGGTACCATATTGGGGTTTCTTGTAGGGGTATGAAGATCTTGTGTTCCTTTCTTCAGATCTTCAGAAATATGCATCAAGGAAACCAAACCACCGTCTCTGAATTCCTCCTCCTGGGACTCTCCAACCAACCTGAGCAGCAGAAGCTCCTCTTTGTGCTTTTCCTGGGTATGTACCTGGTCACTGTGGTTGGGAATGGGCTCATCATTTTGGCCATAGGCTTGGATTCTTACCTTCACACTCCCATGTATCTCTTCCTTGCCAATCTATCCTTTGCTGATATTTCCTCCATTTCCACTTCAGTCCCCAAAATGCTGATGAATATTCATACCAAGAGTCAATCCATCTCCTATGAAAGCTGCATCACACAGATGTACTTTTCTATTGTGTTTGTTGTCATTGACAATTTCCTCTTGGGAGTCATGGCCTATGACCGTTTTGTGGCTATTTGCCACCCTCTGAACTATAGGAGCAGCATGCAACCTAGGATCTGCATTTTGCTTACAGTCATTCCATGGCTACTCAGTAATATTGTTGCCCTGATACATACTCTTCTGCTCCTTCGACTGATCTTCTGTGACAGCCATACTCTCCCACACTTCTTCTGTGACTTGGCCCCTCTGCTCAAATTGTCCTGCTCAGACACAATGATCAATGAGCTTGCTTTGTTCATTGTGGGCTTATTAGTCATTATCTTCCCCTTTGCCCTCATCCTCTTCTCCTACATCTGCATTGTCAGAGCTGTCCTGAGAATCTCATCCATAGAGGGAAAGTGGAAAGCCTTCTCCACCTGTGGCTCTCACCTGACAGTTGTATTGCTCTTCTACGGAACCATTATAGGGGTTTACTTTTTCCCATCATCCACTCACCGTGATGACAAAGATAAGATTGGTGCAGTAATGTTCACTGTGGTGACACCCATGATGAATCCCTTCATCTATAGCCTGAAGAACAAGGACATGAAAGGTGCCCTGAGAAAGCTCATCAGTAGGAAAATCTTCCTCCCATTGACGCCCTAGGCATCTAAATTCCTTTTATTGCTATAACCACGTGTATGATTCTGCCCAGAGTTTGTGGCATAGTTGTGATGGTTCAGCTTTTGATGAACTTTCAGAAATCTCTTCTATTCCAACTTCTGAGGATTTGGGGCTTTTGCACATAGCTCTGGTCTTGGAAGCAAGAACTCTAACCCCCACAGTAAGTCACAACAATAAGGCACCTCTTTATAATCTATGTTACTACAAACTTTGGTGCAAATTGTTTATAACTTAGACAATAACAAGTGCATGTTGTACCTACAGTCCAGCTTTTGCAGCTTTGAAGACAGTTGTTACTATTCCTTTATTCAATCTAGATTTCTCTAGGTCAGCTTTTCTCAATGTTTGTTTCACCAAGGTACTATTCAGTGGGATGTTTAATAGTTGTAAAAATGAAGGATCTGATCTTCAAATAGTTTGGGCCAAGTCTGAGTTAAATGAAGTAAAGGATCTTAATTAGAAAACTTCTCAGAGACTTTAGTATAGTATAAATCTCCAGGAGGGTAAGATGGTATGCAGCATTTCTCAAAACTAAACTTATTCAGTCATACAGAACCTCATTCATCACAGAGTGGTTCATGGGTCAAGTGTAGTGAAAAACACATTTGGGGAAATGTTATTTCAATGGAAAACCAGAAAGTGTGTCTATGGAAGACATCAGTTCTAGTTCTAACTCCATCCCCAAGTAGCTGTGAGACTTGAGGCATGTCAGCTCACATTCTTAAGTCTATTTTCTCACCTATAAAATGAGACTAAAATCAGACCCTTCAATGCCTTCTCTGCTCAACCAGCTGCAGGGGTCTTGGGTTCAGGTTGGCAATTATACTCACAAGATACACCAAGAATCAAATTTTAAGAAAGCTTTAAGAAAAGATACAGGACAGTGTCACAACATACACAATGCCAGTGTGATAGGGGTCCCATGATTCCCAGGCATGCCTTCTAAACATCCTAGTCATTCCATTACTTGGGATGTGCATGGTCATGAGAGAAAGTGCTCAGGGGGTGTGGACCACCTCAGTCTAGGGAATCTTCAGCTCTGGGACTCCTTAGCCATAATGCTTTGCTTATCAATAGCCCCCTCAGAGTTATGTGACTACCACCCATTTTCTGGTGCAGCTGCATCTTAGCAAATACAGGTTACTCATCAGTTACAGATTCCTCCATAGCCAATTTTAACAAACAGACGGAAGTGCTCGAGTCACTGCAAAGCCATTTTAGCAGGACTGTCATGTATCTTGGATACAGTGTACAGTTATATAATTTTTGAATTACTTGCAAAGGAGATTTGACCAAAGGTCAAACCTCAGACTTCTCTGAGGCTGAGAAAGGCTACAAACCAGGTTTGACTACTTTCCTTCCAAATCCCACCCTGGATGTACTCAGACTCTAGTGATGGAATCAGGCACTTGTATTCTGAAAACACCCCTCAAGTGACCCCGATGTGCTAAAGAATCACTGAACCACATGAACTCTGAGTTCCAGTCCAGCCCTGAGATTTTGTGAATCTAGATGCCTATTGATAGATGGAGAAGTCTTTCAGACATCCGTCTTAAAAATACTCTGTAGCTGCCCACAAGTGTGTGTTCTTTTTCCCTGTCAAAATCTTCTTTTTAAATATTTCCAGATCTGTAGCAAAATATTACTAGTTATTGAATCTAATTTCTCTAATAATTGCACTGTAGTGTAGAGAAAAGATCTTGGTCTAAATCTCAGCTTCTCAGCATATCATGATCCATTTATGTGATCTAAGGGAAATTATTAAAATATTGAAACTTGTCTCCATCTGTAAAATGGGAATAATAGTCCCAATATCCCAAAATTGTTTGTGGCTACATGGACATGTATATTAGACATATACTCACAAGATATGCAGATACTAGGCACTGCAGTGCCTAGTACATCATAGACACTAAAATTTAAAAAGCGTTCCTTTTTTTGTAACTGTCTCCTGTCTTCCAACTCCAATCTACCTGCCCTCCCAAACTCGGTTTATTAGTCCCCAGTCTAAGCTGACTTATATTCTTCTTGAAACATAAAAATCCAACCTCTTTAGTAGGAAATATATAATCAGCCACTTGCCTTTCTCTATGGTATCTCAAACTTATACCCTTCATTTGAGTTTTAATTCCACCTGCTTTTATATGGATTACCAAACTAGCCTCTTAACAGTCCAGCCTTCCTCAAGTTCCTCAAAATCCACCCTATCACCCCCACAGCTCCAACATGAAACATCACAGAGCTCTGCTCTCGTTATTCCACATGGTGTACTAGAGAGTCCCAGAGTTGTAATTGAGAGACTTGATATCTGGCTCATCTCTGCAGCTAACTCATTGTGTGGCAAGCCATGATAATAACCTCAGTTTCTTTTTCTGTAATATAACAATTGACCTAATACGAACAAGGAAGTTTTTACAACAGCATGTCTCATTAAAACCCATATATGTAAAACAGAATATGCAAAAAGGGATGCCTGTAAGGAGAGTCAAGAAAATATTATCAGTGGTTGTGATAGATTGTATTTTCCAAAAATGGACACAATATTTTCCATCCTACATGCTCTTGAAGAACCTTGCCATTTCCCCATCAAGAAGTGGAGTCCGTGTCCCTCCCCTTGAACCTGGAGGGCTTTGGGGACTGCTTTGACTAATAGCGTAGCCCAGGAATGGTGCTGCATGATTTCCAAGACTATCTAGGAAAAGCCAATACAGCTTCCGCCTGGCACTTCTTTCTCAGGTTGTGCACCTCTGGAAGCCTGAATTGCTGTGTAAGATGTCCTGCTGCTCTGAAGACGCCACGCTGGAGGGACCATGTGGAAGAATCACATAGAGTTAGAGAGAGGGGCCCAAGGTGCCCAGCTGTTCCAGCTCACACATCTTTGAGTCTTCCCAGCCAGTCATACAACATATGAATGAGTGAACACTCGTATGATCCCAGCCTCAGCTCTGACTGCAAACACATGAGACTTCAAGTGAAGACAGCCCTGCTGAGTCCAGTCAACCCCTAGAACTGTGAGAGATAACAATAAAATAACTCATTAAGTCCCTATAGTTTGGGGTGATTTGTTACACAGCCATATAACCAAAACAGTGGGTTTTTTCATGGAATAGAGTGATTTATTTTATACTCTGTATTGCTTTAACATCTTACAGTAACTGTCATTTTAGGAAGACAAAAAAACCTTTCTTATTTTAAGGAAAATACACTGTTTTGCCTATTAAGCTATCATGCTTAGCATGGTGTCATAATCTTCTCAGCTACATAAACATCAGTTGAGCATATCTGTAATTTTCTCTCTTTATTCTGGTTTCATCTAGCCCATATTTGATATAATAAAACCATCAGGGTTAGACCTGGGTCAATTGGTTTAAATTGATCATCAATGGTCCTCTATTACCTCTGACTTGCAGGTTCTACAGGAGGATGTATCCATTCTAAGGTAAAGCTCCATCAGCAGTGAATCATAGGGAAGCCGATTTGGCTAGAAATAGACTTGTATGCTAGTTAGGAGTTTGCATAGAAAGTGAATTGGGATTAAGTTTGGGACACAAAAGACAATTGGTTAAAAAAACAGAGGATCACAAACTTTTATGAAAACCTTGACAAGTTTTCACAGAGGAGAGGCATAAATCTGTACCTAGATGCTTCTATTTCCCTGAGTCATTCTCCTGTTTGTCATTTTTAACAAACATCTATTGTAAACCTTCTATTTACCGGTATCTGATTCTGGCCCTGGGACTATTAAGATGAATAATTCACAGTCCATGCCTTCAATGCACTCACAAACTAAAGAAAGAAACTGACATAAAAATAACTTTAAGTGATCTTTAAGACTGGATAAGCAAAGACACTATTTAGTCAATCATTAATATCATTAGATTTAGAAAGTATAAATATTTTGTGCAAAGCACAGTAAACTGAATTTTATGCTATACTTGTTCTTTTGTGTTAGCCATTTCTGAGAAAAGCCAACTTATGGTTTTATGAAAAAATTAACAGAAACTCCTGCCGTCCAAGTGTAGGAAACACAAATGCAAGAGAAATGTCTAGAAAAAAAAACCAAAAAATCCACACACCGGGTAGGAATGACTTGTAAGATCTGATGTATAAGTGTCAGCAAATATTCTTTTATTGATTCACTAAACAGATATTTTTTTGAGTAACTAGTGAGAGTCAAACGGAAATGAGACAGTGCTATTGTTCTCCTGGCTCTTACTTCATAGTGTGTGAGACAGACAATGAATATGTGAATAAATAAATGGTGGCAATAATACGAGGCAGCCAGAAGGCCTGTAGCAAAAAGTAAAGCAGCATCAGAGGATGGACGATGACACAGGATGGAAGGGCTATTTTAGGTATAGAGGTTCAGGAGCTGGAGAAGCCCTCTCTTAGGTATTAAGCCGAGAACTGAATAAAATAAAGAAGTGAGTCATCAGAAGATCTGGGGAAACACATTCCAAGACAAGGGAAGAGCAGGTATAGAGAAGCTGGTGTGAGAAGAGTTTGGCATCCTCAAGGAATAGTAAGCGGATGGGACTAGGGGCAAGGAGGGGAGAAGTAAATATAGTCATGGAGGTAGTTAGGGACCCAACCTGGCTGAATCTTATAGGTTATGGTAGAAACTTGGAATTTTGTTTAAATACTTTAAGTATTTAATAAAATAACTATTTAAATCCATGGGTCTAGGTGAAATTACCTGAGTGACTACACAGGGAGAGAAAGACCTGTGATGAAGCCCTGAGTAACTCTAATATTTAGAAATAAGGACTCAGCAATGAATTCTGAGGAGCAGCAGCCAAGGAGGTAGAAAACCAGAATAAAGTAGTGTCAGGAAGACTGAGGTAGAAAGTGAAAATTATTCCAAGAAAAAGGAGGGATCAACTGTTTCAAAAACCACAGGAGCCAAACCATCACTCCTGAAATCATACTTTCTAATCTCTCTTCAACCCAGGCAGCTATCATCCCTAGAGATCTCTTGACCAGTCCTGCATCCTCAGGGTTGAATTCAAATGGAAACTAGCTCCGTCACAACCTATTTCTCAGAAGATGATAATATCTCAAATTTCTTCTTTGGCTCCATCTTCCTTCCACCGCTTATGCCTCCCTCTATATTCTCCTTTTAAAAGAGGAATTTAGATGACTTAGAACTACAAACCCATTTTCAAACTGGAATATGGCTTTAGGCAATACATCTGTGACCTTTTTAACCAGCAAAGAATGCTCAGGAACATCTTCTACTTTCTTTGATAATGAAAAGAATACTATACTATGACCAAGTGCAGTTTATCCTAGAAATACAAGAAATATTTAACATTCCAGAAGCAATTAATGTAATTCACCATATTAATAAACACAAAATAAAACTATATGACCATCTTAGTGGAAGCAGAAAAATCTTTTGACAAAATCCCAAATCCATTCCTGATTTAAAAAAAAAAAATCTCAATAAACTGGGAATAAAGGGAACTCCCTTAATATGATAAAGGGCATCTATGAAAAAATTTACATAATAAATGATGAAAGACTAAATAGTTTCCCCTAAGATCAAGAACAGGACAAAAATTTACACTCTCATCACTTCTATTCAAAATTGTATTGGAAAGAAAATAAGTCAGAGAAAGACAAATACTGTGTGATCTCACTTATATATGGAATCTTGAAAAACCAAACTCGTAGAAACAGAGATCAAATTTGTGGTTGCCAGAGATGGGGTGGCAGTGGCAGGGAATTGGGTGAAGGTGGTCAAAAGGTACAAACTTCCAGTTATAAGATAAATGAGTTCTGGGTATGCAATGTACAACATGATGACTATAGTTAACAATGCCGTACGGTATATTTGAAAGTTGCTAAGATCGAAAACAGTACGGAGATTACTCAAAAAATTAAGAATAGAACTACCATACGATCCAGCTATTCCACTGCTGGGTATTTATCCAAAGAACATGAAAACACCAATGCATAAAGATACACGCACCCCTGTGTTCATTGCAGCATTATACGCAATAGCCAAGACTTGGAAGCAACCTAAGTGCCCATAAAGGGACGAATGGATAAAGAAGATGTGATATATATACACAATGGAATACTACTCAGCCACAAGAAATGATGAAATCCAGCCATTTGTGACAACATAGATGGACATTGAGGGTATTATGCTAAGTGAAATAAGACAGAGGGAGAAGGTCAAATACTGTATGATGTCACTCATAAGTAGAAGATAAAAACAACAACAAACAAACACATAGAGACAGAGATTGGATTGGTGGTTTCCAGAGGGGAAGGAGGGAGAGAGGAGGGCAAAAGGGATGATTAGGCACGTGTGTGTGGTGATGGATTGTAATTAGTCTCTTGGTGGTGAACATGATGTAATCTATGCAGAAATAGAAGTGTAATGATGTACACCTGAAATGTATATGATGTTATAAACCAATGTGACTGTAATGAAATAAAAAAAAAAAAAAGTTGCTGAAAGTAGATCTTAAAAGTTCTCATCACAAGGGAAAAAAATTTGTAACTGTGAGGTGATGGGTGTTAACTAAACTTATTGTGATAATGATTTCACAATATATACATATATCAAATCAATATGTTGTACACCTTAAACTTATATACAATGTAATATATCGATTGTACCTTAGTAAAACTAGAAAAATAATTTAAAATAAATAATAATATTAATGAGGACAAAAAAATTGTTTCAAATTCTAGCTAATGCATGTGAAAAAAGGAGATTAGTTGTTGCCTGAGGGTATGAAGGTGTGGGTGGTGGGAAGGGGCAGGTGGGAGAAAATACAATGGGGTAAAAGGAAACTTTTGGCAATGATGGAGATGTTCATTATCTTGATTGTGGTGATGATTTCTTGAGCGTGTTCATATGTCAAAACTTACCAAATTGTACATTTTAAAATATGTGCAGTTTACTTCATGTCAATTACACCTCAATGAAGCTGTTTTTTAAAAATCTTAGCAAATCAGAAGGAACTTCAGACACACCCCCTGAGTAGCATCTTATGAGATAATAGATGATAGATAGATGATTGATAGAACAAAATAATGAAATATATATATTTTTTAATGCTATTACATGGTAAGAAATAACAATGATCAGCTTTTGGATAGGAATTTTGAATTGTTAGGTGATCACTGAAGATTGAAAAGAAGACATGAAGGCAAGATTGCTTGGAGGCACTGTACAGCTAAACTACTTACTGGAGGAAGTTTGACTCAAGAGGTGCTCTGGAAGGGCTTCAGAAAGCAGTAGTTCATCTGAGCCAATCCTGCTTTTTCTGAGGGAGCTGCAAATTCCCCCAGATCCTTCTCATTGACCTACAAGGGAGCTAAGGTGAATTTCATGAACTTCATATTTACATCAGGCCAGAAGATAAACCCACCCTAGCCCAAACCTATCAAACAATGAGACCAAAAATGGAACTGAAGTCCAGGCCCCTCTGAAGTAAATTGCAACTGAGCACTGAGGGCTGGGAGAAATAGGGAAAAATGCAGACAAGTGTATATTATTTAAGAGTACACACTTTGGACATCTTCCCTGGTCTGCCAATTTGTTGCTGCAGAACTTGGGCAACTTACATAACCCCTTTGGGTCTCATTTCTTCCTTTTGCTAAATGAGGTCAATAATAATTACTTTCCATTAAGGTTGTTATGAGGACTAAGATAAATGATTCATGTAAAGCTTTTAGCATAGTGCCTAGCATTAGTTTAAGTGTACATTTAAGTGTATATTAGTTTAACAGTTAAGTTAAAAAGGTAGTAGTGAACTCTCCACTTCTGGAGGTGTCTGGATCAAGGCTAATGTCAGCCCAGGAGAGACAGTTCCAGACAGTTCTGAAATGAAGATGTTTACTGATCACCTATGGGTCCCTCTGCCCATCGATGCTCATTGGGCCATGGAGCCTGTGACTATCCCCATAATAACACTGATTAACATTTATAGAACTTCACTTGGCACCTTCCATTCTCCATGTGCACCAACTTGTTGTGAGAATAAGTGAGATAAGTAAAAATCCTGACCCAGAGTAAGTACTCAGTAAGTTTTATTTCACAGTTGAGAAAGCAGGCCGATAGGCCCTAACTAATCTGAAGCCATACAGCTAAGAAGTGACAGACTGGACACTTTGGTGCCAAATTCTGAGCTCTTTATACAAAACAAATGCCTCTATCACCTACTACAGAAGTTGATGTGTCAGGCGAACATTTGCGTGGCAATTAATATTTGAAAAATGGCCCCCAAGATGCACTCTGTGGAGTTGTTTCACCACATTCTGCAGTTTTTAAGTGATTTGTGCAAAAACACCTACGAATGCTGATGTTTGAACCTAAATCTCTTGGCCACCAGTGCAATATTTTCCCTATATCTTTTCCTAAACAAGCCCACCAAACACCTCTCTAAAATTTTTGTCATATGTCCTCAAAATGCAAGTTCCTAGAGTTCAGAAGCTGCAATTTATTTAATCTACACACCTCATTTTCTCATACACAACTATATACATGCGCATACACACACACACTGACACTTGCCGTCACATTACACAATACTAACTCATCAGGTCTATAAAATAAATGTTGTTGACTGCCTCCTACCTCTACAGATTGGACTTTTATCTTTTCTTTACCAGGTAAAAGGAAAAAGAAAAGTGCAACAATAATAAATTCAAGACTGAGCTATTATATGGAGTGGGCAGTAGGTCATAGCAGGAGGCTGTGTGTATGGCAGTTAAGAGCTCAGGCTCCATGGGGTGGAAGCCCCACTCTGCCGCTTGCCTGCTGACCTTGGGAAAATTACTCAACCTCCCTACGTCTCAGGTGCCTCATCTACCTGTAAAGCAGAGATGATAATAGGACATGCCTCATAGGGTTGTGGTGAGAATTAAATCAGATAATTCTTGTGGCCAACATCACAATTCCTGGAAGGTGATAATTGCCTAATAAATGTGAATTGTTATCTATTATCATTATCATTAGTTATTTTCAAAAACCACAGAAACAATAAAAAGGGAAACAATGAAAGAATAAATAATGATGGGATTTAGACAATCCCTTTGGACCAAAACAGTAGTTGTATATGTAGATAGATTTTTGATTTTACAAATATTTTTGATTCACTCATCAAGTATTTGTGGTGCCAGGCACTGCGCTACATTCAACAGATAGTAGTGAATAAGACAGACACAGTCCCTGCCCATTCATGCATTGGATCCTCAAAAATATAGTCCTATAGAGTATTTAAACCCACTTGGCAGATAAGAAAACTGAGGACTGAAGAAGTTGGAACTTAAAGGTAGACACTGGAACCTGGGATTAATTCATTTATTCAACAAATATTTATCGAGTGCTTCTTATATGACAGGTGCGTTGCCAGGCACTGGGCATACAGAAATGAATCTCACAGATAAAAATGCTTATTCTCATGTAGTTCACTTTTGTTGTGAGAATTAGACAATATCAAATATGTAAAACATCGTACATCAGATAGTGACAAGTATTACATAGAATAATAAATCAGAAAGTGGAGGTGGAGAGTTCGAGTGAAATTTTAAGTAGGGTTGACTCCCTACTTGTCTCCCCAAGTAGGTGATATTTGAGGAAAGACAGAAAGGATGGAGAAACTAAGGAATGACAGACGTATTTGACAAAACTCCATCTACAGGCTTCCAGAAATTTTTGGTCTGCTCAGGGCTTTCATAACAGCATCTTTTACCTCCTTATTCCTCAGGCTATAGATGAGGGGGTTCAGCATCGGGGTCACCACTGTATACAGCACTGACATCACTTGGTCTTCCTCTGAGGACAGGCCCGAGTTATCTCGCAGGTACATGAACATAAGGGTCCCAAAGAAGAGAGCCACAGCAGTGAGGTGGGAGGCACAGGTTGAGAAAGACTTGGCCCAACCCCCAGCAGAGCAGATCTGCATTACGGCCACGATAATAAACAGGTAGGACACTAAGATCACCAATATACAGGCAGGCATGACAAAAATGGCAAACACGATAATCACCACCTCCTGGATGTAGCTGTCCCCACAGATGAGTTTTAACAAAGGAGGGAGGTCACAGAAAATAAAGTTGATCTCATTGTTTCCACAAAAGGAAAGACTGAAGGCTGTGACCGTTCGAACAAAGGCACTGGAAAAACCAGCAACATAAGCCCCAGCTACTAAGCCCCAGCGGGCCCTCTCAGTCATGATGATGACATAAAGCAGGGGTCGGCATACGGCCACGTAGCGGTCATAGGCCATGATTGCCAAGAGGTAGCACTCAAGAGAAGCAAAGAAAGTGAAAAGGAAGAACTGAGCTGCACAGCGAGCTTGTGAGATGGCTGTGCCATGTTCCAGCAGCACAGCCAGCAGCTGAGGGACGATGACAGAGGAGTAGCAGATGTCCACAAAGGAAAGGTGGCTGAGGAAGAAGTACATCGGGGTGTGGAGCCGGCGATCTTTGCGGATCAGGATGATCATTCCCGCGTTCCCCAGCAGAGTGAGTAGATAGAAACTCAGAAATACCGGGAAGAGAGGAGGCCCCCACTCAGGACGTTCAGTGAATGCAATAAGGAAGAACTCTGTCACTACAGTGTAATTCCTCCCAGCCATCCATTCAGCGGTTTACCTGCGAGGGCTAAGACAAAAGAGCCAGATGAAGGAATCCCTGAAGAGAAGTTCAAGTCATTTCAAGTAAAAAGCTTTAATTTGAGTGTCTGGTATGTAGGTACTCAACTTCAACAAATTTTGCAGCCTAAAGTGGAAATGGACAAACACAGAGCTCACTAAAAGGAAGACAAAACGTGATGAATGCTTCTATTATACTAAGATTGGAGAGTAAGTGATTCCCTGACTTACAAGTCAGCTCTTGTATTTGCAACTCTGTCCCCAATTAGCTGTTTGATCTTACACAAGGCACTTAACCTCTCTGAACCTCAATTTCCTGTTCTGCTAAAAGGGGATCATAATATCTGCCCTGCTGCTGAGATAAGGTTAATGCATAGATTAAAACAGACGCAAAAGCGCACTGGAAAGCTAAAAGCATACATACGGTGGCTATTTAAAATTTTAAACAAATGCTTTAAGGAAGGAAAATTTATATTCTATCAACAAAAGAGCATGAACCAAAAAAGTCCACTAGCAATCAGCAAAGGGCTCTGCTTATTGGGATGTTTCTATTCTCAGTCTAACAACATGAATGTTTAACAAACAGCTGTTATCTTAATTAGAGTTGGCTGGCTTCTTAAGGGTTTTTTGTTTTTTGTAAGTACTAGCATTAACCTTGAAATGAAAAGAGCAAACATAAGCTTCTTTTAGGACCTAAAGCTCCAAAAGCGTTGTTTGGTTGTTCTCACAGTCCCTAATAAAAGCAGTAGTTTAATAATAAACGGCATCCACATTTGAAATCAGAAATATTTCTGCAGCCTGGTGTTGTCAAGCACTGTTGAAGGAATCTGGGTTAATGGATTTGGGGTCCTTAATAGAGTTCCAGAACAGGGCTGTAGAGGAGGGCTTTCATTGTATTTGATTACCCAATGCACCAGGAGCCAGGCCAATACTGAGCTGACCCCTTAGGGATAATAACAAAGAAAAAGAATTAGGTTTGGAAGCCATGAGCTGGGCATGAACCATCCTCACCTGAATTCCACTTCGCTAGTGCCTTCCTCCTTTGTTTAGTGTTTCCTCTGCAACAGACCTGCTGATCCAGAGGAGACCTGGGTTATAGTTCACCCACAGTAGATGTGTGACCCTGAGCAAGTCACTTTTCCTCTCTGGACTTCAATTACCTTCTCTTTGTTTCCTTTCATAAACAACAATGCAGCATGAGTCCATAATCATAGCAACCTGATTGATATGGAGTCACTTCCAGAATCTCTATGTCTTATTCCCACTTTGTGGAGTCTCTATCTTTCCTCTCACCCTTGACAAAACAATACATCCCTGACACTAGAGTTTCCTGGGATTTTTTCAGACTCAGTCCAGAATAGCAGGCTAGGGGACCAGCCTCTCTCCCTGAGCTTCTGATCCAGCACTAGACCTTGCCAATGGTGCTTCTTGTATTCATTGCCCCTGCATCATCAGTTCCTGAGGGGAGTCTCCAGGGAGAGGCAATTTATCTTCAGGCGACTTCCTAACAAGGTGTCTAATATCATTGAAGATTTCTTTCTAATTTCAAACTCCCAAAGCCGTATCCCACATCCTGCCATCACTCACCAGGGTCTGATGGGGCTGGTTCCTAGTCTTGCCTCATTCCTGCCCTGTACCAAAACGAATGCATTTCTTTGAAGTTTTCCTATATCTCAGTGGGAAATTTTGTCAAGAGTTTTGCACAATGCCATCCTAGCTGGCTATGCCCTGATCCCAAAGGAGGCTGTTTTGTAAGCACAAGCTTTTGCTCCCCATCGCCAAGACACACTGCAGTTGGTGCCTCTGAAAGTTCAGCATTTGGCAGAAGCAGAATGGTGCAAGTGGGGCAGTCACAAGACAAAACATTGGAGAGACAGGTGTGCGCGGGTAGTGAACAGACTTCTACCAGGCAAACTGAGCAAATTCTTAACGGTGACCAACCTGTCCTCCAGATCACTGGTCCTCAAACTTCAGTGTACATAATAATTACCTAGGGAATTTGTTTAAAATGTGAATACTATAGCCCCATCCCCATAAATTCTGACGCAGTGCCTCCACCACAGGGTGCAGGCATCTACATTGTTAACAGGCATCCTAAGTTGTTCTGATACAGCTAGTCCCCCAAAATTATGTCTTGAAACAGTGCCTGGGGAAGCGTTCTTAGGAACTCTAGTCCTGCTTGACCCTCTGTGCTGTAAACTAAGTAAAATAACAAAGGTGTGTTCTTGAGGAGCATGATTTCTCCAAATTCCCGTCAGTGCCCTCCTTCCTCAAAGGAGACCTCAAATAGTCAGGATGGCTTTGATGTTTCCCTGTCTCATAAATTAAAAAGTCTAGATACCGAGAGGGTTATTCAGCTACTTGGTGGCAAATCAACGACTTTGAACCAGATCAGTGTTCTGTTGACTAAGCCTATTCAGAAGATGGGACAAGACAAGAGGACTCCAGGACAGCAGTTCTCAACTTTGCTGCACATTAGAATCACCTGGGGAGCTTTTAAAATCTTGAGGCCCAGAGTGTAGCCCTTAACAATTAAACCAGAATGTCTGAGTATAGAAGTCAAACATCAGTATTTTTTTAGATCCCCAGATGATTACAAAGTGCAACATGTTTGAGAACCACTGGCAAATTGCTCCTACCTTGCAAAGCCTTACATTTTCCCAGGTGTCTTAGGTAGATGCTCCAGGGAGGAAAATAGGTTTACTGTTCTCATAAGTTTGGAAATCACTACATACTGTATCCTCCACATGGAAAATGATATTGCATATCAGCATAATAAAGGATCTGTAAAGTCCTATAGTTAAGAAACCTTGTCAACTTCCATTAACCCACCATTTCCCAAAAATATTTGACCACAGAATCTCTTTTTCATTAAAAGCAAATTAGCATCTTATAGAACTAGAGTTCCTAGGGAAGGATGCTCCTTAGACAGTGCAGCTGTAAAAAAGCCCAGCAACTGACCAAATGCCAAACAGCAAAGCAGTAACCATTCCAAGAGAAGTCATCTCCTGATGACTCATCTCAAGATCTGGCTCCTTTAAGTCTCTGTCAGGCTGACTGCCCCCAGAGCAATGGCTTCTACTGGGAAAGGATTTGGGAAGGGGCCAGGTGGAGAGCAACATCCTTCCAGAAGGATCCCTCAGGAGCTATGAAAGAGGAAAACATCTTATCCTTTAAGAAAGACTTTTCCTTCAGTTGTGGAGTGAGTCCAAGAGCTGAGCCCCTGCAGTTCTGCTCCGTAAACAATAGAAACTCCACCCAACCCCAGGTGAAATAAGAGGCTGAGGCCGTCAGAACTCTACTTTCAGGAAGCTGTGGTAGATTTTCAAACTATCTAGTAATTAAGATGATTCAGTCACCATGAGGCCAGCCTCAGAAAAGAAGCAGAATGAACCTCACAGAATATAGATCAAGATTTCATACATTGTGAGCATTGGGACCTATAAAACTAAAGTAAAAGAAGTTTAGAGATTCGTTCCTAAGACCTATAGATCTGAAATCAGAATCTAAACCAACGTTGGTTTCCTGACTTAGAGATTCAAGGCATAGTGGTAGCTGAGCCAAAACGTGAAAGGGAAACCCAATAGGATAATAATAGTGAAGACTACTTAAGCTTCTTGCTATATGCCGTTTCACTCTTCTAAGATGATAGATGATATAGATAGATAGATAGATAGATGATAGATAGATAGATAGATAGATAGATAGATAGATAGATAGATGTATTAGCTCATTTAATCCACACAACAATCCTATGCGTTAGGTACTATTATTATCCCCATTTTAAGGAGACAAGAAAATTTAGGCACAGAGAGTTGAAGTGGATCACCAATAGTCCCACAGTAAGGGATAGAGCTAGGATTTGAACCTAAGTAGTCTGGCTGCAGAATGCACACTCTTAACTCCTATACTACACGGCAAATCCTCATGAAGATGTCTCTGAACTCCATGTTTGGGGATAGTTGGGGTGTTCTTCCTTCTACATCTCTATTTTCTTTCCAGCCTTTTAGAAAGAAGGAAACTGGGCTTAGAGATGGAATCTAAATTGCAGAGTGAGCAGATTGTGGTAGAAAATTTTGGGTGCACTTGGCAGGCCCTTACTCCTTCTCAGAAGTATTGCTCACAGCCACGAGGAAAGGATGGACTCAGCATCCACTTTGGCCTCATACAGCCTTACCTTTCTAAGCACAGATGATTAGATGAGGAGAAAACTCTGAGTTGATTGCCAAAAAGTCTTTTCTTGAACTACTGTAAGTAGATATCTGTTCCTTGTAACCAGGGAGTCATGACTTGCAGCCAGGAGGAGGCATTAGGAAGGACTGCAGGTTTTGGTATAAGAAGAACATATTCTCAGCTCTCACCATGGAATCCATCTCTACTGTCTTCCCCCATGCGCAGGTGGATCTCATGCCACTTCAAGGCTGAGGACTGCCTAGTGCTCATAAATTTGCTTTGAAAGAACTTATCCTGTTGTAACAGTTCATTAGTGGTAAACTGCCCTCACTTTTACGTATTCTGGAACTGCAGAATTTTTATATGCTCCTTAAGATACTAGAACTAAAGGGAATATTAGAAGTCAAATGACCCAGGCTTTCCAATTCACAGGCAAACAGGCTGAGGTCCCCAAATAGGAAGACGGTCAGTGGTTGGATCAGTTCATTTGATTCCCAATCCACAGCTTTTTAAGGCCAAACAGGTTAACTGGCTGTTAACCCAATGGTCCTTTATTTCTCTCAAATACAGAGGAGGCCCCAAACAACAGATAACCAGATAACCAAGCAAATTCATCTTGATTCCGTTCTAAATCTTAAAAATACATACCTGCCCTTCCTATCCCCCAGATTCTCTCAGGGGTATGCAGACCTGAGACAAATTCTCCCATTGCTTCTTTTATAAGTTTTCTCAGAGCTTCTATGACTAAACTTCCCAAAATGACGTAGCCAGAAGAAACTCAGGATGCAGTCCAACTCCTCACAAACATGAATAATGAGATCCTAAAAGGGGAATGATTTGCAATCCCTGGGTTTCTTAAAGAGGACTTCTTAGTTGCAAGTGACAAAAACCCAGCACATAACATGGCTTGAACACACACATGAATTCACGACAAGATTCTCAAAACCATGGGGAAGGCAGGCAAGTGTGCAGCTAGATCTCAGGGACAACAGGGACGAGTAACTCTCATGACATCAGGAATTTCTCTAAGGTCCATAACTGTCTCTGAATATCAGCTTTATTTTCTTCCTAAACCTACTTCTTCCACAAAGTAGAAAAAATGACCTCTCGTTGTGTCCACACTTCACACGTCCCATCTTTTCCACCACAAAGGAGATGAAAATCACTCTTTCTGAAAATCACAAGGAAGTCCTCAGATGTCGCATGGCCAAGGGATGGGGTACCACAATTGGCCTAACATTGGTCAGGTGCCTACCTCAGGGTCAATCACTGAAGACCAGAAAACTGGGAATTACAGGGAGATGGAAGTACTTGTGTAAACCAAGAGTAAAGAAAGGAGCGTTTCCCAGACAAGAGGGGATGCTGTTCTGGAAAGATGAAAGAATAGATTTTCACCATGCTAAGGTAAGGAAAATCAGAGATATTCCCACCTGTGCTTCAGGGAATCCCATAGAGGTGGTGGCTGAGCAGTGACTCAGGGAGGCAACAAGTGACAGAGCTCGCAGCAGATCTGCCAACTGTGCTTAAACAATTCATGTCTATGTCCTGCTTGCAAATCTAGTGGCCATCAATAAGGCATTGGAAAGACGACTGCTGTTCAGTGATTTCTTTAAGCTCTATGCCTGACTTCCTAGGGCCAATGTAAATTGTGGAAAGTTTGTCTCTGGCCACTCCATCTTCCTTGGCCTCGGCACCCATTCCCATAATTCTCAGTTACCTCATTCTCAGGTGCTCACTCCCCATCCTAACCCATGCTCAGAGAGGCCTCTGGACAGTCACCTTCTGAATAAAGTGGCTAGCAATGCATGGGGGTTCCCTTCTCAAATAATTTACACTTGAACAGTGGTAAAGCCCAGATATATAGAATGTCAGACCACAAAGGGACTCACAATTCTCTCATTCTAACCTCTCCCCAGTTATGCAGATGGAGAAATTGAGGTGAAGAATGGGTAATTCCCTTATGGAAGGACACACAGCTGGTTAGTGGCAGTCACTAACCGGCATTCTTTCTATCACATCCTACAGTCTTCAGAAAAGGTCCAAGAGGCTAATTTCAAGCAAAGGAACTGGAAGCAAAGAAAGGAGATTTAGAAGGGAATCAGAGCCCTTCTTGGCACCTTGAAAATCATGCCATATTGCTCACGTCTGCTGCAACCAGTGTAAGGAAATATCTACTAACTTGCACTGCCCCTGGAAGCACTGTGGCTTTTCTTCTCCCACCTCCTGTACCAAGAAATGTGGTGCCCAGGACCCCTCTGTCTGGGGCAAAAGACAGTGGGGGAGTCTCCTGAAGCTACCAAAGGGGCCATGATACCAAGTCCCTTCTTGGACAGTTCTTGGAGGACTTGGCTCATGATAGTGGAGTCACCTTGGAGGAAACCATGTGTTGGCAGGAACTTGAGAAGGGCGATGGGAAGAGTCCAGCTGAGTGCGAGGCTTGAGACCAGGCAGGGTGTGGGTATGGTATCATACTCGCCATCCCCTCATTGATCTGGATATCCAAGGTTATCTCTCCAGAAGACCTTTTTATTCTCCTTTTAGGCATTATAGCCACATTCAAAACCTTCATGTAGATGGTGTTTTCTGGTCTGGATAGTCTAGTATTCCCTAAGGATGTATATCCAAAAGCAGATTTTTGAATGATTTCTCATCAGCTGTATATTTGCTGTTAAAAAAAGACTTTTAGAATTAAAATAATTCAATTAATCACAGGTTGCTTTATTTGAATGACTTTAACACAAGATATAGCCAGACTTAAGGTGATGCTAACACCTATTTATGACAAGGTAACCTCCCTATTATCAACTATTCTTTAAAATTACCCAATTTAATCCTGTCTCTGCTTCCATACATAAGTGGAAAGAATTTTTTTAAACCTTCCCTGAGTTCTCTTTATAGAGCAAAAAATAAAAGTCCCATTGAGGCTTTGTATCCACTAGTTCCTACAGACCTTTAAGTTAGCGCTTTCTTCTAAAATAGAAGTCTTTAACTGCCTACTTAGAATTTCATCAGAAGAAGGCATGAAATTGTCTCCTTAAACCTGGCAACTCATCCTCGGATTAGTCCCTTTCAATTCCTCATGAACTCCTTGCCTTCTGGCAGATTCTAAGAGAGCAAAGAACTCTTCAGTGTATTACTTTTATTCACAAAGATCCAATATTGTCTTTTTCAATCAGGAGGGAGCTTCATACAACTAATCCAAGCTTTCTAACTACTTCCTTAACTTTTCCTAGCACCTGTAACACAATTGACACATGAACTGTTTATTAACCAGTCCCCTTAGTGGAGCTATCAATTTTCAGCCTGGGTTTTAACAACCAGACAAACCACTATTTAAAGGATCAAATATTTCTTTTGAAAATTATAATATATATTTTAAAGCATCCTGTCTTCTAGAATAAGCACAATGTCTTTGAAGATTTAAGTGTGTTTTATTTTACTATAAGTGATCTTAAATTGAATATCCTTTGTATGCCTTCACCATGAATCTTCTATGCTTCACTTCTCTGATTCTTTCCATTTAAAATCCTGTTACTGTAATTCCAGGTGTGACATAGCAGCATTTTTGGGTGGCTGAGTTTGGAATCATCCTCTGTTTGTAATGTTATTGATACTGTTATACTCTCCCTCATGGTTTATATCATTCATACCCCTGGGACCTTGTTTTTGGGTAATCAAAGGGAAAGGGAGAAAAGGAGTTTGAGTTCCAGGAACAAAGATCAAAGAAGGAACATAAAATGATGAGTAGATGGGGCCCATTCCTTTCCAGTGCCTTGGGTCTGATTGAGGGACCTACAGTTAGATAACTGAAGATCAAGAGCCAACAGATTATTTCCATGTGTTGGCTGTTGTAAATAATGCTGCTGTGAACATGCGGGTGCAGATATCTTTTTGAGTTAGTGTTTTCATTTCCTTTGGATATATTCCCAGAAGCGGAATGGCTGGATCATATGGTGGTTCTATTTTTAATTTTTTTGAGGATCCTCCATCCTGTTTTTCATAGTGGCTGTATCAATTTACAATCCTACCAACAATGACAAGGGTTTCCTTTTCACCACATCCATGCCTGCATTTGTTATCTTTTATCTTCTTGATTATAGCCATTCTAACAGGCATGAGGTGGTATCTCATCGTGGTTTTGATTTGCATTTCCCTAATGACTAGTGATGTCACGGATCTTTTCATGTACCTGTTGGCCTTTTGTATGTTTTCTTTGGAAAAATGTCTATTCAGGTCCTTTGCCCATTTTTTTAATTGGGTTATTTGTTTTTTTGTTATTAAGTTGTATGAGTTCTTTATACATTTTGGATATTAACAGACAGAGAAAGACAAATACTATATGATCTCACTTATACATGGAATCCAAAATAAATAAATAAATAAAACAACTCATAGAAATAGAGATCAGACTTGTGGTTACCAGAAGCAGAAGGTGGGGGAAGGAGCAACTGGAAGATGATGGTCAAAGGCACAAATTTCTAGTTATAAGATAAATAAATACTAGGGGTGTAATGTGTCCATAATGTATAACATGAATCCTAAGAGTTCTCTTCATAGGGAGAAAATTTTTTTCTTTTTTCTTTTCTTCTTTTTTTTTCTTTTTATTGTATCTGTACAAGATGATAGACATTAGCTGAAGCTATTGTGGCAATCATTTCACAATATGTGTAAATCAAACCACCACGCTGTACACCTTAAACTTATATATGTCAATTATTTCTCAGTAAAACTGGGGGAAAAAACCCAACAGATTCTGGGAGGCTTTGGACACTGGCTGAGGTGTTGCTGAATGCAGGGACCCAGTGTAGGCCAGGATTCACTCCTGCTCACCCCTGCGTGGAATGCAGCAATACTCTGCCTGCCCAAGGTCAAAAGCTTTAAGAACACAAAGAGTTGACATCTATGATACAGGCACTATAGATACTATTATAGGCAATGGGAATAATGGGAATTCACCAAGTGGTTTCTCAGGCAAACAATGTGACTAAGTGGGAGCTAAAACAGGGAGAAGAAAGAACAGGGCGTATTTCCAGTGCTATGACATTGACAGACATGTTATTGTGGGAGTTTTTTAGTGATTCATGTGAAACATCTCTGTGGACTACTACAAGAGTCTGAAGAATACTTTGAGCATAGTCAGCTTTATTGGCTGGACCATCAAACTACCCTAATCATTAAAAATACATGTAATCTAAATATCGAAACCTAATTGGTGATATCATTCTGAAGTGTATACAAGTGAAGAGTACTGACAATGATGTCTGCAACTCATTTTGAAGTGCATCAAAAAATATGGTAGAATGATGGATGAATTGAAGGATGGATAAATGAATAGATTACATATATATATATATGATAAAGCAAATATAACAAAATATTCGCAATCGCAGAAACGAAGTATCGGGTATAGGGAGTTCACTATACATTATTTTCAACATTTCTATATGATAGAAATCTTTCATAGAAAATTTTGCCGAAAAAATGTAATCTTATTTTATAGTCACAGACCAGAGAGGTGTGCACATCTGGATTACACAGGATTTAACTTCAGATCCTTTTGTCATTTGTCCTGGGAGTTAGAGCTCTCACCCCAATCTCTTCTCAGCCTGCCTCTTCCTTTTCTTCCTTTCTTTCTCCAGGATTAAAAGTTTGGGCTCTTTTTTACACCTTGTACCATGACACATACATTTAAACATTGAGCGTGCTATAAATAATGACTGCCCAGAATGCTAACACTGCAGAGGAGGTGATTCTCAGGATTTTCCAAGGTTGGAGACAGTTAGGACAACTTGGCTTTGTTGAGAATTTTCCTCAGGGCCTCCTTCACTTCCCTGTTCCTCAGGCTGTAGATGAGGGGGTTCAACATGGGGATCACTGTTGTGTAGAACACAGACACCACCCGATCCTCCTGTGAGGACTGGCCTGAGTTATCTCTCAGATACATGAAGATGAGGGTGCCAAAGAAGAGTGACACAGTGGTGAGGGGGGAGGCACACGTAGAAAAGGTCTTGGCCCTGCCTCCAGCTGAGGAGATCCTCATAATGGTCATGATAATAAACAGATAGGACACCAAGATCACCACCATGCAGGCAGGGATGACAAAAATGGTGAACACAATAATTACCACTTCCTGGGTGTAGCTGTCCCCACAAGTCAGCTTTAAAAGAGGAGGGAGGTCACAAAAAATGAAGTCAATCTCATTGGTTCCACAGAAGGAGAGAGTGAAAGCTGAGACTGTCCGCACCAAGGCACTGAAGAGACCAGCAATGTAAGCCCCAGCCACGAAACTCAAAAGGGTCTTCTGTGTCATGATGGTGACATAAAGCAGAGGTTGGCACACGGCCACGTAGCGGTCATAGGCCATGATTGCCAGGAGGTAGCAGTCAATGGAGCCAAAGAAGGTGAAGAGGAAGAATTGAGCAGCACAGCGTGTGTAGGATAAAACTGCCCCATGCTCCAACAAAATGGCCATCATCTGAGGCACAGTGACAGACGAGTAGCAGATGTCCATGAAAGAGAGTTGACTCAGAAGGAAGTACATTGGGGTGTGGAGCCAGTGATCCATGCGAATCAGGATAATCATGCCCAAGTTCCCTGACAAAGTGATGAGATAGATAAATAGAAAGAGGAGGAAGAGAGGGAGTGACCATTCAGGACAGTCAGTGAAAGTGATAAGGAGGAATTCAGTCACTGAGCTGAAGTTCTTCTCTGCCATGAAGCCAGAGGTACCTGAGAGGTCTAGGATCAGAGGCAAGTTAGGAAGATATAAATAGGGCTTAACTATATCTCTAGTTTACATCTACTGAACAGGTACTATGGACGAATTATGCCAAGTGCCGTGTGAGGCTTCAGAGATGACTGGTCTTAGCTCCTACTTTTAAGGGAGTTCTGTAACAGAGTCATCTTAGTATGTCAAGAAAACTGATACGGACAGGCATCCTCAGAATAGGAGTGCATAGTCTCCAATCTTTATTGCTAACTAGCTGTATGAGCTCCTATAAGTGAGACAATCACTCTTACCCCAAATTTCCCTATCACTCCAATAAGGGTTGATACAGGGAGTCCTGCCTACCATGGGAATATCCATCTCAGGACTCTGTCCCTTTTTGTCCATGACCACAGTTCCTCCCTTATTTCAAAACCTCTTCATCTCTTGCCTGGATCAAAACAACAGCCATGTAACTACCAGCTCTCGCTGCCTTCAGACTCGCTTCTTGCCAATTCTTGCTTCTCATTGTGGCCAGAGTGATATTTCTATGACTTTCATTTGATCATGTCTCATTCCCCTGTGAAAAACCCCACCACGGCTCCCCATCAAGGACAGGAATTATTTAGATTCCTTGACATCTCAGGATGCCCTCTATGAGATCTCTCCTATTTCCTTCCTCATGTCCCTTTCTTCTCTCTTCTCACACCCACAGCCACACTCCAGACTCCCACACTTCTCTTCAGCCACACTGAATTATTTTCAGCTTCTCCAATCCTCCATGTTCTCTCACACCTCTGTGCTTTCCACAGGTCACCCCTTCTGCCGTAACACCTTATCTTTCCTATCCCCAGGGTCATGCCCAACTCCTACGCCACCTTCAAACCTCAGTTCAGATAGTACTTCCTACAAGAAGTCTCTCTTGAGTCCACCTTCCCTGCTCAGGGCATGTGCCCCTGGAGCTCAGCACATAGTAAGAGCTTAACATGTTTTTGAGGAATAAATAAAGTTATCAAATGACATACGAAGCACCTTGTAAAGGCAAAGGCACTGTACACACGTTCAAGTGATTATTTTTATTCTTATGAAAATGTTTAAAAACAAAAAGTGTCTGAAGGCTAAGAACTCATTAAAATCCATCAACATTCATGAAGGTCATAAGCCATCTTTGGGTTTACCCTTCCGTTCCAACCTAACAATGCGCTTACTTAACAGATGCTGTCTTAATTAGAGCCCCCTAGTTTACCAAAAATAGATTTTGTAAGAACTGATATTGTCCTCAATAATAGAAACAATTCCAAGTGGTTTATACATCAACTCAGTTAATCCCCACAACCACTTTATAAGATAGGAACTTTTATTATCCTCATTTTATAGATAGAAAACTGAGGCAGAAAGAGTTTAAGTAACATGCCCAAGATTGCACAGCTACTAAATGGTGAAACCATCATTAGGAACAAAACTGCACACGGAAGCACTATTTATCTCATAACAGGATTTCACATGCATCACGTGTCTACTCCAACAGCTTCTCAGGACTCAGGAACTTTCTACCTTTAAGTAGACAATCATGAATACCAGCACTGCAGTCTATTCATATCTGAAGGCTGATGCAGACTTTTGTGCTAATGGATAGAAAGTCCTTCGGCAGAGTTGCAGTGCAGCAGGAAAAAGAAGATATTTGATCATCTTTAAAGCATTAGACTTTGGCAGCTACTCCAGTGTTGGATTGTCATATTGGGGAAAATAACAAATAAAAGAAATTGGATCTGTTGATCTGAATTGAGCATGAACCACGAGAATCAGTTTTCTGGATCAGTTTTCAGGATCAGTTTTCTCACCTGAACTGCACTTCACCTTTACCTGGCCAGTCCTCTTCTCTCTTTGCTCACTAATTTTCCTTTGTCTCTAAAAGGTCATTTCTCTTCCACTGCTTGGAGAAACATCCCAAGGGTGTAGAGGAGAGATCAGTGTTCTGGGCAGTAGGAGGTCTGGGTGGTTCTTCCATACCTGCTCAGTCATGACACTGAGCAAGTCACTTAATCTCTCCAGGCCTCAGTGTCCTTCCCACTCCCCCTACACTCCCCTCACACAAAAAAAAATAGTGAATCAACATGGGGACAATAATGTCACAGCTGCCTGAATGTCGGTCCCTGCAACGTATCATCCTCAAGTCCCTTGCTAGTTCTGGTCTGTCAAGCACTTTCTTCTCTCTCTTCTCTTAATCTTTCTGTTTCTGTGATCTGGTAAATCTGATTAAGATGCATTCCTCACCGTGGTTTTTGTTCAACTGCAGGCTGGGACAGCAGAGGTTGGAGAAAAACCTCTTCCTATGGGCTCCTGGATCCAATGCAAATCCCTTTTGGGGAAGATACTAATAGTTGCTACAAAAGCTCTGAAGTCCCCAATCGATGCCTATCGTGGTCTCTAAGGAAAAGCAATTATTGCTCATGAGGATTCTTAATAAGACACCTGGTCCCAGTCCCAGCTTCCAAAGCCCTGTGATGCACCCACTGAGTGGAGTCTAAAAACCCTGAATCCCAGTTCTGCATGGTCCCTTGAGGAGGGAGATGTCTCTGGCTTTAACTTCTCCAGTCAGAACAACGTCAGAAATTGTGCCCATTGCCACCCTCATCAGTGTAGCCATATCCTCCAAGAAGGGCACTTTGTAAACTCAAGGCTTTGCTCTACATTATCCGGGAGGACACACTGGGGAGTCTACACAGAGACCTCAACAAGACAGATCATGTCTTCTAAGTTTGCCCTCCCTAGGGGTTAAGTGTTTCATTAATTCTCTCCTTTTTCCCTCCTTTAAAAGCAAATGAAACCATAGGGGAAACAAAAGCCCGGGATGTTGCCCAGAGGAGAAATTGGCAAGTTCTTCTTGTTGGCATAGCTTTTGCCAAATCTCTGCATCTTTGACACTATAGTATTTCTTCAGTCCCAGATTCAGAGGCATTTTGTTAAGTCATTGAATTTCAAGTCCCAGTTCAGAAAAGGAAATAAGGAAGATGGTGAAGAACAGAATAATTGTTCTCTGACAATTATGAGAACCAAGAGGAAATGAGAACGCATAGCTCACTGATTCATCACTGTGCTAATAGTTTTAAATGAAGAGCAAGAGATACAAAATGAGGCAAACCCCTCCAAAAGAGAAAACACACTGCCTGTCTACAAGGAAGGTGCAACATAATAGGAAAGATAATTATCCCTCCTAGAAGATAACAAGTACTAACTTTTAAGCAAGATGTAGGTAAGGTGCCATGGGGATTCAGTGTAGGGCAAGATTACTTATGGGTGGGGTAGATCAAGGAGGGCTTCCGAGAGGAGGTGGAATTTGACAATCAGTTTGGACAGACATGGGAGGGGGACAAAGGGTGGGCAAAACTCAGGTAGGAGAATCAGTGTGAACAAATTCACAGGGACAGGTGAGCCCAGGGACTACTCCCGGGACAACGAGTGGGACTTTGCAGCGGCACAGGATGATAGATACTAGGCAAGTCCAGGACTGGGATGAAGTGAGTCAGGCATTCAGCTCAGGTACAAAAGATAAGGCAGCACCTTTGTTTCTAAAAGGGGGGACATTAGTAAACAAGGTAAACTATATTGTAATGTTATTTAAAAATCAAAAGCAATGCAAAAAATCTAAGATGAACAAAATATCAAAATTTTAAACAATATGGCACTAGTATCGCTGACTTTCCTTTTGCCTCTGTCACTAATAGGGCTCAGCATAGCACTGGAGATATACCTGAAAAGGGAGGGCAAGACAAGGGGCTTCCAGGGGACAGGATTAACAAATGTCTTTTAATCATCTAGGGACATTCCATTTCTTTCCTCTCAACTCTCCACTTAGGAAAAGAAAATATAGGAAGCCCAACTTAATAAGATCTAATACTTGCAGAATCTCTTTAACCATTTCAAAGCACTCTCCTCACCTATCTTCACAAGAGCCCTGCAGGATTAAGAGATATTGTGGGACTCTCCATTTGTACTGATAAGAAAACAGAGGCAAAAAGTGGGGCCCAAGATCACAGAGTCACTTGGTGAGTGGACTAGAAATTTTGTCTGTCCTGTACACACTGGTTGCTAATGGACTCTGCCTAGGCCACAGCCCCTACTGTCCAAGAGGACATTTTTTTTTAATGATCACACACACACATGCACATGCATGCCAGAGCTCATTGGGTAAAGAGGTGAGTTTTCTGGGCTATGCTGTATTAATAGATCAACTAAAAATCACAGTGGCTTTACATAGTAAATTTGTATTTGCCCAGGAAAAATCCAGTGTGCATTAGGTAGTTCTCTTCCGTCTTGTAGCTATGCCATTCGGAACAGGTGGCCTTCAAGATTGCTAGTGCAGAGGAAGAGCAGGGAAAGACCATGTAAGACATCGCTCAGGACCAGGCCTGGAAGTGGTCTGCCTCACTCCTACTCACATCCCAGTGACCAGAATCCAGTTACATGACCTCAACACAACTGCAGGGGATGCTAGAAAATGTGCAGAAACACATGGATATTTATGCAAACAAACGTTTGGGCTAAAATCTCTGCCACATCCCCCATCCTTTGTGCAGTAGAACGTCTAGAACCGCCCCCCCTAATTTCCAAGGACACTCAAAGGCTCACTATTGCATTTGCATGGCTCTCTGCTTTCCTGCTTCCCCCATACCGTTCTCCACAGTTGTGCCCACTTCCCATGACCACTCACCCTTCCCAACACCAGCACCACATCATGCCAAGCATGCAGCATGGCCTTTTTTCTTTTTCCTTCATTCTCTAAAGCAAAATGAACACAGTGTTTGTTTGGGTAACAGATTTTCAGTCAAGATATTGTAGAAAACCTAAGAGGTTCACAGTACTACACAGAATGAGGGGAAAATAGAATTGAATGATTGATGTCATTGTGCTACAAATTCCCCAGCCATTCCCATCACAAAGAATCTGTCACTGGCTGCTTCTCACCTTCATCCTAAGCCTGCCTGCTAATGTAATACCCCCTATCTTTCTCTGCTGAGATGATCTTTTATTTATATCTCTCTTCTCCCACTTCCCCAGCCTTCCAAATCCCTATCCAACCTAATCCACTGGGAGAAGACTCAGAATTCTTTATATATTGTTATGCATGATAATCTAAATCTTTAATACCCAAATACCTTCCATTTAGACCATACATTAGAGGTTCTTAAATTTCATAATCAAGTTGCCTTTTAAGATGTTTTCCTCAACAAAGGGGAATTTCTCTCTCTAAAGGAAGAAAACTAGGTCAAACTTCAGCTAACATTTATTTTTTTTTCTTTTTTTTATTTTTAACATACTAAAAAAGGAGTCAGTACTCAAAGACATCTGGTAAACTGGGTTAAATAAAATTAACTGTCTTTACTAAAGGATTTCGCAGAGACTTTAGTATGATAATATACTTTATAAATGTCTGAAATTAAGTATATATTATGCAGCAATTCTCAAACATATTTGACCACGGAATATTTACTTAGCTACTGTGGGTGTAAAAAATACCCACAAATTCAGTGACACACAACAATAAGCATTTATTCTCATACTCATAGGGCTGTGGATCAGCCAGGATTTAGCTTATTCAGGCTGGGGTTGGCTAGCTTGGCCAAAATGGAGTTTGGTTTGTTTCATGTGTTTCTCATTGTCTTTGGGTCAGCAAGCTACCCAGGACATGTCCAACTTCTAACAATGGCAGAAGCACAAGTGGGCAAAGCCCCATTATCAAAGCACATTTCAAGTCTTTGCTTATATCAGGTCTGGTAATGTCTATCAGCCAAAGAAAGCCACGTGGCCAAGCCCAACATCCTGAAGCAGAGGAGTATGTTCTACTCACAGTGGAAGAGGAGTGGAGTGAATATTTTCTGAACAATGATCCAGTCTTTCCTATGAACTGTAAATACTTATGTCCTACTGCCCCACCACATGCAAAATATACACATCATGACACTAAGACTCCCCCCCACCAAAAGCTTTAACAAATTACATCATTGGGATCAAAGTCTAGGATCTTGTGATCTCTATCAGTCCAGACACAGCTCCCCTTGGTCTAGAGAACTATGAACTAAAAAGACAAGTTACCTGCCTCCCCTACAAACGCCCAACATACATGGGTGAACCAGGCAGGATGATCACAGTAAACACACCCATTAGAAAAGAGGAAAATGGAGTCTGCACAGAAACTGATATATAGTAATGTACACCTGAAATTACACAATGTTATAAACCAATATAACCTCAATAAAATAATTTTTTTTTAAATCTCTGAGTAAAAAAAAAAAAAAATTTAATCCCTATTGCTAAAAAAAAAAGAGAGAGAAAGAATAGCAGGCACATGGGAATTACTGGTCCATAGCAATTCTGAGATCCTACTGAGCAGATATTGCCACATCCCCCTACCCTAAAGTAGGAAATGTCCCTTGTTAAGCTGTGAACCTGCTCCTTGGTGAGGACAGGTCCCTCCACTTTAGTGCCCCTCTTGGATCTTAGAAAATATCATGAACATTCTATCTTTTTCATACGCAAAATTACTTTAATCCTAAATTCAGATAGCTTCTATTTTAGTTTTTTCTCTTTTAATTAGAATTCTCTAACCACTTAGAGTTTACCAGAGAGAAGACATTATAACTTTTGGTTAAGACTACGGATTCTGGTATCAGACTGCCTGTGTTTGCATCATGGCTCCATCATTTTCTAGCTGTGTGATCTTGAAAAATATACATAATCTCTCTATACTTAAGCTTCCTTATCTGTAAATCGGGAATAATAGTACTAACCTCCTAAAGTTATGAGGAAATCAAATGAAAGAGAAATGAATGAGAGAAAGTAAAGCCACTCTTCAGGAGGGTGCCCTGATCTTCACCATCAGAAATGTGTTTCCCAGACCAGTTCCCAAATTCAGCCTTTCTTCTTACTTCCTATCTGAATCTTTACACATTCAATGACACTGTAGAGTTCACACCAACTAGTTACTTTAAGATAGCAGTAAAACCTTCTATCTAGGTTTTATTGAACGTAGAACCCACTAATGATAATCGTGATGACCATAAAAATAGCCAACATCCTCGAGTGTTCACTATGCGCCAGGAGCCATGTCAAGAACTTTACATGTAACTTCTCACTTAGAAATAAAATTATAAATCACTCAAACAAAATGTAACATTTCTCATCATATAAGGAAATATCCTCATAGATGATAAAGCATTCTTTCTTTGGATGCTAGCTCTCATAAATCTATTATGCAATTGTCAT